>NW_017306285.1:1431674-1474071 GCF_000935625.1 Nanorana parkeri | reverse complement strand
CCTGTGTGGCGGTTTTGCGTTGTGGTGGGGGGGGGGGGGGGGGGGCTCATTTCCTTTGCCAGGTCCTTGCGTTTACTAGTAAGCTGTTATCACAGGCACTGCAAGGCAATCCGCTCCCATGTCACCTCTTCTCACTCATCACTTCTCTAAGGCTGGGTTCACACGTAGGCGTATCGAATATGCGCGTTTGCCGTGAATTTTTAACGCGATTCGCGGTTAAAAAAAACGTACGTTTCCGAAGGCTACCTGGCTGTATCGCAATGGATACGTGTGGCAAATACGCCCCAAAGAAGCTCCTGTACTTTGGGCTTAAGGCGTTTTACAGCGCGTTCCTATGCGCAGTAAAACTCCCAGGTGGGAACCGTGCCCATAGGCAATCATTGGTTTTCACATGTTGAGCGTTTTACAGAGCACAGGAACGCGCTGTAAAACGCCCAGGTGTGAACCAGGCCTTAGCTAGTAGGTGGGCAGCTGATGGGGGACTGTTGTCCCTTGTGGTCTTGTACAGCACTGGAAGTTCAGGGAAGCTGAGCTGTTCAGAAACCTGACAAAAAGCTTGAGCAAAAATGTGAAGAAATGCTTTGCAGGGCAATGTATGTTTGGTTTTCATTATTGGGAAGAGTTGAATACTATTTTTTTTTTTTCCTGCACCAACAATCCATGTGTTCGCTGTAGCACAAAAAAAACACTATCGGAAAACTTTGGATACAGAATGAATGTATCTGGTCATTTAGATGTTTAAAGTTTTGCAGTGAAAATGAAGATTTAAACTTGCGTGGAAAATGCTCCTCCTGACCTTGTTTTTGTGTTTTTTTTCTAGTTCTGCCAGCAACCGAATCATTGGCGCCAAGGACCATGCCTCCATCCAGATGAATGTTGCAGAGGTGAGCAGCCTTATGTCATCTCATTGACACGTTGTAATGCGTGGCACTTTCTCTAGCCACTGGTCCTTGAGCAAGGCATGTCAGATTCTGAATAGTGTACACCTTTCTTGGTTATATCTTAGTAATGGATTCAAACATTTTTTTTTTTTCTCAGTTGAGTGTCTGAATTTATTCCTGGGAAAATATGTTCTAAATCTGATACTGCTATTTTTCTAAGTTGGAAAAAAATTGCAAATGCCTAAGTTTAGTGCACAGTTGTGTTGTGGGCGGCACTGCGGCAACAATGCAAACTACTTAGCCACTATGCTGCCTAATGTTAATAATTAACTAACCAATAAGGGTGTAAATGTCCCAAACAGCTCTGCCATGTTGGGTGTGGGTAGATTTATGAATGTTTGCCTTTTTTATCCTGTTCGTCAGTTGGCTTTCCTAATGGGCCGAGCACTCCTGCTTACGATGTTAGCTGAGGTTTAAAGCTTTGATTTTTAGTCCATTTTAAAGTAGTGGACAACCTGCGCACTCCAGTTATTGTAGAGCTATAAGTTCCATGAGACATTGCAAGGCTGACAGCCATAGGCATTACTGAGTCATGTTGGGATTTGTAGTTATACCACAACTGGAATGCCATGCATGCCTACCAGTGCTTTAATAATGATGTTAAATGCTGAGAATCAGCAAATACCGGCATTACAAAGCCTGATATAACTCGTCACGTACAGTGTACGTGGCCAGTCATATAGGCACAAAGTGACAGGACGTACACTGTACGTCTCCCGTCACGAAGGGGTTAAACAGATAGCCGAGGGGACTGTTTACATGTGCAAAGCAGACTGTCGGCTTTACACCAGAGGCAATTGAGCTGCTGCCAGATTGCTTCCAGTGGCTGGTGCATTGCACTTGTAAGCCATCTTTTGTAATATCTAATATCTATTAAGTTAAAAAAATAAGGTTTAAATAAATGTTAAAAAAGAAATTTTTTTTTAAAGTCCTCGGCCCTCGCCATTGCCTTGAACATGCATCTGGTGCGCCTACGTATGATAACGACAATCGCGCTAACCATGTTTGGTATCGCTGCATGCGCCAGACCCAACCTCTTTTTGTAAGGGTTTTGTTAGATTTTTACATTTGGGATTGGTGTTAAGCATTTTTATTCTAGTCAGAGCTGAAATGAAATATGGGGAGAATTTCTTCTGCCATTATCTTTCCAGTCTGCTTTGTGGGAGACGGGACTAAATATTTCACTTCATGTTTGAGGAGCAGAATGTACCAAAGCTTATCTGTTCATTCTCTGGATGGAGTCCACACTTCTGCCTCTGTAATCCCAGCTCTTGCATTGTTCCTAAATTAGGAGCCTGTCTACAGTATTTGTCACAAGTTATCATATTGCCTTCAGTCCAGCGTTACCCTTTTGACTCTGTTTAAAAAGAATGTCTAGTTTTTAAAGTGGTAAGATTTTTGTTAAAATGATCCGCATGATGCGATTGTAAAGGTGATTTTTCTTAGGGCTGAAACAACTAATCGATTTTCTCTCTAGTGAGAATTATCAACTATTCTCATACCAGATTAGTTGATTTGCACTCAGTCCCCTCCTATCCCTGCTGCTTCCACTGGGGATCGGAGGGGGACACAGACCACTGCAGTTAGTGCCCAGCAGTGAGTTAGCGGAGGATCGGTAAATATAGGAAATACCAATCCTTCCCTCTGAAGAACAGAGTGATCAGTACTGATTACTCGATGCTTGCAAATAATTGACATGGTTTTCAGATATTGTGTCCCCAATTATGAATGAACAGGAAGTGCTCTGCATCAATTCCTGTTCATTCATGATTGGGGACATATCTGTTTACTATCTCGGTGTATGAATAAACAAGCAGCCTCTGTACGGAGTGCTTCCTGTTGAGTGCTCGGGCTGCAGAAAAAATTTGGTGACTGTTCATCTTTATTTCTCAAGGGGGAATATCTGGGGTCTGTTCATTTCAATGGCACCCCAACTATCTCTCAATTTGCGTATTTGTTCCTGTAGAATAGTATAGCTACATGGATGGAGGCAGCCATTTGTGCTTGAGACATAGGCAGGCTGCTTTGTAGTTTAGAGCAAATGGTTATGCTTTACTTTCTGACAATACAAGTCTTTTGATGCGAGCAGCTCATTGATAAATATGCACTCCATGTAGCAGACATCTGTCACCCATATCTCCTACCTAATGGAAGCAGGGCTGCAAACTGTTCTCCGTGGTCATATGATCATAGCATGATCAGTCTCCATTTCCTCTTTCCAGGTTGACAAGACAACAGGCAGAGTGACTGGCCATTTCCAGACCTATGCGATCTGTGGCAGCATTCGTAGGATGGTAAGTCATGCAATACATGTGTGCTGGTCTATTAAATTCATGTTCAAGCTCTACTGAAACCGGTGTACAGACTGGGGAAGGGATAGAACCCCTGTCTGGTTTTATAGCATTGCAGTTTGGCTAGATTTGCCCTCACTTTCTTTCTGGACCGGAAGTGATGTCCATCTGGACTGGAAGGAAATCTGTCCATTGAGGGCACAAGATCTTTCCATCAATCTAATATTGAAAATTTAGGAAAGAGGCTGATGCATTAAGGGTATATGCATTCTCCTCAGGGCTGATTTAGCAAACAGACTTATACAAGTTTATATGTAGTAGTCTTGATTATTGACATGTTTTTGTAAATCCGCGGCATGGAAATCCAAACAAATTATAAAATTAAAGTTAAATATACATTGTGGTGATTACCGCTGCTGTGTGAACATCAATCTGTTAATATAAAATCTGTAATATAAAATATATCTATAAAATGGCGCGGTGCAATAGATTTATATGAATATTGACATGTTTGACTATAATATTTGAAATGGGTGTTTTCTAATATCCTAGATAATTTTTTATATAATTTGTTACAATTGTAGGTCAATTTAGTTCAATATTTAACTTTATACCTGTCTAAAGTCTAGCTATGTTGGCCCTGAAGAAGGAAGGTGCAGATTCCTGAAATGTGTTGCCCTGTTTCTGGCATCTTTAATAAACAATTTAGATGGCTTCTATGGTCGATGTCTCGGTTTGGTTTAGGTGTTGGCTTTTCCCCTGTGGTCGGTGTCACTCGCCTCGTATTCATCTGACTTCATTACAGTACAGCCCCCAAGATGTTAGCTTTAGGTTACTAGTCTTCTTGTCAGTGACAACTGTTTCCCTCATTTCTTATAAAATCCCACCTATGGGGTCACTGAAGCAATAAAACATGAAGTATTTACTACTGTGTCAAAACTAAAATGGTGTTGGACTTAAACCAGTTTAAGTTGCATGCTGTCACTTAGATTTGACAAAAAAAACTGGCATATCTTTTAAAGTGTTCAGTCCAAATCTATTTGATTTTAGTTACGTAACGCTTCTCAGTCTGCAATCTTGGAAACCATTAATGACTTGAGAATGTCTTCAGTATTTTTTCACTTGCAGAATAATCTCTAATTCTGTTTCTTTCACCCAGGGTGAATCTGATGATGCCATTCTCAGGCTGGCAAAAAACGATGGCATTGTTTCAAAGTAAGTGTTAGATGGATTTGGGTTCATGTTGTAAAAAGCACATTGTGTGAATTTTCTCTTCAATGCCAGCATAAGAAAGGTGCAGGTTATATTAAGCTGGAGTATCATTTTGTCACGGGGAAGGGAGGGGTGACCAGAGTTTGGCAGATAATGCGGCAGGGTTGCATGCAGTTAATACATTGCCAGTCCTAGCTTAAAGGAGAACTACGGGGTCAGGGCTTTTCCCCATAGTTCTCCTAAGGGTCACGGGAGAACACAAACTAGTGTCCTCCCGTGACCCAAATCTCAGTATATAGCGAGCTGCAGCTCGTGGTATACTGAGATGCCGTAACTGATACCAACAATACTGTCTGGATCCACCCAGCTGCGCGAGTGATATCACTCGCCTCATAATTCTCCTTTTAGGCCTCACTCGCCTGAAGTGTGTTAATGCAACACGTAGAAACCAATTCTCAGTGTGCCCTGTTGATGCCATGCAGGTCTGCATTTTCACATTGCGTAACAATGGTCAAGGCATCGCCATGTACTAAGGTTTAATGAAGTGTCATTTTGTGCCTTTCAATAAAGTTTGAAATGAATAAAAACGATGATGTTTTAGAAATGCATTGCACCACCCTGACAGTGCACCCCAGTGTGTTATATGAACAGATGAACCAGAACAGGTGCTGCTAGTATGAACAGGCCCTAAACCTTGCTTCCAGGCATGGCTTGCATCTCCCCTACTTGGCTAGAAAACACATAAATCCAACACAAAATTGTTCTCTACAATCTAGAAAATGGAAGAAATAAAATGTTGGATTGGACAGGCCTGTTGCCGTACAGGTGTCTCCTGTATGAGTTGTCAAATAGTCTGTAGCATCCTGAGGGTTTAGAACATGATGTATGGTCACCATATGTGGTCAAGCAGCTCATTTTGTATAAAAACCCTTTTTAAGGGAACCTGTTTCCCCCCCCCCCCCCTCCAGCAGCACATAATTCTTTTCCTCCACCTTTTGTTTACCTGGCACTGTATGGGAGCCATGCAACTTCCTCCCTATGACAGTGGAGGGTTCCATACTCTCCTAGTACTGGCAGGGGGGCATGGATAGCGCTTTGTTGACTCCAGATCATAATTTGGAGCTTATAGTGCTTCTTCAGTTGGTAAACTCAGGGCTGGGGAATTGAAAGGTAGGGTATGCAGCTGGGCCCCCCGAATGGACAGCACAGGATTACTGAGGTCCATCTGAAACTGTGAGGGGAATTTATCAAAACTGGAGCAGCTGTGCCTGGCAACCAATCAGCTTCGGTCCTTTTCAAATTTTAACTGAAGATAGTAGCTGGTTGCCGTGGACAACTGCTCCAGATTGTCTGCTCCAGTTTTGCTAAACTACCCCCTTATGTATTTTTTTGTGGAAGCTATATTACTAATTCAATTTCTTTTTCTCGTAGGAACTTCTAAATGCGGAAACCTTTGAAATGAACCTTTGTAGAGAAAAATAAAATGTTGGAACAAACACAAGACTGGTGTATTTCTTGAACTGTTGAAGCTCTTGTTACAGGCACAGTCCAGTGGTGCAGGACGGCTGCAGCACTCTAGTCCAGGGGTCTCACACCTCTGGCTCTCCAGCTGTGGTGGAACTACAAATCCCATGAGGCATTGCAAGATTCTCACAGGCATGACTCCCGAAGAGATGCATCATGGGGTTTGTAGTTTCGCCACAGCTGGTAACACTGGAGGTTTGAGACCCCTGCTCTAGGCCATACAACTGCTAATGTTCATAACAATATTGTGTGGGGTTATCTCCAAATGAATGGTGGCCGGTGTTTCTTGGCTCTACTACCTGAAGTTTTGCTGTCTTGGGAGCAAAATGTGGATCATGGGATTGTGAACTATGGTTGAAGACTTACCCAAAAGCCTGTCAGCTGCCTGTAATCTGGCTGCATAGGATTTTATGGCTGCCCTGGTGTAAATTGAGTTTACTGGTAGAGCTGCAATGGTTCCTTATTCCAACTGTTGCAAAATGAAATTGGAACAAGTCCCTGTATGTAATGTAACTCTGACAATAAGGAATTAAATTCCTACTGTGTACACAGGAAGAGTGAGCTAGATACAGAATGTGGATCTTAACCCCTTCGTGGCAGGGACGTACAGTGTCTCCCATCACTAAGGCCCCATTCACACTGATCGACATGTACCTGGAGCGGATTTCTGTGACTATCGCACTACCTTCACTATTGGGCTGCATGCAAATGGCGCAAATCTGCATGACATCCGTGGCAAAAAAGGTCCTGGACGAGCTACAGGCGACATTGAGTTGTAGAATGGAACAGCTCCATTGAAAGAATCATTGGACGAGGGAGTTCTCGCGATATCGCAAGGCAATATGTGCGATTTTCGAGCGGAAATCCGCTCTGTGAATGGGGCCTTAGTGCCCAAAATGACTGCTCACATTGTAGCACAGACAATGAGGATACATGTCCCAGCATGTTCTGTAACACAGTAAGGACTATCAATACTACTTTACTACTTGATTAAAACACGTTTTAATCAAATGCATAAAAAAAACATCATAAATTAAACTAATTGTATAAATATTATGTAAAGAGATATATTAAATAAACTGCTTACAGTATTATAGAACTGATCATACTCCAGGCTAGAACACAGATCTCATACACTGTGGACATAAACACTATCCTTGTGCCAGCTAGGTAGCTGTGTAAATTCTGACCGATTGGCACTATGTAACTAAGGACCTCAGTATAACAGAAGAGATTAGAACCCGGGTCTGATGAGTCCAGAACCTCATACTTTACCTCTACACCAACTCTACTCTTCACAGGAATGGTGTCAGGTATACCACATAGATAATGCAAACACATATTAATCAGAAATAAAACATTTCAGGTCCAATTCCATTTTTAAACCACTAGAGGGCAATATATTCCCCCAAAACCCTTTTTTCTTTCTCTCAATGCCATACAATTTTAGTCCTGCGGGATCCTTTCCATTAGATTCCCAAAAATGTTTAGAAACACCATGAGGGGAATTTATCAAAAGCGGAGAAGACAAATTCTGGAGCAACCAATCAGCTTCTCTCTTTCATTTTTAAAGCTTAACATAACAAACTGAAGAGAGAAGCGGATTGGTTACTATGGGCAAATGCTGCAGATTCTGTCTGCTCCAGTTTTGAAAATTCACCTGGATGTTTATTACAGCCTTTACCTATAATATTGATGTGTTTCCTAACCCTAGTTGCCAGTTTTCTTGTACGATCCATGTACTGGGGGCCGCAGGTACTGGGGGGGGCGCATGGGCACTCTACTTTGGGGCCGCAGGGGCACTCTACACGCTGGGGGCCGCAGGGGCACTCTACACGCTGGGGGCCGCAGGGGCACTCTACACGCTGGGGGCCGCAGGGGCACTCTACACGCTGGGGGCCGCAGGGGCACTCTACACGCTGGGGGCCGCAGGGGCACTCTACACGCTGGGGGCCGCAGGGGCACTCTACACGCTGGGGGCCGCAGGGGCACTCTACACGCTGGGGGCCGCAGGGGCAAGCTCCAAATTACGACCTGGAGCCAACGAGGGGTCCATGCCCCGTCAGTACTAGGAGAGTATGGTACCCCCCACTGTCACATAGGAGGACGTTGTATGGCTCACATACAGTGCCAGGCAAACAAAGCAACGGTGGAGGAAAGGAGTTATGTGCAGCTTGAGAAGGACAGTTAATCTGTTGCTTTGACCTACATAAAGCACAGGTTTTCATACAAAATGAGCGGCTTGGCCACATATGGTGACCATACATCATTTCCCTTTTCCTGTTGCAGGCAGGCGGAGCCTATATCTCGATGGCTGTCCTGGAAGATTCCTGGAAACAGAGTTATCAGGTAATCAACTCATGTTTTCTGAACCCAGACACCAGCGTGATGGTGCATCCCTCGGGGGCAGCGGGTCTATGACAGTCTGGGCCCAGAGGAGGTGGGTTAAGTGATGCTATCCATCATTCAGCCTGGAGGATAGTCAGCAACTAGTTCTGGAAAGGAATTGTTATGGAGTGGGTCGGCGTCTCTGGTTGAGCAAGCTTGAATCGCGGCTAAATCTGCTCCAAAAAGGGTCCTGCTGTAGCGACACACAACCCGCGACAGCAGGACCCTTTGCCCCATTGGATTGCATTGGAGCGCGATATCGCGCGGTAATTTGCCGCGATATCGCGGGAATTACCGCACGATAAATCGCTCAATGTGAACGGGGTCTAAACATGAGCACTGCAGCAGCTGCTTTTTTATTTTTCTGGCTAGTTCACACCAGCGGCCCAGTTGAGGACACGGGCAGGTGTCCGCTGTGTGCCGGTAGAGACAACGCAAAGCATTGTTTACCATTTTTTCTTTGTTTAAACTTTATTGAAATGCCAAAGTGACATTTCATTCATTTGTATTCAATGTCGCTATAGGCGGGCAGCCATTTATAGTCAGGTACCCCATCACAACAAATGTCAACAAGAACAATCCAGAAAAAGACAAACTTTTACGGTACCCAGGAGTACAGAGTAAAAAAAAAGTCAATCGATTGTACCAATTTGCAATAAACAAAAGATTGCACATTGTACAGTATAGTATATAGTGTAGAAAAATGCAGTATATCCACGGTTTTTTGCACCACACCTACCTCAAGACAGCTCTGTGCTGTGAGGTCACTCTTGCGGTGACTGGTGTTGATCAGGTCACATGGTGTGAACGAGCCCAAAATCTAGTCTATTTTTATGGCATTCTGTCTATTTTTATGGTAATAATTAATAATACTGTTCAGTATTTTTGTGTGTAGGAGGTGTATATAGTATATTGATATATGATACAGACCAGGAAAAGGCAACCTCAGCCCTCCAGCTGTTGTGGAACTACATATCCCATAAGGCATTGCAAGACACTGCCAGCCACAGCCATGACTCCCAGAAGCAGATGCATGATGGGATTTATAGGCTCACCACAGCTGGTGTAGAACCTGACAGGAATGAAGGTGTCTGAGGTAAATCTATGCTGGTGGAAGTATATAGATGTAGACATGTATGGCCACGCTAATTGATTCTCAAACTATAAGTGAACTTTTTCTTTTCGTTGTGGTGAAAAAAACATAACATTCCTTTCAGACACTTTTATAGGTGAGGTGAGGTGTTCCTATACAAAAAGGCTTCTGGCCTAGTAACTGTATAGCAGACATGGCTGTCGGCCTCTCCTCAGGCAGCTCTTAGATATGCAGCAAACATTAAAAAATAATAATGATAAAATAACTCTAATTTAATTAAAATGTGTATTTTTTAAATATGGAAGTTACTATGGTTTCCAGGGGGGAAAAAATACCATTCTAGTTATCTTTTACTTGGTTAATAAAAATGGCTATTTATGGCATATTTACCAGTCTGTATACAACTGGGCTGGTGGAAACCTTAGGGCTCATGCACACGGACATAAATGCCGGCATATATGTCCGCAATGTAAAATACGCTTGTAGTTGTGGCACCGGGAGCCCCGGCACCCGCATTGTGGTGCCCATAGGAATGTATTGACAGAATAAGCTGTATACAGCTATATGCGTGCAAACATTTACATGCACATGCCTATAGGTGCAAATTTCTGACTGAATTTGGGAAATTATGCCCATACCCATGGAAATGCAGCTACCGGCTTTTACAAATATCCTGTCAATACATTCCTATGGGCACAAAAACACAGCAGCTGGTGCCCCTGGGCGCTGTAATATATTGCACTGCACACACATATTTACATGCGTGTGCATGAGCCCTTAGATCAGGGGTAGGCAACCTGGGCACCCCTACAAATCCCATCATGTCTCTGGGAGTTATGCCAGTGGCTGTAAGAGTCTTGCAATGCCTCATGGGGACTTGTAGTTCCGCAACAGCCAGAGTGCTGGGGTTACCTACCCATGACTTACACCAGGGGTAGGCAACATGGGCCTTCCAGCTGTGATGAAACTACAAATTCCGTCATGCCCGTGGCTGCCAGAGTCTTGCAATGCCTCGTGAGACTTGTAGTGCCACAACAGCCAGAGTTCCGAGATTACCTACCCATGACGTAGACCAGGGGTAGGCAACCTGGGCATTCCAGCTGTGATGGGCCTACAAATCCCAGCATGCCTCTGCCTCTAGGAGTCATGCCCGTGGCTGCCAGATTCTTGCAATGCCTCATGAGACTTGTAGTGCCACAACAGCCAGAGTGCCGAGGTTACCTACCCATGATTTACACCAGGGATAGGCAACCTGGGCATTCTAGCTGTGGTGAGCCTACAAATTCCAGCATGCTTCTGCCTCCGGGAGTCATGTCTGTGACTGTCAGAGTCCTGCAATACCTCATGGGATTTGTAGTTCCACAACAGCTGGAGTGCTGATATGGCCAAGGAACCAGTCAAGTATATTTGTCCTCTATGTTTTAGGTTTGGCGGACTTTATCACAGGACTTACAAGTACGACCTGTTAGAAGAGTTTGTGTGGATCCTTTAAGCCCCGTGTCAGCGATATGGACGTCCTGTCCGGTAGGTAAATCTTATCCTGGCGCTAATCAGGCTTGCCATGAGGCCGCCTTTGTCTGGCTGTATCTGTGCACTGGTTATATCTGAAGGATGACAGGGGTGTTTATGACACTGCTTAGGAGCACTGACACAGGGCAGCATTATCTGGATGATAGAGAGGGTGATGTCCTTGGCCCGTGATATGGAAAAGCGTTCCCTTTTTTTTAAAGGAGATGTAAACCTTAACTGTATGACATTTCGTTTGGTAAAGCATTGTGTATAATAAGCAATGACCTTTTTTTAACCCCTTGCCACCGACTCCTGGGGGGGCACTTTAAGGGGGTCTTAATGCCCGGAGTTGGAGGTGAGCTTTCCGATTATGTGATTACTGTGGATGACTGTCACAGCAGTCACATGATCAGGAGGCCATCCCGCCAGCTCCCGAATGCAAACAGTAACCAGACTCCACTAATAATAGTGGTGACAACAGTGGACAAGGCCTACATAATGTGTATTGAAACAGCTCCCTGTAGTTAGGGTTGCCACCTGTCCCAGATTCACCTGGACAGTCCAGGTTATAAATCCTGTATGTGCTGTGTCTGGGTTTCATTTAACCAGAAACCAAAAAACAGGACTCAAAACCCAGACTGTCCAGGTGAATCCGGGACAGGTGGCAACCCTACTTGTAGTCTCTATGGATGCACCGATACTTGTATTGGTATCGGTGCCGAAACCAAGTTTTTGGGCAAAATACTCTGATACGTTCCCCGATACCAGAACTTCTGGTCAGAGGAAAATTTCCTCTGACCGGCAGTGCCGTAGAGGAACATGAAGCCAGCTTCCTGTGCCATCAGAAAGCTGGGCGGTGAGTAATGACCCACCTCCCTGATTGTCCGGGAAGCCGGCTCCATGATGATTGGCCGGGAAGCCGGCTTCCCGGCCAATCAGCATCAAGGCGATCAAACAGCCGATTCGATGCTGACTGACCGGGAAGCTGGCTTTCCAGCCAATCAGCATCGAGCCAGCTTCCCGGCCAATCAGTAAGCTGGGAGACTCTCTATGGTGGGCTCTGCATGGTCTCAGGTGTCCTGGTCACATCCCTGCATACATCTTACCTGTCAGCCCTGCCTCCTCCACAGTCACCAGGCCTGGCCTCCTCCTCCTCCACAGCTGCCGGGCCCTGCCTCCCCCTCTGATGCCGCTGGGGCCTGGCCTCCTCCACCCCAAGCTGCTGGCTGTCACTGACTCAGCAGCGGCTGTGGGGAGCAACGTGCGGCTGCACAGAGAGAGCGGTGCTTTCCTCCTCACAGCCGCCAGTGACAGCCAGCAGCCTAGGATGCCATTGCGACTCAGGCGGCCTGCACGGCATCAGGGGGACCCCTATGTTCCTCGTCCTGGCCATGCCCCCCTGTGCCCTGGGCCCCATAGCGGCCGCTTGGGACCAAGCTCACCATCTCTACCCTTGAGGAAGGGACCCTGCGAGGCCCCCAAATTATTGGTACCTTATGACTTATATGACACTGTGCTTACAATAAATATGTTAAATTAATTTATTTGGTGACTTTGTATCTGGTCCTGGCATGGCTCCATCCATAGTAATCAGTCCGACCACCAATTATTCAAAGGTCAAGTACTGTGAGGAGTGCAACTCCCATCCGGACTCCTGCTTGGACTAGACTCATCAAGTCAAAATCCTCTGCTATTTGTACTATGTGCTTTAGAAATCTTTCCTCCCCACATCGTTGAGAGGCTGATAAGTTTGGCATTTTGTTAACGTTTCAGTATTTGTCTTGGCGAGATATCAGAACGGAATTCTGTTTTTCTGGATAGATAAAGTGGACCGGGAACACCTAGGCCGCCCTTCTTCCTCCGCGTTGGAGCGACGACGGCGGAAGAAGTGTGCAGTGATGTTCTGGAATGGAAAGATTCTGTGGTTTTGTTCCTGGCCGCTGGCAGTCCTTTAAATATTTACATGCCTTTCAGAGAACGTGTGTCAGTGCGTTCCTGTGTCATTTCATGTCTGGGATCTTTATCTGTCCACATAAAACTGTACAACCCTCCTCCCCTCGGGCTGTCCTGAGGTCAGATTCCTCTGGACCCCAGTAAAGGAGAAAAAAAAGTTTAAACCCAAATTGTTTTACAATAAAGGGGATTGGACAGCACAACATTTTGTCTTGTTTTGACTCTTGAAAATATTGTTTACATGTAAAGTAAATGAAAGAATTCCTCTAAGCCATATTTGTAACTAAAGTGGCCTCATATCATAACCGCATCTTAATCTCAGACAAAGTACAATCATTGCTCAGAAGACTGACAGACTTTTATGGTGTCGTCGTCATTTATAAAAAGAAACTTAAAACTTACTTTTATTTATTAATGTATTTATCACAAGTGTCTGTCCACGTCTGGACTTTTTGGAACTGAGAAAAGAAATGGGTGTGGGAACCGTTCAGAGTAATCACAAGCAGGGCCGGATTTACTCTCTCTGCTGCCCCAAGGCCAGGTTCCTCAATGCGCCCCCCTACCCGCCAAAACCCCCCACCATGGAGAATGGCAAACCTGCAGGCTGCATACAAGTGATCGTCGACATCGCCGAGATCACTTGTATAAAACAAGTGTACATTTAGCCCTGCTTGCCCAAGGCAGGGCTAAATGTAGAAAACAACTACCAGCCCGGCACCCGGAACTGCATGTCCCGGGCATCAGGAGATGGAGGTTCCACACCCCTGCTGCCCCTCTACGCCCTGCTGCCCCAAGGCCGGGCCTTGGTTGACCTTGTGGGAAATCCAGCCCTGATCACAAGGTTCTCTGTAACTTAGGTTCTTCCAGCACACTGCCACTAACACTGGCAAAACCTCTGATTGTTTCTTTTAAAATCCCAATACACATCTGAATACAGACTTTTGTTAAAGAGGGTCCATGTTTTTGGTCACAGACTACCCATAATCTTTGCTGATATTGACCTGAGCGGTAATTGTCAAATTTTGTCACAGGATTGTCTCGAACAAGTGAAACAAATGGAAGCGCAAACGGAAACGCACTCATCAATTCAAAACCAGCTTTTTTCTTTCGGATTTTTTCGAAGACACAACAATTACAAGTCCAACACAATTAACAACTTAGGATCCGTTCACATCTTTGCAATGCAGGAGAAAGTGCAATGCCACATGTGATCCTACATCACATATTGCAATGTTAGGTGCGCTCTAGTGTCATTATTTCCTAATAGCACCCGAACGCATGTTAGATTAAAAAAAAAGGTGCTTGCACTTCTTCAAGTGCATTTTAGGTGTGGAAGGCATCCCATTCAAATGAATGGGCTGCCCTAGCACAGAGCACCACAATGCATCCTGCAGCACCTCTGCGAATCATTAACAGGGATTTACTCTGACACTCATTTTTACCAATAAAGTGGTATTTGTCTCAACAATAATTGAGTTTGAGTGTTGCACGAAGCAGTACTAACAATTAAAATTTAGCAAGGTTTTCATGAATTTGGTGCAATGCTTCCAGCTATATCCATACCGCCTATTATTATAATATTATTATGTTATATTTAGACATCGAAAAACAGCTCTGCCATTACAAACTTTCTCTTTAATCTCTTGAATGGAGCGACGTGCCTCCTTTGTTCTGTACACACCTTTGTCCTAGTCAATATGTAGTAAGCTGCTCACTGAGTTTACTGGCCTGCTGGCAAGCTCTGTGATTCATTAAAGGGAATATCATGTTCCTGTGGGTGTCAGTCTGCCCTTACATGGCTCCGTTACACCAAGCTGCCAAATTCCCAGTCTACTCTCAAGACTGTGTCACCTTGTCTCTATGCACTGCCACCCCCAGACATGCAAAGTAGCATCTTATGATATCCCCCCTATTTTCACACCTCTGCCCCCTTTATGTGGACAGACCATTCACAGATCATCACATTGTAAGCTCATGGGAAGTCATCCTGTGCACATTTTAGAGCGTATTTTGTTAGCCACAGGCGGCTAATTCTTTTGGCTAACACAACAAAGCAACAGTGGTTACTGACATCACCTTACGTGTATGTGCAACAAATAAATATACACTGACTTTTAAATTTTTATTTTAGCATCCAAAAACAAAATTCTCATCACTGCAAAAACAAAAAAAAACTAAGGGAGCTAAAGATGGTTAATGTTTGGGTAACGTCATAGGGAGGGCTAGTGTTGGAGTTACAGGAAGGTTTGCGTTGGGGATACAAGGAGGGTTGGTGTTCGGGTTACAGGAAGGGTTAGTGTTGAGGTTACAGAAGGGCAAGTGTTTGGGGGTTACAAGGACGGTTAGTGTTAGGGTTACAGGGAGGGTTAGTGTTGGGGCTACAGGAAGGTTTGAGTTGGGGATACAAGGAGGGTTAGTGTTGAGGTTACAGGAAGGGTCAGTGTTGGGGTTACAGGAAGGTTTAGTGTTGGGGATACAGGGAAGGTTAGTGTTGAGGTTACAGGAAGGTTTAGTGTTGGGGATACAGGGAGGGTTAGTGTTGAGGTTACAGGAAGGGTTAGTGTTGGGGTACAGGGAGGGTTAGTGTTGGGGTTGCAGGAAGGTTTGAGTTGGGGATACAAAGAGGGTTAGTGTTGAGGTTACAGGAGGGGTTAGTGTTGGGGATACAGGGAGGGTTAGTGTTGGGGATACAGGGAGGGTTAGTGATGAGGTTACAGTTAGGGTCAGTGTTGGGGTTACAGGAAGGTTTAGTGTTGGGGATACAGGGAAGGTTAGTGTTGAGGTTACAGGAAGGTTTAGTGTTGGGGATACAGGGAGGGTTAGTGTTGAGGTTACAGGGAGGGTCAGTTTTGGGGTTACAGGAAGGGTTAGTGTTGGGGATACAGGGAGGGTTAGTGTTGGGGTTACAGGAAGGTTTGAGTTGGGGTTACAGAGAGGATTTGTGTTGGGGTTTCATGGTGGTATATTGTGAGGATTAAAGTTCAAAAAACATTATAATTAGGGTTAGTGTTGGAGTTACTCAGAGCTTTCAGTTGGGGTTACAGGGAGGGTTAGTGTTGGAGTTACAGGGAGGGTTTATGGTGAGGGTTGATGTTTGAATAACATTACAGGAAGGGTTAGTGTTGGGGATACGGGGGAGGAGGGGGGGTTATTGTTGGGGTTACAGGGTAAGTTGTTGTCAGTGGCAGTTATTGTCAGTGGCAGTTTTCATATAATCATATGTAGTACGATTACATACGATTTGAGATAGTTGATTGTTCCTGGATGCATCTGTCCTGCGTCCAGGCACAATCATCTATCCCGAACTGCATGTAATTATATATATTAGGCCCCATTCACACTGTGCGATTTGCAAATTGCGCGTTTGTTGCGCGATTTGCATTTTGCGCGATACCGCGCAAATGCTTGCATTGAGCAAGCGAGAATCGCTGCAAAATCAGCTCCAAAAAGGGTCCTGCTGTAGCGACCCACGACCCGCGACAGCAGGACCCTTTGCCCCATTGCAAAGCATTGAAGAGCGATATCGCGCGGTAAATAGCCGCGATATCGCGGGAATTACCGCGCGATAAATCGCTCAATGTGAACGGGGCCTAAGGGCTGCACAGATACCAAGTACAGTACTCGGTACAAGTACCGATACTTTTGAGCTCCAAGACTACACTAGAGAAAAATACATTTTTGTTTATTGTCATGTGACAGTTTTTCTAAAACAATACAGGCTAATGATTTCAGGACAGTGATGGAGCGCCAGAACCAGGTCCCAGCTGCAACCGCTGCAACCCTGGTAGTTCTCATGAAAATGCTAAGTATCTGCACTGGTACTCAAAAAGTATCTGTGCATCCCTTATATATATAGTACGATTACATATGATTTGAGATAGTTGATTGTTCCTGGATGCATCTGTCCTGCGTCCAGGGACAATCATCTATCCTGAACTGCATGTAATTATATATATACAGACATTCCTCGGTTACCGACTTACCTGCTCTGCGACCACTCGCACTTACGACGGACCGCCGATCGACCTCCGACCTTGCGCGCCAGCGTCAGTGCGACGTGTCGCCGGCGGAAGTGATATCCTCCGATCTTCACTGCGGGTCCCGGTAAGTGTTTGCATTGCACGATGTACAGTACACTGTTCTGTACTGTACATCTGCAACGCTATACAGTACTGTATAGAGTTCCTCACTTAACGACCAATTCGTTTAACGACCTGGTGGTAGGAACGGAACTCGGTCGTTAAGTGAGGAATACCTGTAGTACGATTACATACGATTTGAGATAGTTGATTGTTCCTGGATGCATCTGCCCTGCGTCCAGGGACAATCATCTAACCCGAACTGCATGTAATTATACTATGTACGATCACATGTGGACTGCCGCTGACAGATGCACATGCTGTCACCCTATCATTAACTGCAATGGGTACAGTGGCCGTATCTAAACGGGGACCCCTGGGATTCCTCCTGCAAGAATCTGTAGGTTTTTACCATGGGAATCCCCAAATGCAGCATAGGTCTCTGTGTGAATGGGGCCTTAGGGCTACTGTGAGGATTAGTATTAGCATTGGCATTATAGGGAAGGTTAGTGTAGGGGATAATGTTAGGGATATAGGGTTAAAGTGGAAAAAAGGCTTTTTTGGTGACCACTGGCAAACATTTATATCCCCAATCAACATTTTATGTTTTCTTTTAGTTGCAGTAAATCTTTTAAATGGTCAGTGATCTGACCTTCCTTTACTGTACAGTGATCTGCTACAAATGAGTGCAGTGATGGGAAATCAAGACAGTCATAGGAATCTCCGATGAATCACGATAAGGTTAGCAACTCCTCATTTGGAGACAGGGAATGTTTTAACCCCTTCATGACTGAGGCCCTTTTTTCCATTTGTGTACCCATGTTATATTCCACATTTTAGGCCTGAAAATGACGTAAAACCCCCCAACATTTGTAGGAGGGGCAACGGAGCCCGGGAAGCACGGCGGGGGTGTCCGGCGGGGGGGGGCGGCCCCTTCTTCGGGACGCAGAAGCGATCTGGCGACAGGTAAGTCGCCAGGATCGCTTCTGTTGTAAAGCCGACAGTCGGCTCTACAAGTTTAAACAGAGTCCCGGCGGCAAAAGTCGCCGGGAGTCTGTTTAAACAGCCCCGATGCTGGCGACGTACACTGTACGGCGTCAGTCACGAAGGGGTTAAAACAACATGTGAACAGATGACCCCTAATTTTTTTATAGCCATGACTGCACTTCTACATCCTTCCACGCTGTGGTGCTAGAGAGCTGAGTGTGCTGGTCTCATTACAGTGCTGGGTTAACTGGATGACAGCTGGTCCTGCAATATGAACTTCACTTCCAAGCCTCATTCAACCTGTTGTAGTCTGCACAGAACAAACATCTCTTGTCCTCATTGCATTTCCAGGAAAATTATACATGATGGATCAGCTCTCTGACAGGCGTCACTAGCCTGAGCCCCTCCAGCTGTTACCACACATGCAAGGCATGCTGGGAATTACAGTTCTATAGCAACCAGCATCTATTGGACCTAAATCCCTCTTTCCCTCATTCCTTCTCCACCACTCATTCTCTTTTCATAACATTCAATATCTTTTCATTATCGGAATGAGTAAATCAGATTGTAATACGTTGACACCATTTCTTGACCATCTGCAGACCACAAAGTAAAAAAATAATTCCCCTTTATCAGACGTCAGTGATGGATTTTTTTTTTGTACTTTGCACTTAGGATCCGTTCACACTGGGACGGCTGTCATACAACTGAAAACGAGCTGAGCCGCTCTAAACAGAGAAAACGATGCACTTTAATGTGCATTGTTCAGACTATTGCGGGGACCCCAAAATACTGCAATCGCAAAAATACAGCGGATTCCGCACGTTCGCAGCTATATAATGGCCGCAAACGAGTGGAATTTGTGCAGTTGCTTCACATATATCTTTGCGTCCCGTGCATTCTTCCACACGGAAAACCGCAGGGAAACGCAAACGATATACGTGAATTGAGCCTTAGAGTGCTATTTGTGTTTTCAATGCTCATTAACTAGTACAGAAAAGTTTGACCAGTCCGTGTTTAATGATTTGTGTTTTTGTAGTATCACTTAAAATTAATGTCTAATAAGTAACAAAACAGACAAAACAAAGAACAGAGCAAACCTGTGAGTCATTTTAAGGGCTAGTTCACATCAGCCACAGTGGGTTCTGTCCAGAATTTGAACTCAATGGCAACATGGCCATGGCCTCCGGCCGCAATGCGATCAATGCGACACAAGGCACATCAATGTCTGTGTTCCGCTTCGGTTAGAAAAAATAGTGCTGGGCAGCATTTTTTCTGACCTGACTGGACCGCAGGCTTTGATGTGCCTTGCATTCCCATGAAGCCGATCGCAGTGCAGCCGGAGGGCGTGGTGCTATTCACTTCAATGCACCGCCACACCCCCTCCCGCCCCACAACAAAGTGAGCCGGCTGCAATGTGATCCAGTGCGTTCCGGCCAGAATAGGGCTGGTGTGAACTAGCCCTAAAACTAGTTCTCCAAGAACAGAGAGCACAAGGTACCAGCTATTCACCTTTGTTCACCAATGAAGCTCCCCTGATTCTGGTGCCCTTGACTTTGCAACTAAAGCTGGAAATACATGGAATGAGATTATGGACGTTTCCTGCTAAAATCGGCCAAAATTCAATCAGTGGATGGCCCTGCTGGCAACCCCAGGCTTGACAAAAGTACTTTTTTCACTGGTGGCTGTCAGAATACCTGAGCAGTGGCTGCAGCTAATTGGTTGCAGTCGCTGCTTGGCCAACATCTCTCTACCTGGGTCCTTCGACAAGAATACAATAGACTACTGGAGAGATACATCCATCTAGCTGTATGGCCAGCTCAAGCTTTGCACACTGGAAAATAAACTTTCTTATCTGCTGACCCCTTTCTAATCAGAGCGCTCTTATTACCTTCTCTATATTCTCAATGAACAGGGGGGTGGTGTGTGGTTGGGGTTTGACCCTAAAGTTGAGAATTCAGGCCCTGAGTAACAAAATTAAACCAGGGTCACGGGGGCTACAAATAATTTTTTTTTGGCTACAAAGGCCACTAACTGGAAGCTTACTGGCTATGACTAAGGCTCAGTTTGTTTGTTTTTTCCTGCTGTTATGCCTTTTTACAAATAAAGTACTGGATGGACGGATCCATAGAATAAAAATGGCAAGAAATGATTCCAACAGTGATGCAAATAGCATTTAAACCTGACATTGGGGTTCTTACCCTTCCCTACTGTATCCAAATTGAAAAAAAAAACAAGGTTTTGCCTTCAGTCAGTCTTTAAGCAGGGATTCATAAGGTGAAGGGAGTAGCATCTGCTTGCTAATTTATAAAGGGAAGACGAGGACCACTAACACCAGATTGTGAAAATATCTCTAAGCACCAAGCTGGCCAAACAAATATTTAACTTTGTGACTAGAGGAAGTCTTATCCCTCATAGCAGCTTGCGGTTAGGCCAGGGTCTGCGCTCTAGGACTCTGACTGATTCTTCAATAACATCGAGCTTTAAAGTTTAGCTCCACTTAGTTTCAGAAAAGGACCTGAGGGTCTCCTTTGCAAAAATAAAGATTTAGAAAAAAATATTTATTTCTTTGTGTGTCCCCAGAAGTCTTGCTACTCAGTTTGAAGAGTTGGTGTGGCGGAAGAGCTTTGCATATCACTTCCCACTGTGCTGCATGTGAGTCGTGCTTTCTTTCAGTGTGAAGTAAATCTGCAAGTTGGTTAAGTAATCAGCTACTGGAGATAGGTCAGAGTCCTGTTTTCTCTAGGAAAGCTTTCTCTGGCTTTCAGTTATGCTTTCTTTATATTATGCTGCTGGACTGAACTTACACACACTTCAGTTTTAAGTATATGCCTTCAGATGCCAATGTTTTGTATGACTGACGAGCCCAATGTAGGCCTAATAGACCAACAATGTAGACTGTATAGGACGTAAAGTGAACCTGGGCCCCTGCACATATTAAGTATTAATTAATGTCCATAGTTTGGACACACGTGCACATTAGGAGTCAGACAAATTCAGAACACCAGCTACTGTAGGCTATGTCCGTCCGTACTGCACGGTATATATTGGGGTGTGGAAGAATGAGTATTTGTGGTCATGTGATCCCCACACAAGATAAGTAGACACAGCTTATAAATAAGAAAGTTTAAGTGACTTCACTTATTTATACTTATTCTGAAAGGAGAACGCCACTCCATGAGAAAAGTCATCAGTAGAATTACATAATGACAAGTGATGGGGGTTTCTTATTTTAATTATAAAGTCATAGCTCCCTACAGATGTGATCTATATTTCTAATCCAGGTAAGTCACGGAAAGGGGCAAGGTTCCCTGCTGGATGAAAGCATAGTGTGCAGCATCTGGACAGTGCCAGGAGCTCATAACAGTAGGATAATATCAGGCTTTATTTCTGCCTTTTTTTCTCCAAAATAGTTCAGAATGGTCACCCACCTTATAAAAATATAACAGAATCAGTATACAAATCAACAATATACCAGTATGCAGTGTTATTCAGTGTATGCTGGATAAAAAGAAATCCAAAATTCTCAGGCCAGGCTGTCACCTTTCATCTTTTCCCACGCCACATGTGATGTCAGCTTTGCTGGTGTCCATGAAGGAATGACCAACTTAACAACTGTTGGATCTTGCCTTGTGTTAGTCTTGTTGTCCTGGCAGTGAAAGAGTGGGTGCGGTTACTGCACAGCTGGATGCCTCTCCAGGTATCCGAAAAACGTCCCATTCACAGACACAAGAGCCAACGTGCCCAGAGCCTTTCATTCACTTCACTGTCTGACTGCCATTTCTCTCTCCTGTAATTACACAGAGCCGTGTCTGTTCACACAGTCATCCATCCCACTCACTTGGGATGCCACCAAGGGGAACTCTGCTCTAAACAAAAGATTTTCTAAAGGCAGAGCTGTTCATAGCTTTAATTATAACCTCTAAAAATTCCCTCTGTCTCTGAAGATGGGAAGGCGACTCATTTACAAGTTAGTTGATCCCCTAAACAAGACACCCATAGTTGTTGTCTGGACCTCTGCTCTCTGTAAAATCATTGGTCTGTGGCTACCCCCAGCATTGAAGCACAGAAGGAAAACTCTGATTGGTTCCTGGGAGCAAACCTTATTTGTACCAGATTCAGACTTCCACAACGACAAAAAAAGTCAATAGTAGGTGTGTTGGTGGAACGCTGGACCTGAAGTAGGAAGGGTCAAACTTTAAATATGGGTTTTAGAGGCAGTTCTTTGTCAGCCGGGGTATCCCCGGGGATCTCTTTGACTACCCTGGAGATCCAAGGTGGCCTCCAGGGTAGTCAAAGAAATGTGGAGATAATTAGAGCTCCACAGAAATTGTGTAAGTCCAGTACATCTTTATTTTGCCCAACAAATGGTCACAAGAAGAAGCCAATGCCTTTTGGTGGTTCAACTCCCGCCCCCCCTTCATCATGCTGAAAAAATGAGTCCGACCCAGGCCCTAATTTCCTATATGTTTCTTTTGAAATGGTAATACCATAGACATAAATATTATATCAGATGATGTCATCTGAGCAATTTTGTAAAAAGTGATTTGCAAGTTATAAAATTAAATCCCTTCTGGATTGCAAAACTTAAATCCCTTCCGGATTGGTGTTAAGGCAAGGTACCTGCTATTGCCTTTGTGAGCCCCTCTGATTCTGAGGGCACCCAGGACTCAACTTTATTAATCTGGGGGGCTACATTCCACCCCTAGGGCTAAACCTTACCCACTATCCAGAGGCAAATAAGTGCCTGGGGCTTAGCGCAAGTGGTGGGGTTTTATCTCCAATACAGGACCTATGAGGAGAGGAACATGGAAGCTGCCATTGACAACTTACTCTGTAGGCTCTGATTCTGAGGCTGTCATCTTTATCCTGGCTTCACTACCCGGTGAATTGATGACCCATACAATGTACACAGCTAGTGAAGTTGGAACTCCAATTTTACTTGATGAATGAACATTACACATGTAACTGCCAATGATAACCTCCAGGTCCATGCACATCCTTCCCTTTTGTGGTAGAGCTCCCAGGAGCTCTGAATACTAAGAAGCTCTAATATGCACCAGTCACTCTCTTGGTTCCTGGCTCAGGCCCAACCTCTACCTTTCTGTCAGTGAAGCTGCCCTTTACAGTGGTGGGCCAATAGGTAGATGCAGAGTATGGGAAAGGGGGGGGGGGGCAGCAAACGTGAGAGCATATTATAATATCTGGGGCCCCCAGGGAGCTTTGCAACGGGAAGGATGTGCAGCACGTAGAGGTTTGTGCTCACCAGAGTAAGTGGCAATATCATATGTAAGTAGTAAAGCAATGGTGAAAATGACATCCCTAGAGCTTGGTCTCTAAGAATTAGCTTCAGATACACATGGCATCACAAGCATAAAGCACTGTTATCAGAACCTAACATGGTCCCTTTGCTTTTTGCCTGATGAAGGGACCAGGTTAGGTTCTGAAACATTGCTTTATGCTTGTGATGCCATGTGTATCTGACATCAATAAAAGGATGGATTGATGCATGGGACCTTGGTGTGTGGGCTATTACTTCTTTATACTTGGATCTGAGCAGCGCTATCTGCTTCTCACCCAGCACCCTTCTAGTATCATACTAAGGGATTCCGGTCTGGAGTGCAATGGGACACTTGTAAATTCTAAAAATGTAGCTGGCTATGGAAGGTTCTATATTTCAGTCTGGACAGGTTTCTTTTCAATATGTTCAGAAATGAACTCTCATGCATTTAGTGTGTATCCAACCAAGTGTGTCCTCGGGGCATTTGCCCCCATGTTCTTTTCCAGTCCTCCTCTGCTCCCCTAACCCTGCTACTCCTCTGCTGAGATCCAGGCAATCGTCTTCAGGGTTAAGTCGCCTTTGGACTGCGTTTTCCCTGTGATGAAACAGGAAAGAACTTTGGACAGAGCTATTAATTCTTCAAGAGATTCACTTTGTTTGAAAGGCATGTTGTGTCTAATATGTCCATATAAACTTCTGGTGTGAGTGACTCAAGCCTGCCTCCTTCCGCTATAGTCTGCTCATTCCTGAGGTCACCCCACTCACCTCACCGGCTGAGGAGAACCTGTCACCCTTCTAGGCAAAATATTTCTGAGATTGCTGTGTAGGAATGCAGAATTCTGTAGTATTAGTGGAACAGAGAAGCCTCCAGGGTTTACTGCCCTTCATTCGCATAATGTCAGCGGATGTTTTCATTTGTGACTTTTATAAATAGGAACAATGTCATTTCCCCATCGATGGCCGAGCATATTTGTAGTATCTCATGTCAGCACTTCGGGAGGACTCGAGAGGGATCCATTAATGATGTCAGTCATGTGAAGGATCATTACTGACCAAACTTACCAGATCGCCCTTTCCCAAGGGAGGTCTTAGTGTTTGGGCATACCTGGGAATTCTCATGGTCTGACCCTGAGCCTTAGGATTAGAAGGTATTTCTCAGGCTTTCCAGAGCACTGTCCAGAATCTCGAGGTCACATCCTCTGACCTCTATTTGGATTCTCTGACTGGCCCAATGTGACCCTGTGCTTTGTCCAACAGGCTTACTTAAAGTATATGTAACTTCAGTCACTAACAGACTCTTATACACTTTAGCATGGTGATTTCATATCAAAACTAGTTTTTAATCTTTAGAAATCTTTAACTTTCATTAAAATAATACTTGTGAAGATTGTGAAGTCCTTGTTATTATTATTATTATCATTATATTATTATAATATTATTATTATTATCATTATTATATTATTATTTATTATTATTATCATTATATTATTATCATTATTATTAGGATGCACCGATACCGGATTTTCGGTATCGAGTATGAGTACCAATAGTTATATTTCAGTACTCGCCGATAGCGAGTACCGATACTTCCGGTAGCATAGAGCTAGCTTCACAGGCAATCAGGAAAACAGGCGGCATGTCATTACCCACCGCCCCGGCTTCTTGATTGCCCGGGAAGCCAGCTCTATGCACCGCCTGCGTGATCGGCCCCCAGCTGTGCACACAGGAGACGTGGGTAGATCGGGGAGAGCTTGGAGAGCGGTGTCTGCCCAGCTGGCCGAGGGACTGGTACGGTAATGACTGCTGCTGAGGATCGATGTGAGGGGAATGAGGTGTCTGCAGGCTGGAGGTTGTGTCCCCATATTTTCAGATCTGTTTGGACAGCTTGATGCTGATTGGCTGGGAAGCCGGCTTCCCGGCCAATCAGCATGGAGCTGGCCAAACAGCATGGAGCCGGCTTCCCGGCTCCATGTTCCCTCACAGCACTGCCGGTCAGAGGAAATCTCCCTCTGACCGGAAGTTCCAGTATTGGAAAAGGTATTGGAACATTTGGGCGAGTACGAATACTCATCCAAATGCTTGGTATCGGCACCAATACTAGTATCGGTATCGGTGCATCCGTAAATATTATACAGGATTTTTATAGCGCCAACAGTTTGGCAGCGCTTTACAATGTAAGGAAGACATTACAATTACTATACAATTCAAAACGAGATGTTAAGCAGGGCCTTACCATCTTATTAAGGCACTTCCTGTTATCGGGTGACAACATTCTGTCCTTGCCTCCCAATTGTGCTTCTTTGTTGTCACCCTGTTACATGGGCTTCGGATGGAGACTACATGTGGCCATTTCAACCCACATTACACAGGCATGGTCCACTGTTGTCACCCTCTGCAAATCCACCCTGAGAAATGCCAAGCAGCTTATAATTGAGTGCATGTAGACAGGAAATGGCAAGCAAAGAGGCCGTAGAATATCAGCAATGTTGAGATGTAATAAATGAGGGGAAAATATGAAAACAGAATTTTATTTAAAAAAATAGGAAACAATTGTTCATAATAAGCAGTGAAGGGAATTTATCAAAACTGGAGCAGACAACATCTGGAGCAGCTGTGCACGGCAACCAATCAGCTTCTATTTTTCTTTTTCAAATTTTAAATGAACAAACTGAGGAGAGAAGCATATTGGTTGCCCTGGGCAACTGCTCCAGATTTTGATAAATTCCCCCCAGTATGTCAGCAATCTAACTATGATTCCGTTAGGTTGTGCTTTATATGCTGCTTTCCAGGTCAGCCTGCTTATACTCCACTCACCCATTGCTTATCACCAGTGTGGTTGGCTGGTTTAGCACTTTGCACTACAATAAGTATAACGAAGGTCTGTTTATAATCTTGTGACCTGTCGGAAAAAGGAAGGACAAATGTATTGTTGCACGTAACAATCATTCAGAGTCATTTGTTAGATATTGCTCTTGTAAAGTCCCCAGTCAGCATTGACGTGTCTTTTTTGATATCAGTGTATCAGAAGGAAGGGCAGTGAACTCAGGCTTCATTCTCCAGTGTTTCCTGGGTGCTCCCAGATGTAACCCAGCACACAGGAGAAATAGGTGACGTGCTGCCGAAGGAATTTTTACAGTTCACAGAAAATCTTCAGTGTTTGCCATTTACAGATAATTAATGACAATTACAGACTTGTTTTCAGGTGAGAAGATACAGACGCCTTCCAGGAGATTAGGGATCACAGGAGGGTCTAGGGTTCTCCGCCAGCCAGAACAGACTCCTCCTCGTGTGCTGGGAGCAAGAGAAGGGCAGGCTGGGCTTGTAGAAATAATAGTAGTTGTGTTGGTATTTGTACAAAGGTAGCAAAATGGCAAACAGCTCGTCAGTTTATAACTATTACGGAGCTTGCAAATGGATGGACAGATCAAGATTTCCAGGGAACCGGGACTAGGGTTGCCACCTTTTCTTTCAGCGAAACCTGAATACTCTAGTGACGCACGGAAATTTTTGGGGGAGAATGAGTCTCGGATTATTCATATGTAAATAGTGCCGCCCATTCATATGTAAATATCACAGTCGAGACTATTTTCAGTGGGGGGCCAGTAGCCCCTATCTTAATTTAGGTTGCCCCTGTCTGCCTGACATCATATGTCCAGGTCTCATCTGCCAGGAAACTTGGACACAGCATTCAAAACCCGGACTGTCCGGGTGAATCCCAGACAGGTGGCAACCCTAGCCGGGCCTCCTAAGTGGAGATGGAGATATCAAATCACCAAAAGTGCACTCACGATATAAAATGTAGGCAGGGGTGCTAATCGTTCCAGGCTCAGGGCGATTCTATAGTATAATACATACTATATATTAATTACTAATTACTGATATTATAATACATCAGAAATAAAATGTGTACAGGATTGCGCAGAAATCATCTTTATATTAAATTAGATAGTATTAGCTTGATAACTGTCACATCAACAGGCTGACTTCCATGTATTTCCACAAACCCCGTAACAGAGGAGAGATCTCTCACCACTAGGATGGTAGCTGAGAGGGGAAAAATGCTGATGGTAACCAACTACTTAAAAGCGCTTAAATACATTTCATATCCAGGACCATCCCTGGCAATGTCATTCTAGGGGGCAGGTCGTGCAGGGGTATGCTGACAGACAAAACCTGTGCGGAGAAGGGGGCAGCGGAGGATGCCAAACTCTTTGGTGTCCAGCCCAGCTCACTGATGTCACTGGTTGCAAGGAGCTCGGCAGGACACAGGGCAGAGAGTAGGGTTGCCACCTGTCCCAGATTCACCTGGACAGTCCGGGTTTTGAGTCCTGTATGTGCTGTGTCTGGGTTTCAGGCCAGCTGAAACCCAGACACAGCACATACATGACTCAAAACTCGGACTGTCCAGGTGAATCCGAGACAGGAGGCAACCCTAGCAGAGAGTTGCCAACCAGTGACGTCAGTGAGCTGGGCAGGACACAAGATAGAGCGTCACAGGTTGCTAAGAGCTCTTGGCAACCTAGAAAGCTGTAGCCACCCAGCCGCCCCCCCCCCCAAATGAGATTCCACCTGAGGTAACCGTCTCAGGCTGCCTCATTATAGGGACGACCCTGGTCTGATCATCAAAAGAGATGACACTAGGGATAAACATGACATTCTAAGGATGTATGTACCTCCATTGATGCATATTCATATTGTGAATGATTGCTTAGTGATTGCCAGATGGTAAAACAGATTGGTAAAAAGATCATTTGTATGGCTGAAAACAGCTCCATAGGTCAGTAAAATCTTCCTGCATGTGAGTGGGCAGATTAGTAACATCATCGTCTATTCTGCCTTCATTCCAAAGTTTTAGCAGCATACAAAACCTCACTAGTCACTGGGGTATATCTCACCCGGCAGCAAAATGAAGTCGAATTGGCTGATTACCTTTTATAATATTAGGTGGGCTAGTACTAGAGCAGAACAGCTCAGGTAATACAAATGGGTGGCTGGTATTTATGTATTTTTATGTCTCTTTACAGCTTCCTTTATTTTTCAGCCTATGTATGACAATGTGGTAGTGATGGCACATTTCTGTTGTTCAGTAATGATATAGTATAAGGTGGAATTCCCTGTTCTGTATTGGGGTCTCCTCTCCCGTTTGTGTGCTCTCCGAGCAGTGCAGGTGAGTGTTGGAGATGTGATCTCTGGCCCCTGTAGAATGTCTCCTTTATTTTAAAACACCACGCCCCAGGGCCGCATTCCAACCTGGTGATATCAGATTGAGGGAGGGGGATAGTGAGGGCGGCACACGGCTCACCTACACACCGCCTGGGGCCAAGCACTTCCCAGAGTCCCAATGGAATTGGTCATGCTGTCATGCCTCTGCCTCTGGGAGTCATACCTGTGGCTGGGTCTTGCAAGGTCTCTTTGGACTTGTAGCTCCACAACAGCTGGAGTGCCAAGGTTTCCTGCCCCTGCCATAGATGCCGGTCACAATCTGACTGCAGACAGATCTTTTTTGTTAGTGATTGCTATACATGTACGATACATACTTGGGTTGCCCAACATGGCATGCCAATGTATATGGAGGTGGAGTGTAAGCAATTCCATTCTAGGGGAAGGACGAACCATCTGCCCAAGAAGCTCCACCTGACTAATTGTTATTTGCCAAGAACATTGGGCCAAGAACATCTGCTGATCTTTGCTAGTACCCATACACATGAGGATAGGGTTGCCACCTTTTCTTCAAGTGAAATCCGATCTAGTGCCGCAATTTTCTTGTTTTTGGGGAATATAGAGGAGAGAGCGAGGAGAGGCAGCCAGGAGAAAGAGCAAGAGACAGCCAAGGGAGGGAGTAAGGAGACCAACTATAAAGGACTACAAGTTCCAGCAATACATTATACAGCAATACAAAATAAATATCAAGTGACATATGTGTTGTTCCGGGGTGGCTCCCTGATGTCTTCAGGGCCTCAGGTGACCTGTGCGGGCTCTCACCAGGCTCTGCGGGCTGTCAGATGAGCTTTGGAGGCTCTCATGTGGGCTGTGCGGGCTGTCAGGAGGCTGTGCAGGCTCCCAGGTGGGCTGTGTGGGCTCTCAGATTGGCTATGTGGGCTTTCAATTGGCTGTGTGGGGTCTCAGGTGGGCTACGTGGGCTCTCAGGTGGCTATGTGGGCTATGCAGACTTTCAGGAGTGCTGTGAGGTGTCTCACCAGGGGTCCGGAGGCGGGCAGCGTGTTGTCAGGAAGACATAGGAAAGAGATGTGCGGGCCGGCGCCTGTTTACATGGCTCACAGGAAGGCTGCAGAGGTCCCACGCTGGCTGGGGACCTCGGCAGCCTTCCTGTGAGCCGTGGGCCCGCACATTTCCTCTTCCATCTTCCTTACAAAAAATTTCAAGTGTCCGGGTGTCAGCTGGCCTGAAACCCTGACACAGGACTCTAAAACTGGACTGTCCGGGTGAATCCTGAGCAGCTGGCAACCCTACACGAGGAACATAAAGCTGGGTGCTCTAAGCAGCTGGTTATATTACTCATACAGTCTTTATGACCCGACAGTGAGATCTCCCTGGAGCTCCTCGTCCTCCTCAATAGGTGAGCAGAACTGCAAACTCAGAAAGAGTAATCTCGCTGCCATGGTCCACAAGACGCAAAAGAACCCCACCAGTGATTCGGCCTGGAAACCTTATTAAGCCTTTAAAATAGGACTCCATTGGGTACTGTACATTTACTTTGTGTCGCCTTCTACAGGTAGCCATTATGCACCTAGTCACATGTGTAATGGGGGGGACTTGCTGACATGAACGGACACCCCACCATCCCATTAGACTCTGCAGACAACTTTCGTCTGAGGACATAATGAAGCAACTGCGACTGTGCTTTGAAAACCATGCGGTTGTCGGGCGGTTTTCAATGCATAGAGATGTCTATGGGACCCAAACCGTGCGACAACCACCCGAAAATAGTTCCTGCACCTTTTTGTACAACAGGCGATTTCGTTCGTATGACAAGCCGCAAAGGTGTGAAGAGCCAACATTGACTTCAATGCGAATCTGTGTTTTGCGCAATATCGCACGACATTCACAGAACCATTCACTACAGTGAATGAAAAGACTACAAGTCTAAAGGTCCCCACACACCTTACGATAATCGTACGATAATCACGGTAAATCCCGCGATCGTACGATTATCGTAAGGCATGTGGAAGCCGTGCGACCTCTACTACTGTAAGGTCGCATGACTTTTAACTTACGGACATGTTCGAAAACCCGCCGAGCATCGTACGATGTTCGGCGGGTTTGTGGCATGTTCGTACGATAAAAGCCGTACGGGCCGGTGTGCGCAAGCATTGCGCATTGCGGCCATCGGAATCCAGCAATACATGGTCCGCGGTTTTCAATGCATAGAAGTACGATCTGCCTATGCAAGATAGGCAGATCGTACGTTTTTTTAAGTACCTTACAACCATCGCAAGACAAAAGTCTTGCGATGGTTGTAATGTGTGTGCCCAGCCTTACCTGCCACTGCGTAAGAGGCTTTCAATGGATGGTGTGAATGGTGATGTCACCACACTTGTAGTCCATTTATAACTTTCTCCAGCCCTGTAACCGAAGGTCTGTCCTTCGGTATGGACCTGGGGGAATAGTCTGCAGGAGCCTCTGCATTGCACCCACGATCCACTGATCACAGTTGCAATGCGTTGCACGCTCCATTGCAAAAAAATTATGAATGCCCTTCTTTTAACCCATGTGGATGCATTTGTTTATTTATTTTCAAAATGTGAAATTGGCACTCTGGGGACATTTTACAACTTGTTTCAATATCTCTGCATAGAACAGTGAAGGATCAGTTGTAGCTCTTGTACACTACTACAGTGGCCATCTTTCAGGGGTTGGCAGCCTCCCATTGATGTGAGATTGTCACCAGCATGGAGCAGAACTAAACCACCAGACTACATGAACAATTTTGGGCCCCCAAGAAATGTTTGCCATAATGCGCAAGTAAGTACATTAGCTGGCCATACACAGCTGTGTGGGTCCTGTCGGCACTATTCCATTAATCAAAAATCAATTTTAAGGGCTTGTTCACACCAAATGCAGACCACATCTGCATGAGTTTCTGCAGTGGGTTATGCCGCATTTTTGCCGCGTTCCGGGCCGCTTTGTTTTACTTTTTTAGTTTAGAATGGGCTTTTAGTGCGTTCCAGGGCATTTGCATGCGTTCCAGAGCAGGTAAAATAGGGCTTGCTGCAGTTTTTTTACATGCTCTGGAACTGAACGCTGCGGTGTGAACTAGGGCCCAAAATACCATTGGAATACATTGGCCGCAGTTTTGATCCGGTCTGTAACTGCTCTGCTCTGCTCCTGGAACGCGCTTGGTGTGAACAAGGCCTCAATCAAATTTTGTCAAAGGATCCGGGCTGAAAATTACCCGTGGGGCTGAACTTGAAGAAATTGCCTGTGTATGGCCAACTTATGGACGAATGGTCTAGCAACGCAGCCTCTTCCAACGGTGATATCTCTGCTCCCCTATGTTGCTGGAGCTTTCATCTTCACCCAGTCTTCTTCCAGGTCTGGAGTGTTCAGCCATCTTCATTGGTCAGACCAGGATGGGGTAACTCTTCGTGCACTACATGGTAGTCGGTTAATTCTAAAGGTGGCCTAATATTATGATCATTTCTTGATGAATTGGCACCCCTCCACCTGGCATTCTTCGATCTGAAGTTTAAAGGAGCCGGTTGGAAAATCTTCGGCCGGACTGTGCTAGCAGTCAGTCAGCTGCAAGCACCAAATCAGGTATTCTCCCAGTGGCTGCTGTCAAAGGAAACAGAAGGGGATTCCTCCACTCACGCTTGTAAGGGCTGAGTTAAAAAAAAAAATATAACAGTGTATGGCCCATACACATGACAGTCTGATTGTACAATGTTCTTCATGTATGGTCTCCTCCAGTGGATATAAATTGAATGGGGTGGATAAGTAAGCCCTCACTGTATCAGAGAGTTGTGCAGAATAAGCACATTGTTTTCTTCTTCTCTGACTTTCCCCATCATTTTCTCCACCATCACCAGGACTATTGTGTGGGAAATTGGGAAATGCTGGTTCACCTGCTTGTAACGGCTCTGCAGGACAACCTGCCTCACATTAACCCCTTAAGGACCCTTTCGCTGCCAAGGCCATTTGTTTTTTTGTTTTTTGCACTCATGTTATAATCCACATTTTAAGCCTGAAATTATTGTAAACGCCCAAACATTATATATTTCCTGAAAGCCAAGACCCTGTAGAATTAAATGGCGGCAGATGCAAATATTTTATGTTGCATGATATTAGGGCAATTCTTTATCAAACTCAAAAATTAAAACTAATTTTTGTATACAACATAAAAGATGAGGTTACGACGAGTAAATAGATACCCGACATGCCCAGGTTAACAATTGTGTGTGTCTGTGAAACGGCGACAAAATTCAGTACCCCAAAAAGTCCATAGACGGCGCTTTAAGAGCACCCACAGGCCATCAGTTTAGAGGTTTATGGAAATATTGGCCCTTGAATTATTGCTCTCACTCCGGCGTGTGCGGCAATACCCAACATGTGTAGTGCGTTTGTCATTTTTGTTTGTAGGTGCATCCGACGTGTGTTTACGTGAATACGCGTGTGCTCGCGAGGGAGGGGGACTTAAATTTTTTCTTTTATTATTTTTACATTTATTTTATGCAATATTACTTTTTAAAACTGTTATATTTTACTTTACTTTAATTGCTATCACAAATGGGGCTTACAAGCCCCCCATGTGATAGCATATTGGCCTCTTTAAGGTGATACTGGGGGTCCAAAAGACCTCTAGTGTCACCTTAACGCTTGAAATAGGCTATTGAAGTGCAGATCAGATGAAGTGGACTTCAGGAGCCCAGCACTGACAGCTCAGGGACCGCAAGTGATGCAATACGCTAAAGCCGCTGGGAGTCTGTTTAAACTGGCTTGCTGCCAGTGACGTACTATGTACATCATTATGTACATCACTGGTCGCTAAGGAGTTAAAAGAAAATTGTTATCTGCCACTTACAAATCACAATGAGCGGGATTTATCAAAACTTGAGCAGACAGAATCTGGAGCATGGCATTGTGCACGGCAACCAATCAGCTTCTATTTTCATTATCAAAGCGTAACTGAACAAACTGAAGGTAGGCGCAGATTGGTTACTATGGGCAACTACTCCAGATTGTGTCTGCTCCAGTTTTCATAAATTCCCCTGCCAGTGCGAGAATCGGAAATGTTGGGTGGAATAACCCTTTAACTTAAAGGGAACCTTCCTGGCAGGACCATTAAATCTGCCACTGCTGTCATGCTAACCCTCTGGCTTCAATGGTTTGTGTCCCTGTGCAGATAAGGACTTGTGACTTTACTGTGACTTTTCCCTCATGATTTGCAGGTGTTCAATGATTCAGAAATGAGTGAAACCAGAGGATCGACATAACAGCCAGGAAACAGGCATTTCCAGGAGAAGGTCAGCAGGGGCAGCCTCCATATTATCTTAGGTAAGGACTAACTTCTCACTGTAAGAAATCAAACCAGGCCAAACATGTGGATGTGCTAAGTCAGGGATAGGCAACCTTGGCACTCCATCTGTGGTGAAACTACAAATCCCATGAAGCATTGCAAGACTCGAGTCGGAGGCAGGCTTCCCGATCATGTGATTGGCTGTCACGAGGGTCAGATGAACAGCAGCCCATCCCACCGACTTCCAGTTGTCAACAATTGACAGCTTGATCACTGTGCTGGGCTCGCGCTCTCAGCACAGAACAATGGGTGGCTGATGTATATATGCGCACAGGCGGTGTTGCCGGGGTAACTCATTTATGTGTTACGCTGGCGGGAAGGTGTTGGGTTCCCTAGGGAAATGTGAGAGCCCTTGTCAGCTTTTTACTGTCTTTTTTCCTGATGATTTTTCCTCACTTCCTGTCTGGTAACACAGGACAGGAAGTGAAGGTGAATCTCTCTAATAGAACCCCGATAACAGTGGCATAACTATTGCCATAGTGACCCACACGGTCGCTATGGGGCCCGGGGCAGAGAGGAGCCCGGTCAGGAGTCTGGGGCCAAGCAGCCAGGGTGGTGGAGGCCGGGGGAGGAGCAGGCCAGGGCCCAGCAGCAGTGGTGGCGGTAGTCGGGGCCTGGATGCAGCAGTGGCGATAGTCGGGGCCAAAGACGGTCTCAGGTGGGCTCTGCAGGGTCACGCTCAGGTTGGCTGTGTAAAGCTTCTGGTATGTGTGGGGTCTCAGGTGGGCGCTGTGGGGTCATGTGGTCAAGCTCAGGTGGGCTGTGCAAAGTTTCTGATATGTGCGGGGTCTCAGGTGGGCGCTGTGGGGTCATGCCCAGGTGGGCTGTGTAAAGTTTCTGGTATGTGCGGGGTCTCAGGTGGGCGCTGTGGGGTCATGCCCAGGTGGGCTGTGTAAAGTTTCTGGTATGTGCGGGGTCTCTGGTGGGCTCTGCAGGGTCACGCTCAGGTTGGCTGTGTAAAGCTTCTGGTATGTGTGGGGTCTCCGGTGGGCTCTGCAGGGTCACGCTCAGGTTGGCTGTGTAAAGCTTCTGGTATGTGTGGGGTCTCCGGTGGGCTCTGCAGGGTCACGCTCAGGTTGGCTGTGTAAAGCTTCTGGTATGTGTGGGGTCTCCGGTGGGCTCTGCAGGGCGTCAGGTGGGCTGTGCAAAGTTTCTGATATGTGCGGGGTCTCAGGTGGGCGCTGTGGGGTCACATGGTCATGCTCAGGTGGGCTGTGCAAAGTTTCTGATATGTGCGGGGTCTCTGGTGGGCTCTGCAGGGTGTCAGGTGGGCTGTGCGGGGTCTATGGTGGGCTCTACAGCAGTGAATAGCGGAGTGATCTGTTCTTCGGCTCTGACATCAGAGCCAGCAGGAGCAAAGCAGAAGAGACGTGGACGGCGCAGCCGTGGGAACGTGTACTGGAGGTATGTACTTTTTTGCTATGGGGCCCTGTGATTTCCACTCACGCCCCAGCCCCAGGTATCACACAAACGCAGCTGGACCGAATACACCCAGACGCTGCTAAAGGTGATTTCAGCTATAGCAAAGCATTACATGCCTCCAGATGCGTTTAGAATTGATCTTTAAATGCCCCAGGACGCATGTATTTTGAGGTCCTGATGCATGAGGCCTAACCAAGAGAGATCCAATGGACTGCCCCATGCATGATATACACACATGCAAAAATGTGAAGCATGATGTCATGTTTTGCAAGTGTGAATGGGTGCTCAGACGTAAAATCATGCAAAAAAGGTGTTTTTTTTTTTAATGAGCTCCAATTGAAATGTATAAAAGACCAAACTGAGTGATTCTGCCTTTGGAAAAAAAAAACACTTTTTCAAGTGAGAAATGCCAAACTACCAGCGACACAATGCTGACGTGTGACCAGGCACCATTAAAAATAATGGGTTTTTTTTCCTCTTGAGGGTTGTCACGCTTTGGGAAACATGCAACAAACCGGTGTGAATGGGGCCTACTGGACAAGACTGCGGTGTAACAGTTTTGCTTGTTGAATATATTTTGACATTTGATTGAGCCGGCTTCCTCATTTGTGTATATGACCTCGATCTGACCTCTGTCAGACATCACTAGCAGATCGCTCTGTATCCATCTAAGTTACCTGTCCCAGGCATTACTAGTCAATCACCAGTGTCAGTCATGTGGAGGAGATTGCTAATGTCATATGTTTGGTAGAAGAACCTAAAGGTAACAATGTGACAGAGGTAAGGATTTAGATATCACCTATAACAATGTATCCATACCTCCCAAGCTGGGTGGTCACATTATTGCACAAAGTATAAATGCAAAACACCCACCCCCCTGACACACCCCAGCTACGGCAAAAACTGATTGGTTAAACCCAAGGGTGCTTTTTGTTGTTGAGCAACCCTTTTCCTTTAAACTGGTCACACACCTATAGATTATTTGCAGATTTTCTATGGTCACATGGAAAAAGTGCAACAGATTCCTCCATCTATGATAAAACTGTGTGTATGGAGGAATCTCCCACTGGGCCAAGCTTCAGTGTCTTATTAGTCGGTCCCGCTGGCTCTCAAAACACCTGAACAATCTGATTGGATGCAGGCACTGCTCAGGTATTTCGAGAGCCGACTAGCAAGATACTGAAGCTGCAGAAAATCTATAGGTGTATGGGCAGCTTGAGTTACTCCAGTCCACAAACGTTATGCTCTTTATAATGCCTGTGCGTTGTTGTGTAGGGGGGGTGCCTTGCCTTGCTACAATGCATCTCACTGGTTTCCTTTTTTTAAGTTAGCTGAAATATTACAAAACAACACTTCATTCAACTCCATGCACGTGGTGCGTTGACATGCATTGATAAAATTGCATTGTATGGTGTGAACAGGGCACTTAGATAACAATTGTTTTCTCTGTGCCCCTGTGTTGGGCCTGCATTGACCAATGCATTGCAGTGGATTCAGTGTGAATGAGCCTTAATGCTGCAATCATTTACAGGTTGGATACAAGTTTTTGTTTTTTTTATAGCACTGGCCCTGAATTGGCTAGGCAGTGGTGTATATTGTTTATATATGTGTTTTACATGCGTGTCCTGTAAAATACGGTCAAAACCTGGACTGCGGACGCAGATTTTTCTTGCTTTGTTTTATGCTGCTAAATGCTACGCTCCAAAACGCACCTGTGTGACTGGACCGATAGCATACAATACTGCTGAGTTCAGGTATGGATCGGAACTCAGCACATTATACATACATGAGCTCTTATGGGTCATGCTGAGGTGGTTAAATCTACAATTGTGTTAATATCCAGCTGTATAGGTTGAGTGGAATGTGTATGCCAAGAATGTCTCCTCCCGTCTCTGCTCTTGTATTTGCTGAATGTGGCATTTCTCCCCTCCTTTCTTCATCATCTCTGATCTCTCCCCTCAATCCAGTCTTTCCTTCTAATTTACAAAACCCAGCTGAGCCTTCTTTGGAGATCTTCTAACAGCCTCCTTAACCCATTTATTGCTACAGTGCTCATCTGGGAACTGTGCACCTTGCAGGGCACTCTAAATACGATTCGCAGCTGAGAAGACCAGCCGTGTACACAGTGGTAGATCACAATACAAAACACTCTTCATTGTTTATAATCATTTATTTAATATTGGTATTTATATAGTAATCATTTATGAGAATGTTTTGGCAGCTGAGCTGGTAAGTTGTAATGGGAACCTGTCAGAAGCTCACTCCTCTGGGTGAGCTGAGGTTCCTGTCCAGTGCTGGAGGCAGCCACTGCCAAAGTACTGAAAGCCTAGCTGGAACCTGGACCGGGGGCTTTTGTAAAGCATGGAGTACTGTGGCAGATGTAAAGCAAGTTCTTGATTTGGTCACCGATGAACTGGCAGTTATAAAGTGGATTCATGATTTGGTCACCGATGAACTGGCAGTTATAAAGTGGATTCATGATTTGGTCACCGATGAACTGGCAGTTATAAAGTGGATTCATGATTTGGTCACCGATGAACTGGCAGTTATAAAGTGGATTCATTCATCTTTACACATCTTGGAATGCTTCACCAAGAATTGACTTTTCATTTTTTGGTAGATGCCGGTGAGTGATATTACCTGGCAGGCTTATGTCCTCCAGGTAATCTGGTGGGGAGATCTCTAGTCTTTAGGTGGCCATACACTCTACAACCATCGCAAGACTTTAGTCTTGCGATGGTTGTAAAGGGATTAAAAAAACGTACGATCTGCCTATCTTGGACAGGCAGATCGCACTCTCGATCATCGCAAGCCCGCCCTCCTGAGGGGCGGGGATCCGATGACCGCAATGCTGAACGGGCAGTGTGCGCGTGCGCACACCGGCCCGTTCAGCATTTATCTTCCGAGCACCGTTCTAACCAGCCGAGAATCGTACGATTCCCGGCTGGTTTTCGAACATGCTGGTTCGACAGAAGACGTGCGACCGTACAGTAGAAACGGTCGCACGTCTCCGTTCACACTGCTCGATTATCGTACGAAAACCCGATCGCATACGATTATCGTACGATAATCGTGCAGTGTATGGGCACCTTAAATCTCCCTCATCAGCACCCTTGATACATTATTAAGGAGCAGCAGGTGATTCAACCTACCAGACTCTGTCTGTCAGTGAAATGTCACTGACTCTACAGGAGGCTTCCCAGAACCATCGGTTTCACACCAGTTTGTTCTCTCCGGTCATGATTCCAACCCCCGCCGTACACTCACCCACTCAGAGGTGCTGGCTGATGCCACCTGCTGTCTTGTGCTTTCTCTGGCATTGAGCCCACTTCTCATCACAGGATTCATTAGGTCTGACCTGCAGCATGAGCTGGCCAGTGCAAGGAATGCTGGGAAATTCCTAAGAAAACACCCATGATGGGAGTGTAAGGTGAAATACTTCTCAGGCCAGCAGCTGATGGACAGATCTTGCAGCCAAATATATGTGAATATGATTTTGGAAGCGCAGCATGTTCATACAGCATAATTTAAAGCCAATACTGGGATGCAGAAGGTGTTCCGGCTGACCGGTCTTTCCGGAGAAACTACAGATTGCATCAGGTCTTGGAAACCAGTAGCTGACGGGGCATTCTAGTATCAGCGGTCCCTCTGTCCTTTAACAGCTGGAGCTCTGCTCTATGAACCCTGCCCCGAGATTCCAGCATGCATGAGTTTGGCACCAGTACAAAATGGCTTCCCAGAGGACCCCGGCATTCAGAGTACATTAAGCAGGACATGCAGATTACATGTGGGAATGTCTCTGTCCATCTGTTACTTGGGCCTCCATGTAAATGTCACAGAATACTGCAGATATCTGCATACTTCAATCCCGCATCCCCCCCCCCCTCATATTTCCCTTTTGTGAAGTTGGGAGTTGGGTGCCTCCCCACTCACCCAGAGCCTGTTGCGGTTTGCTGGACGCGGTTCCCAGGCCTGGCTGCGCAGCGCTTTTCACTTTCACCTGTTTCATCGGTCAGATTAGCTCTCCCTGTGGAGCTGAAAAATGTGAAACAAAAGAGATTTATACAGAAGGAAAGTGAATCTTTCTTCGCTGTTAATCTGAGACTCCGGTGACGTCACCCCACGGCTGAACGATTACACACCAGCGCTATTTGTATCTGCACATAACGCCGCATAATGTAACCATCATTTCGGAGGAACTTCAAACCCTTTATGAAAACTGAGATCTTTTATGGTAGCTCCAGGCCTAAATTCATCAGGAAAAATCTGAATCCATGTGTGGGACACTCCACCTTCTCGGGGCGTGTCACCGCTGGACTGATCTGAATAAAAAATATAAATATATATTTTACAGCGGTCATTTTTTCTGTGTCAGCCCAGATGTCAGTCACTGTGGGTGTCAGACAGTACACAGCATATTCATTTAGCTTTTCTGAATTTTCTGTGCCAGGTAGACCATTTTGGAAGTTTTCCTCTGACCTAGAAGGATATAATTGCAGCTACAACCCTCCACCCAACCCCGCAGGTCAGCTATAGACATTGCAAGCATCATGGCAGGCTTTATTGCAGATACTTATCTGCTTCTGTTCTATACATTCTGAGACAGATCATTCCAGTGCTGACATGTTTCCGAATGAGCATACTCAGTGGCGTTACAATAGTCATAGCAGCCCATCCAGCTGTTATGGGGCCTGTGGGTGGAAGGGGGCCCCATTAAGGATTGCAGAAGTTGCTGTTGACACTGACCCTGTCCCCCTGTGACATTTCCCATCAAGAAGAGTTGACATAAAATGTACAAGGAGGAGACAATGCAGACAGCTCTTCTGCTACCCAACCTTTATTGACAGTAGGGAGTTCGCTGAAGGGCCCCATCAAAGTTTTGCTATGGGGCCCCTTGATCTAAAGTTACGCTCTTGACCATACTCACCCTTGCAGTTAGGGCTATATTGCGAATTCCAGTCGGGGGAATCAGGGGATTGCTGCGGCCGAATGATTAGTGTTTGTGAAAGAAAGTGTATACATGAAATCTATATTTTTCTATTCATCTGGTTTATCAACCATCTTGTCTTTCTCTTTTGACTTTCTCAAGAAACGAAACTGTAAACAAGTAGCAGATTCCACTAAAACTAAGTGGCCTCTGAAGGTCGTTTTTGTAGATAAGGTGTAGGAGCATGCGCAGTCGGAATTATAATAGTTACAAAGCATATAAAGTAGTGTGCCAGTTAATATACTTTAGGGATTGCTAATCCTGAGACTGTGTGTGTGTGTGTGTGTGTGTCAGTTTGAATTCCTCGCGTGTTCACGCTAAAAAGGGCAATATCTTATACAACAAATAACCTGTGTATGATAGTGAATAGCTGAGGCTGGGAAGCCCATACAAAGCAATGGCAGGGTGGCAGCGGCCATCACTGTGCACACATCCAGTCGTTAGCTATGGTAAGGGACAGATAGACCGCATCCAGAGACGAACATCTGTCCCTAAGCGCAACCAATCGATGGGCTGTGCGAACAGCCTCGGAGAGCTGCGGCCATGGTCAGCCTATCCACAAACACCTGTCATTCTGGCCGCAGCAATCCTCTTATTCTTGCCACCTGAATTCTCAATATGTGAACAGGGCCTGAGGGTCTGATTTTATTTCAATCATCTATTACAGGGGTAGGCAACCTTGGCACTCCAGCTGTGGTGTAACTACAAATCCCATGAGGCATTGCAAGACTCTCACAGGCATGACTCCCATGATGGGATTTGTCATTTCACCACAGCTGGAGGGCCGTAGAGTACCTACCCCTGATCTATTCAGTTCAATTGTTGCAATAAATGCTGCAATAATATTTTAGAACCTCACAAAAGGTGACACACCTTGCAAGGTGAACCAAAGGACTGTGTTTGGGATGCTATATGCCAGGGATGGCCAAACTCCGGCCCTCCAGCTGTGGTGAAACTACAAATCCCATGAAGCATCTCTTGAAGCATCTGTTGAAAATCCTGTCTAGTTTCCATATACCATTGCCATGGTTACTATGGATTTTTTATAAGTTATAGAAAATGATAGATGGCTGACGGTTATAGGTTTTAGCTGTAGGTGGTAGTGGGTATGAGTCATCCGCTGGCTTCGTATATCCCTCAGTGATGAAATCTCCCCACCATAGTTCCTGTCTGTGCTTCCATCCTCATAAACGCATTTAATGGACAGGATTACAATAACTATCAGGCTGACCAGTGATGCCACTGCCTGACCTGATGGACAGGATGCAGAATTAGTATCTGTTTACATGCAAAGACTGTGTTGTATAAATGTAACAATTTGCAGATTTGTGACCTGTGACCTCTCGGCTGCAAACCGCAGGATGTATTATCTGTTTGTGTGTTTACTGCGGAGGTCCTCCACTTGTGTTTATGCTTTTCCACAAACACCAGATGACTGGCTGACATGCAACGCTCGTAAAGAAACACGACAATAAAAAAAAAAAGCGTTTTTTCCTGCATCCCCATGCTGCTGTGAATTCCCGGTGTTTTCCGCAGAATGTGGCCCTTGGAGATTTGTGGCCTTCTGTCACATCGCACACATAAACATGGGATAAGGGACCGCAGGCTGGAGCATGCCTTACAGGGAAATGTTCTGGGGGGTATAATTTTAGAAGAAATATTGTTTAAAAATGTAAAACACATTTGTCATCGTAAAGTTTACCCGATCTATAAAAGACCTTCTAGGGTCTCTCCAGATGCCAAATGCAGTGAACCCATTGAGCCAATTATTCCCACAAATTCAAGGAGACTAGATTCCAAATATTGACATTTAAGGGAAATTCCCGTAGTGGGCAAATCGTGTATTTATTCTCAGTGTTTTATCATTTCCTACAAAGTGCAACTGCCCACAGGGAACATTCTTCTCTCTTCTACTTTTCCTGTAATTATGTCTCCTCTCCTCTCTCACGTTTCCTCTCATTGCTCTCTTTTTACTTCTCTTCTCCCTCTATATCTGACCCCTCTCTCATTTCCTCACACACTCTCTCTTTCTGCTCTCATTTCCTGCTCTTTCTCTCTCGCTCTTTCCTCTCATGTCCTCCTCCTCCTCTCACGCTCGCTCTCTCGCTCCTCTCATTTCCTCACCTTTCTCTCTCTGCTCTTATTTCCTCACCTCTCTCATATCTCTCTCTCTCTCTCTCTCTCTCTCTCTCT
>NW_017306285.1:1390580-1431221 GCF_000935625.1 Nanorana parkeri | reverse complement strand
ATATTTCCATCTCTCTCTCTCTCTCTCTCTCTCTCTCTCTCTCTCTCTCTCTCTCTCTCTCGCTCCTCTCATTTCCTCACATTTTCTCTCTCTGCTCTTATTTCCTCACCTACCTACCTCCTCACTTTTTTCTACTAATTTCCTCCCTCTCTTTTCTTCCACCTGCTCTCTTTCTATTTTCCTCACCTCCTCCTTTTTTTAAATCCTTCTGTCTTTCTCTTTTTCCTTATGTTCTCTCCCCTCCTCTCTTTTCCTCATGCTCGTGTTTTCACTCCCCTCTCTCTTTTCCGCTCATGTCTCTTTCTCTCTTTTCTCTGATCTCCCTCTTTCTTCATACCTCCTCTTTCTCTCTCTTCAACTCTTCTCTTTTCCTCTCCCATTTTTTTTTTGTTACTATTTCTTATCCTTCTCTCTATTGTCATCTCTTTCTCTCAATCTCTTCCCCTCCCTCCCTTACTTTAGTTTTCTATTTCCCATTCTTACTCTCTCAGCAATACACTCTTAAATAGCAACCAGTGCAGCATGTCTACAAATGCTAATTATCACACACACACACACACACACACACACACACACACTTTCCAGTACACACCGGCAAATCTCTACATATCCACACACACATGGATAATTCATTTTTTTCCATTGTTTTAGCACCCTATGTGACTCATGACTGTGTATATTAATGTTCTTTTTTAATGATTATCATTTGTTTTTTTTATTTTTTAATGGCAAATAAAGGGTCCTACATGCACGGATTCCATGCAGGTATCTTAATGATGTATTCCTAATATTAATGTATTCCTATTATGCTTTTATAAACTAAACAGTGCTTAGTAGACCTATCCTGTACAATTTCCATTCTGACAGAGCAGTGAACCGTTTACAGATACCTGAGTGCCACTCTTAATCAGTGACAGTGCCCAGTCTCCGCCCCCTGGAACAGCAATCTAATGATGTCACTGCTGCGGCATGCCAGCAACAGCGGCAGTGCCAGGGGGGCAGCTGTTCCCCAGCTGGTAGGGCCTATTCTGTAACATAAGCTGGGAGTGAGATTATCAGCAACTGTGTGTAGCCGGTCACTTTATGATTTATAGTGAGTACTGCCATTCATTTGTTAGACATATCATGTAGTATTTTGAGCATAACCCTCAGCACACAAACACAATCCAAATGGGTCATGTTGCTGCCAGACCTTTGACCAATGAAAGGCCAACTCCTCTCAAAACTGTCATTTCAATGTAGATTAAACAATGGTGGGTTGACTCATCTTCTGGCTTCTGACGTTTATATGTGTGACTCATTTTAGTCGATTTTTACCTCTACGCCCACACACTATAGGTCAGCAGAAGATTTTATCAACGGCAACCCAAAAATTAATGAACAGTTTGGTGTGGAGCAGGCCCCCTTATTCTAGAAAAAAAAAAAAAGCTTTGAAAGGATACTGTGACGATTTCAATATGGGTGCTGCCATTGCTGCTTGTTTCCTAAAGGTACAAACTCCAGAGCTCTCATCCCAGCCCTGACTTCCCTCTGTTGTTAGATAATAAGTAGTGATGAGGCTGGGCTTGGTGTGATAGAGTTCACCCAAAACCTTGACTGTTACCCACCTCCTCCCAATCCATCAGTTGTGAAGAGGTGCATTCCCTGCCCTGCAGCTATACAAAGGGACGGGGAATGCCTCGGCCACAACTGCCACCGCTGATTGGGCTGGGAGTGGGAAGTGGCGGTCACAGTTCTGAGCGGGCATGGGTGAACTCAGCCAAACTGCTGTTGCACCAAGCCCAGCTTCATCTCTAATGATGAGTTACAACAAACTTTCCAAATGGCCCTAAATTTGCTTGGGCAAGTATGTTCTCTGGTCCTCCTTCCTTAGTGGATGTCTGATAGCAGCACATTTGCAACATTTCTTAGAAGGCATTGGCAGTTTACAAATTGGTTGAATCCACATGCGCAGAGATCTCATGATTTTGCCCTCTTATGTTTACCAAATTGCTTGTTGTCCTTTGAGATTCTGTGGTCACCTTTTTAATTAGCCACAAGTTGGTTTCCTCTTGGTCTCATCAGTGGTCTCCAACTTACATGACCACATTTCTCCTCTGCCGCCTTCTTTTCTCTAGTATTGCACTCCTGACCTGTGTCAGTAAGTGTGCTTGCACTTGACAGTTACAGAAAGTTCTTAGGACTTAATGCCAAAGTGAGAAATTCCTAGAAAGCTTTAGGTTGTGTGGTGTGCACCATGCCATGTGAGAAAAGGGAGCGATTGTGTTTACAAATGGCCAGACTAGTATAGTCAAGGAATTTTGAAATTGATAAGGTCGCTGTAGAAACCAGGATTAGCGTGTATGTTAAGCCAAAACTTTTTTATTTTTGTAGTTTTGAATAATTAGAACCCATGTCTGGTTTTTGCTGCTATCGGGGAGATTTCCCCTCATTCACTGTCCCGATAACAACATTTTAGAAAGACAGGAAGAGAAGGAAAATTCCCAACAGAACTAAACATAGAAACATAGAAGAGCAACAGGCAGAAAAAATACTAAGTGGTCCATTTAATCTGCCCATTTTCTGAATAATTATCTTTTATATATGTTTTTCTTTTTCTTTTTGAAAGCCTATCTCCGGGAAAACCAAAAAAGTGCAGCGGTAGCAACACTGCAAGAAATAAACGGCTCATTTATGCTTAGGGGACAGGAAAAATCTCCAGTCCAGTCCAGTCCCCCTCCAGTCCCCCTAGGCATCAATGAGCACTTAACCCTTGCAGTGTGGAGTAGCCCCATGCAAGGTTAATTATTTGGCTTGCCCAAAGATTAGCTTTCACTTTTCTTTCTGAGTATACAAGTTTATTTGTCCCAAGCACTGTTGACTGACTCTCTACATCTACTGTTAGTCTGCTCGAGCATCTACTATTCCTTAAAAGTAAAAAAAAAAATGGTTAGTACAGTGGCTTAGTGGTTAGCACTTGTGCCTTGCAGCACTAGGTCCCTGGTCTGAATCAGGGCACTATCTGCAAGGTGTTTGCATGTTTTCCCTGTGCTTGTGTGGGTTTGCTCTGGGTACTCCGGTTTCCTCTCACACATGCTGGAAGGTTCATTGGCTGCTCTGTAAATTGGCCCTTGTATATATGCATGTGTGATACGGACTTTAGATTGTAAGCTCCTTGAGGGCAGGGACTGATGCGAATGTGCCCTATGTAAAGTACTGCATACAAATTGTTGGCGATAAATTAAATAAACATCTGTAATCAATAAATAATCCAGAACTTCCCTCCTGCTGGTTTGAGGTCTTGTCCCCGTTTTCTTGATGTCAGCTTTATATTGACAATCCTGCCCTCCTGAGCCTTATTCACACGCTTCATGTATGTAAAGGGTTCAGCGTGTTACTTTATATAAGTAGAGTAGAAGGAGGGAAGAACTCATTGCATCTTTTTTCCTGCTGTGTCCCTGTTGCAGATTTTCTCTCGTTGCCCATCTGGTGGGACCATTGTCACTGTGACAGTAAGAAATTCTTCTACACTCAATCCAAATTGATATCGAATTTTGTTTTAGGTTGGACGTACACTTTAAACATGTTTTATTTCAATATCCACCATGTAGCACACTCTGTGTTGCCTGTGAACAATTCCTTCTGCATTGTTAAAGCAGGAAGAAGAAGCGTTAAGTTTCTCCCTTCCTGTCCTCCACCCAACATCTTCACTCCTAATCACCCATGCTGCCGCTGTCTCTAATTGGCTCATCTAAACTCAGATAAGTGGATCTAGACTAGTGCTGGGCTTCCTGACCCAGGGTGTGTAATAGCGTCATTATAAGAGCAATACATTCAATTCACAGGGCCACACTAATGATTGCTGGAGAGGGCCAAATGCAGATTGCAGTTGTCCTGAATAGTTTGAAGGGGTTTCTGGGTGAAAAAAGTCAGATTAATATGGTTGTTAAACAGACTGCAATAAACTGGTCATAGACAATGGTTGAACATGCATGCACATCCTACCATCTTATAATGTCTGTAGGGACAGCTTCTGCCACATACCGGAATGCTCTGCTCCCATTAGAATCCCTCTTCAGCTAACGGGGAAGGTGTGGCATCACAGACAGCATGAAAGGGGGGTTTGGGAGACCTGCCATCTAAACTACACAGGGTCCTACGGAGTATGACTGGAGGTCATTTCAGGATCAGGCTTGTATTCGCTTATGCTAAATGAGTTACAGTATAAGATGGCAGCAGTCTCTAGGATCCTCCTGTACCTTGGCAGCAGTCTCCAGGATCCTCCTGTACCTTGGCAGCAGTCTCCAGGATCCTCCTGTACCTTAGCAGCAGTCTCCAGGATCTCCCTGTACCTTAGCAGCAGTCTCCAGGATCTGCCTGTACCTTAGCAGCAGTCTCCAGGATCTCCCTGTACCTTAGCAGCAGTCTCCAGGATCTGCCTGTACCTTAGCAGTGGTCTCGGATGGCCAAACTCCGGCCCGCAGCAGTCTCTAGGATCCTCCTGTACCTTGGCAGCAGTCTCCAGGATCCTCCTGTACCTTAGCAGCAGTCTCCAGGATGTCCCTGTACCTTAGCAACAGTCTCTAGGATCTCCATGTACCTTAGCAGCAGTCTTTATGATCTCCCTGTACCTTAGAAGCAGTCTCCAGGATCCTCCTGTACCTTAGCAACAGTCTCTGGGATCTCCCCGTACCTTAACAGCAGTCTCTAGGATCTCCCTGTACCTTAGCAGCAGTCTCTAGGATCTCGCTGTACCTTGGTAGCAGTCTCCAGGATCCTCCTGTACCTTGGCAGCAGTCTCCAGGATCCTCCTGTACCTTCTATGATCTCCCTGTACCTTAGCAGCAGTCTCCAGGATCTCCCTGTACCTTGGCAACAGTCTCCAGGATCCTCCTGTACCTTAGCAGCAGTCTCCAGGATTTCCCTGTACCTTAGCAACAGTCTCTAGGATCTCCACGTACCTTAGCAGCAGTCTTTATAATCTCCCTGTACCTTAGAAGCAGTCTCTAGGATCTCCATGTACCTTAGCAGAAGTCTCTAGGATCTCCATGTACCTTAGCAGCAGTCTCTAGGATCTCCCTGTACCTTAGAAGCAGTCTCTAGGATCTCCCTGTACCTTAGCAGCAGTCTCCATGATCTCCCTGTACCTTAGCAGCAGTCTCCAGGATTTCCCTGTACCTTAGCAACAGTCTCTAGGATCTCCATGTACCTTAGAAGCAGTCTTTATGATCTCCCTGTACCTTAGAAGCAGTCTCCAGGATCCTCCTGTACCTTAGCAACAGTCTCTGGGATCTCCCTGTACCTTAGCAACAGTCTCCAGGATCCTCCTGTACCTTAGCAACAGTCTCCAGGATCCTCCTGTACCTTAGCAACAGTCTCCAGGATCCTCCTGTACCTTAGCAACAGTCTCTGGGATCTCCCTGTACCTTAGCAACAGTCTCAGGGATCCTCCTGTACCTTAGTAACAGTATCTAGGATCCTCCTGTACCTTAGCACCTCACCAGCAGAAAATCTTCAACGAGTAGTCATTATATTGATGTACACGCATCTCATCACAAAGCAACGTTTCGGGGGCCAGTTAGGCTCCCTTCAGCAAGCATGACCATGAAGTGGCGACATCCGCTATCACTGCAGCACCCACTTTAAAAGGGACATACCAGTAAGGAGTGCGGTGAGAACCAGATTATTTTGTCTAGCGCATTCAGTGTGTTTTTGCACATTTTCGCATGCATTAGATATGCCCACATGAAGACGTGCATTTTAGCACGCGCACGTACGCACGCACACAGAAATGTGCAAACCGTTTGTGTCGCACGTTTCCATTGGAGTCTATGACGACAAACGCGCTGTAATCTACCAAAAATAAGCTTTTTCCAGCGTTCGCCGATTAACAGCTTGCGACCAAACGCTAACAGCAGCCATGGAAATGAATGGGACTTGTGTTGAGAGTTTTGTCGCGCTGATCTTTTTAGCATCAAAACGCCTAACTGTGAACGGGGACTGATACTTCAGGTACTTGAATGCATTTTTTTTATTTAACTGTCACTTTAATAATAAAATAAAATCCTTCTAGAAATGTTGATGTTTTTACTTTGCACAATAAAACACAAACCCTGTATGAAGACTCCTGTTTATTGTTGATCATGTTATTTCCTAAACGGTAATAAATAAATACATGAAACCTTCCTGCTGCAGGCACAGCTAGCAATAAACAAAAAAACTTCCGCACCAGGAAAGATTTCTACATTTATTTTAAACAAATCTAAAAGTTAAACATAACAATAAACTTCGATACAAAGTTCCAGTAATAATAAGCAGTACATGATCCATAGTAATAGAGGCTGAGCAGACACACATGGCCTATATATACACGCATGGTGCCTGGGCAGTGGCAGAGCTGATCCAGGGCAGTGGGTGTAGCTGATGCCCCCCAGCAGTGGTGAGAGCCCTGGGGCAGGTCTCAGTTCTGCCCCGCCCCTCCCTCCTCTCTCTGTGTCCCTGGATCATCAGTTTGTATCCAGCAAGAGAAGCGCAGCAGAGAGTCTCATCCCTCTCCCACAGACCCCGGGAGGATGGCAGTGCCCGGACCTCACCACTGCCTGCTCCTCTGTCTGCTCTGGAGGACGCTCGGCGCCCAGGATCTGCCCATTAATGGAGTCAATGGCTACAGCCTGCACCCTCCCTACTTCAACCTGGCAGAGGGCACCAAGATTTCGGCCACAGCCACCTGCGGCGAGGGCGAGGATGGCAGACCTGTGGAGGACCTCTACTGCAAGCTAGTAGGGGGACCCATGTCGGGGGACCCCAGCCAGACTATCCAGGTAGTGTACGCGTTGGCACGCAGGGGGTTAAAGCCAGGGCTTTGTTTATACGAGGAGGGGATATTGTGTCCCCTGCTGTTGTATGATTGTTACTTTGTATTCAACGTAGCTGATGTTTCACTTTCACTAGCAGCAGGGAGAGGAGCAGCGCAGAGTTCATTAAGGGGAAGGGTGTCCCTTTTTTCTCTGGTCCCCAAGGAGAAAGTGCTGGTATTGCCTGCACACTTAGCAAGCACTGGGAGTAGGGTCCCCTGGCTCTCACAATGGTACAGCCCAGGAATCTGTGCACTTGTCATTTCTGGCCACTGCCAGTGAGGCAAAAGTTATAAAGCAGCCAATGTGACTTTCACCAAACATTCACTGCCATTTAAAACCTGTACAGCTTGAAGATCCACCTGCAACAAATGTTCAGATGTCAGGTTATCTGCTTTACAAATATGGCCCTCAGTGTAGAAAAGGCTTTTAGGAAGTATTTTAGGCTCTGTTCACACCTATGCCATGCAGAAGCATGGGCGATGCCAGGCGTGATCCCACATAGCATACTGCAATGTGAGGTGACCTGCGGTGGCAATATTTATTAATGGCAACCCATTGCAGAAGCGTTTGCGATCCCAGGCGTGATCCCACATAGCATATTACAATGTGAGGTGACCTGCGATGGCAACCCATTGCAGAAGCGTGGGCGATGCCAGGCGTGATCCCACACCGCATACTGCAATGTGAGGTGACCTGCGGTGGCAATATTTATTAATGGCAACCCATTGCAGAAGCGTTTGCGATCCCAGGCGTGATCCCACATAGCATATTACAATGTGAGGTGACCTGCGATGGCAACCCGTTGCAGAAGCGTGGGCGATGCCAGGCGTGATCCCACACAGCATACTGCAATGTGAGGTGACCTGCGGTAGCAATATTTATTAATGGCAACCCATTGCAGAAGCGTTTGCGATCCCAGGCGTGATCCCACATAGCATATTGCAATGTGAGGTGACTTTGCAGTGGCAATATTTATTAATGGCAACCCATTGCAGAAGCGTTTGCGATCCCAGGCGTGATCCCACATAGCATATTGCAATGTGAGGTGACTTTGCAGTGGCAATATTTATTAATGGCAACCAACCGCACCTAGCCATTGCTTGTGCATTGTATTATTAATATTATTCAGGATTTATATAGTGCCAACAGTTTGCGCAGCGCGTTACAAAACTGAGGGAGATAATACAGTTACAGTACAACTTCAGTACGGGAGGTACGGGGGCCCTGCTCATGAGAGTTTACAATCTAGCAGGAGTCCACATGGTAACCTATTACTATGTGAGATGTGATGTGGTGCGGTGCACTTCTTTGAGTGCGATTTGGCTGCGGTAGGTAGCACATTCAAACGAATAGGCTACCCTACCGCAGCGCAACACAACACAGCTTGCAGTACCTCTGCGTTGGTCACAGGGGTGTGAATGAGGGCTAAATGTATAAGGTTATAGGAGCTGAAGATGATGGAGATACATTTTAATTGTTGGACCAGAGATTTTTTGCTGCACACAGCTGACTTCCGGTCAAGGTTTCCTATGGATGGAAGCCAAGGCCAGGGTGTTAGAAGACTCCTTTAGCGTCCAAGCGAAGGATAATGCAGACCAGTTGGGGGTAGTGTGTCTGTTTGTTGTAAACACAGACATTGGGTCGAATTTTGGACAGGTACGGAATGTCTGCATCCATCTATGTGGATGGTGTTAGTGGCTCTTTACAGTCTTGTATTTTACATCTTCTTGTATTTCTGTGCATATTGGTCTCATTTTTGAACATCCGATTACACTTGATGGTTTTAATTGGTTTGTAATATAAGATTTATTTCATGCTAAGAGGTTAAATTCTCACTCGAGTCCAAAGTCTGGTGTCAGGTGTGTACTTTGGGGGTCTATTTAAACGTTTGCGTTCCGTTAGCGTGATCTATGTCACCCGTTTCTGTGCATTGCGTTAAGACAGCCCATTGAAACTGAATGGGCTGCCAACCCACCCTAACGTGATAAAAATCGTACCTGACCCTTTTTTCTTCAGTAGTGTGTCACAGCGCACTATAACACAGGTGTGTTGGCCTAGTGCATTGGACTGCCATTAAAAAAAACAGCACTGCAACAGTAACGCATGTGACTGATGTGAATGTACATTATGTGAGGTGCTGCGTACATTGACGGTGCCATATAAATACTAGTAATAAGAAATAAATGTTACATGCCTTAGAACATGTCGCGGCAATGTGCGCTGTAACATGAGTGTTGCCACTGCACAGAAGTGTAGATGGACCCTAAATGTTTTCACACAGGTATCACCCAAGATTCACACAATTTCCCAAATGGATTGAATTGGGGAAATGTGTGAATCCTGGGTGAATGTTGTGTGCATCTTGTGTGAAATAATTATAAATAGACCTTTTAGTGTTTTGTGCGGTTTGTGCACACATTCACAGGTGAATGTAACAATATTGATTGCATAATGTAGCATTCTTTTGCCATTCTGCCAAACGATCATACCTGAGGAATATACGCTGAAAAAGAAGTCCCCCCCCCGCCACCCACAGCATTTCACACAACACTTACCGCTCTAGTGCTCAGTGTTGTGGATTATAGCTGTACACTTTGTGGTGCTGTTACATAGTCATGAGCGTCCACTTATTTCTAAGTGGCAGGACCACTTTGTTTACGCTGCTGACGCTTGAGTAATAAAGCCTGAACTGGCTGATGTAAAATTGTGTTCCCGTCACCTATTGACATTTTACTCTGCCGGCAGCAATTTTAATGTTTTTGTTGTTTTTAGTTTTATTGAGATAACATTTTTTGAAAACTTAATTTAAAAATAAAGTCATTTTGTGATGTGAGGTAGCAGGCAGATACCTTTTGTCTTCTGTACTGAGTGCTGGTTACAGGGAGCAAAGCTGAGACGGAATAATGATATGAGGGGTTCCAGCATCAGGATCCAGGTGACGATTGTCAGGCTCCTTGCAGCCCTGGGGCCATAAAAAAATTAATCTTTGGTCCAAGGCCGCACTGAAAACCGTGAGCATAGTGGCCACCTAGGCTGGCATGCTCTGTGCCAAAATGAAATGGAATGGTCCAGGAATGGAGAATAGTAGCCTTCTTCTGTGGCTTCTCACACAGATGTTTTGCTTTATGACAGGTTTTGCAGTCAGTTTCTCGATCTGTGCTGTTTCTGACTGAAGGAATGGGGACAAGTAGATGAGACTTGCTGTGATCAGTCCTGTGGTGTCAGTCACAGTTTGTGCGGGCTTGGCTGGACTCCGGCAAACTGGGTTTACACCAAGCCCCAGCTTATCACTAGGACTCCTATGCTAATATGGATAGAATTCATCATGGGGCCCTTGTTACACAGTCTGCAGTGGGTAGTGGGAAAGTTTTTGGCTTTGCAGTCAGTTGCACTGTAGCCACTACATTAGAGCCATGAGGATGGCCAATATGGACAGAATGTATTTCCCATTTTGTCTCCTTTTTGGCTCTTGATGGTGGCTCACCAAGATGATCAGCCAAAGATGGGCTAAGACAGAATGTGGACCTAGGCAAGGCAGTAGCTTTGACCCCCCAATACCTTTAAAATATGATGATAAGGACTGCAGTACTCACAGGAAAGCAGTGTCATTAAATCTCTGTACTGGCATGGCCCCATCAGATATCAAATGCCTACAGGTACATCCTCCCTTGGAAGTGACAGACTGCTGCACAGCTTTAACCAATTGCACGATCCCCCTGGTATACTGCAGGGGCATGTAGCCGGGCTCCCTGGACATTCTACGGGCCATAGGCTCCTGCCAAGGCTACCTTCTGCAGGATCCAGCTCTGCAGTTGACAGAGTCAAAGATGACCAGTGAGCGTTATTGCCCAACACTTGACCTTCATATTATTGTTATTAGTTGATTGGAAATTTGCCTTTCTATTCAACAGAATAGAATATCAATTGACGGAATGATGGGCATTGTTAGGACAATGTCACACAAGAGTTTTGATTATACACCAGATGAGACTGTCTTTTACCATGCATTTCTGTATGTATAATAGGATCATAATAATTCCCATTGGCTTTCACTGTGAGATAGAGCAGTTCGCTGAGGAATTTGTACAATGGCAGTACAAACTCACTGTAAAAAAACATGTCTGACATCAGTCTTGGTATATAGTTGTTGCAACATTCTTAATGAGTTTGGTGGAAGTGGTTCTATGGCTGATTGATCTAACAATACGTGACTGATTTCCTCTTTTCACTGAACCTCTAATTTCCATTGTAGAAATTGCAGCCCCCCCCATTTACAGGTGTCTGCAGATGACGGCCTCCATCGCCTTTTCATCCAAGTCTCCTTCACAGAGTTCTGTCCCGAGTTTGGCTGAGCTTATATCTCACTAATTGCTGCATGGCTCCCTTATCAGAGCTGCCAGCGGCCCCTTTGAACTGTGAAACGTCTGACCTTGCTCTGAGAGGCATACAAGTACTTAAGAGCCCCCAGCAGGATGCAATCACGGTTTAATCAGAAGGGTAGGCCTGTAAAGCATTCATTTCGCAATGGGGAACAATGAGATTCTGAAATTGCCTAAATACATAAATTAATCAAAGACATTATACTTGCGACACCTTGTTTCATGATGCTGCAGGACTGAGGATGGGGAATTTGGCCAGATGCATCTACGTCTGGTCAGTGTTCTCTGTGTGATCAGTAAATGAGCATTTTGTTTAATTTTGTCTTTCTTTTTACATAGTGCATAGGCATGGATGCTTATACTTTGAAGATAACTGATTTGTCAGTGATGAGTGCTGAGATCTCTAGATGACCTGTCTTCTGATCCTGCGAATGCTCCAAATGGTCAAACCAGCCTGGCAATGGAGGAGGGAAATAGAGCCATGTGTGCAATTCCCGCAACACAAAAATCAATATTGTGATTGGGAAAGATTTTCTAATCTACCCAATCACTTCATTCCCCCAAAACATTTGCGTGGTACTCTCATGAACTGCCGCATAGACATTATATGATCTCTCAATCTGGGGCAAAGAAAGGCCAGATTGGGGGACTGTCATCTAATGTCACCAAGAGCAGCTGGTGGTGAGTTCTGCCAAAAAAACAAAACGTATCAACTCTATGGATTGCGTTAGCAGAAGCATATACTTCTCACCCCTGCCACAGACAATTGCATTGTCTTCCTTCCTGGAGATTACCATTGAAATCTATATCACAGGGCTGATACAGGAGATTGAAGGATCTGTATTTTTGAAGGGTCTACCAGTTCCTTTGTCTGAAAGTATGTTACCATTACATTACAATGTTTAAAAAAAATCTTATTTGCAATCAAATCAGACTGGACATTAAATGTGTGTGTGTATATATATATATATATTGATATATATATCAATATATATATATCAATATATATATATATTGTAAATGTAATGCATTTTTAGGTCAGCTACATGTTGTATTGTTGTATTTGCTGATGTCCTGATTACTTTACTGACTGCCTTGGTTTTGGTTTCAGGGACAGTACTGTGACACATGTCTAGCTAGTGGTGGAGAGAGAGCGCACCCCATTACTAATGCTATTGACGGCACGGAAAGATGGTGGCAGAGCCCCCCCTTGTCCAGAGGCCTGGAGTTCAACAAAGTCAATGTCACTTTGGATCTGGGTCAGGTGAGTGTCACTGTTATATAGAATAATTTGTGCATGTATTTTAACTTTGTGTACTAAAGAAGGGACAGCTGTGCGTATCTGGTAACTGTATTGTTTATTAGGTCCCAGGATGCAACTATAGGGGGTGCAGATAGAACAATGCTTGCACTACCCTGAGGTCAGAAGGCCCAAACTGAGACTCGACTCCTTCCTTATCTACCAGCAGTCTCCACAGATTGCATTCTGTAAAGAATAAAGCATTTATAGCTTGTTTCATTCTGATCTGTTAAAGCCTCTAGTAGTTTGGTAAATGTAAGGTTATAACCCATTACTAGTAAAGTTAGCTCGTAAGGGCTCAAAGTGACTGCCAAATACTTTAATATGGGATTATGGGGGGCCCCTGGTTTAAATTTTGCAAATTAGTCAGTCATTAGATCCTTGTCTTGCGTGAGAATTGACACAGAGTGCAGGGAGTTTGATTCCTGAAGGCAAATTGTAGGAAACATTGGGCTTTGGAACTTGGAACTTGACGGGCCGCTGTCTGGAGCCAATCGCCTCCTTCTTTTCTGATTTGTAGTACATGAAAGGGAGAATGTGATTAGTTTTTGGGGTAGCACAGACTGTTCGTCAGTTTCAGTACACAATTAAATTTTCATGCTTGATACTTGTTAAAGGAACTCTGTATCAGGTTGTATTAGGTTTGCAGTTGATAAAGTAACTATGAATCCAGTTTTACCACATTAATACTGATTTTCCAGGACTGATATTCTATATCTACAAGTGGATGCTGATTGCCTTATAATGGCTGGAGTGTAAGGGAAGCTCTGAAAACTTCTGTATAGGAGCTGCATTACTGTTTGTGTTTTGGATTCCCAATATTCACCCATAACTAAAATATCCGTCTGCTGTGGACTTGTTTTCAATGTAGTCATGTCTTTCTGAGGTTACGCCCTTGTTGGTGGTTAAACTGTTGGTGTCCTCTAATATTGTGACTCTTCTAGTCTGGCTGTGCTGGAGGAGGAGGGGACGGTGCATTTAATTGTATTTTATTGTATGTGGATTCCCTCCCCCAACACACATTTCAGGACACTGTGACAACGGAGCAGACTGCCGCCCTTCTCTGAGATGCCAAATAGGAGACACTTGTACAGCAAGATGCAGCATTCATGGGTTTGATGAACTCTAAGTCCTAGCAGCACAGGTTGTCTATGTCTGGGCAATCTCCGTGGATGCACTTTACTTTGGAAATTAAACTATTCTTTGTCATGTTGGGATCTGGGAAGTTGTTTCACACTCTGCTTAGATTTAGGGGAGGGATGGCAAGATGAAAAGGGAACAAACACCCTCCTGGGTCACTCTTGAGGACCTACTTTAATGCTACAGACTGACTCTACAGTGCCTATACATTGCTTTTGCAAGCCTTTAACTGCATACACTTCACATAGTTATCTTCTTCTTCGAGGAACATAAAGCTGCCTATATACAGGATCCAGCTTCATGAAACCCCTTCTTGGCTGAGGGGTTCCCAATTAGCGGCAGGGTTAGCTGTCCACAGTGATGGCCAATGTGACGTTTGTGGTCCACGTGGTTGTCGACCACCTGTAGAATTCAAGAGATAATAGAATCAAGTAAGAACCACAGCTGTACCCCAAAGTGACCCTTAAAAATAACATCCATGTACTGGTTTTTGCACCCCCAGTCGGATATTATTGAGCTTTCGTAGTTAGTAGTAGCCACTGATACTCATGTAACAGACTGCCAATATCTTCTCACCCCTATTTGACTCATTCAACACATTCAGATCACAAAATCCACTCACAGTCGCTCTCAAGGAAAGGAATGAAAAACACATCCGCTCACCAACCTTTCTATACTCAGGTGAACATATGAAATGTATCATTATTATGGTTGACCCCCATGTTCTGTCCTACTCAGTTTGTCAAAATGAGGGAAACAATGAATGGCAGCCTATAAACCTATTATGTGCATAGGAGGTCTGGGATGGCTGTGTCCATCTGTCTATGACCATTTGAAGACTATTTACTTCTGTATTGTTCATAGTTCTGTGATGAACTGGAATGGTTGAGCTGTTTCTGGGCTCCCAAGCACCTTGGAACTTAGATTGCCCCTTGGCTTAATATTGCCTGCCCTTCATTGGTTAGATTGCAAACTTGTATGTGCCACATCCATTTTGCTGAAATCGCCAACAATCATTTGTCCATCTCTGTTTTGGTTTTGTGCTGTGAAGTGATGAAATAGCCGATGAAAGACAATCTGCGTGCTGGGAGATCTCCATAAGTGTCACAAGCCAAAATCCGCTTTAGGTACCTGATCCTTATCTGTGTCCTTGTAAATACTCCTGGCACTAAATGATATAAGATTACCAATAGTAGTTGACATTTTTCAGTTTATTCCGATCTTGACCATGCTATTATAATCCATTGTGGGAAAATTGCTAAGTCATAATGTTGATACATTCCCTGGATAGTTGAAATAGAGAAGTAATGTTTTCAACTGAAGAATGTATAGAACAGGCAGGACGTCAAGGTCACGAAGATTAGTGAAGGCTGACCATTCACTTTTCATTGAAACAGGAAATATTTTTGTTTTACAATCCAACATTTGCATTTGTGCTGATGGTTTAAAGTATATCTAAGGCCAAAACTGTTTTAGTTTTAGGTAACGTAGGGAATGGCTAAAATGTTACAATTCCTCCCCACCTAGACATTTGTTATTAGAGCAGGTTTCCCCACTGGAAGATTTCTTCTCTATTCTTGTACTGGTGACAACTATAACATTTGGGAATTCCCATCACTTTCTATCCAGGACACATTGGTGTCCCAGTGGGGTCAAAGACAACAATTAAGAAAAGGATAAAAATGAAGTGCTGAACATACATTTTCGGTCAGTGGAAAGAAGTCATAATTTAAGCCTAATGGCTTGCGTTGGGCAGCTCTCTACAAAACAGGGAACCCCTCAAAGGTAGGGGGCCTCTCAGCTTGAGATATCCATGTGAGATAGAACCAATAAGAGCGCCAACCCAAAACCGTGTCTTAAGAGTCCCTTATATTGTCCCAACTCTGCATCCAAAGTCTTTGTTTTATAGCACGGCCACAATTACGCATATGAAGCCATATCAGCAGTTTACAGAAGTTTATTTGCTTTCATCAGTGTGCTAGATGGAATTTTGGCTTGGTAATGTAGAGTTTGTGAAGCTATGATACTGAATAGAACTGGGTGGTTCAGCATTCAGTCAAACCTGAAACATCTGTTTTGTTGGGCTGACACTTAAAAGCCCAGCTCACCTCATCCCCGGTCAGAAACAAATACCTTGTGTGACATGATAATAGCAGTATGCAGTATCCCCAGCCCTGTTATCTCCTCTGCATCAGCAGTTTTCAATTAAATATTCCAATTGAGTATTGTTCAATTTATCAATTCATGGTAGATAGATTATGATTGGTTGCTAGTGTTGCTTTGCACTTTACTTTTAGTCTTGTGAAGCTTATTTCTGTAAATCGTCCCTTTCATACTCTTGTTACAGTGAAGCCTCTTAGCTCTCTCTCTCAATCTCCTATTCTTTGCTGCCGTCAGGTAGATGGGGATGAAGAATGTCTTTGTTTCCTGTGCTACGGATATGTATGGAATTCCAGTTATCCTGGGATCAGTCTGTACCTGTGCAGTCTCTCGTACATCCGGAGAGCTTACACATTTTTTCCTTGAAACAAGAGTTCTTGACATCTTTGGTGCCACTTATGTCCTTACCAGTTTAACCCCCTGATAACTAAGCTGCAGAGAAGACAGTTGAATGTGCTAGCCTGTTTTATCCAGAATTTGGTAGCTGTAGATGAGTACATTTTCTGACCGAGATCTATCTGTCCTAAACACAATTGCCATGCGTTGGGTAACATCCTCAGTGTTGCAGTCGGCAAATGGGCCGTGGATAACTTTCCTGTTTTTTGTCTAGCAAATGTGAATGATCGAATATCGGTTCCAACAAGTTCCCTTGACCAAAAAAGGCATATGATGGAGTTACCATGCTGTTCAATTATTTAGGTGTCCATCGTTGACCAATCAGCAGCAGTTTGCATATTTAAACTGTACAATTAGCTGTTTACCTTAAGTTCATCTTTAAAATGGAACTATAGTTACTTCCGCTCCAGCAACGTGACATGATCAAACTCTGTCTCCAGCAAATGTATTTGTTAAATGCTCTTAAGATACTAGACAGCAATTGTATCCATGCTTCTGTGGTTTGCTCCTGTCATAAATATAGAAGGGACCCTCTTATGCTTGGGGTCCACTACAGTGTCTTTTGGAAGGTTTCATAATAATTCTGACATCTAATAAAGCAGGGTAAAATGCACAAGCCCCTATCATCAATTAGAATTCTTCTTCCAAGTAACTATAGACCTCAGAATACTAGGACCTGATGGACTCTACACATTCCTGTTAGAAGCTCAGTATTATGAATATCCATTCCAGGTGGGTAGTTAGGCTTTGCTTCGTGAGGCGTGGATCTCATTTTATGGAATGTGCTTTTCGTGGATTTAGAAGAACCTTTCTCTCCTCGAAGAGAATTCCTTAAATACCTGGGTTTTATAGGTGGGTACCTCTCCTCCTTCACATAGAGAGAAAATTTGCCTCTGGCTCCTTTAAGTGTGGGTTCTTTTAATACCTTCCCATCAATCAGTCATGAATGTGTCCATTTTAGCTCCATATAATAAGACGTTAGGACCTTTCAATGGGAATATATAAATATGATAAAATATTATGTTTTTTGTGCTATATAAACCTGTTTGGTTTAGCTCTTTAGGACACAAATCACTTGATTGTATATTTGGTAGTACATTATAAATAGCTTTATTGAGATTTGCATTTATAGTATATATTAACCCAATCAGTAAACGCTCATATAATCTTTAAGATGTTAATGTCATTTGAAAAGTCATTTCAATATTTTTTAAATCCGCAGCTTTCAATAAAATAAAGCCTGTTAATCCTGCCATCAGGTTCTGTGTTCAGCTACTTCCTGGCATAGCATGAAAACGTTCTGTCCCTGTCTCCTAATTGTTTTCTTTTGTTGTCACCCTGTCACATGGGCCTCCAATGGAGACTTCAGGTGAATGTTTCTACACACATTGCACAGGCACGATCCACTGTTGGCACCATCAGGAAACCCATCCTAAGGAATGCCATGCAGCCATTGTTGTAGTGCATACAGACAGGAAGTGTCTGCATAGACCCGCAGCACTGTGATGCAACACTGGATGAAAAAAAAGATGAAGCTGAACTGGGCACAAAAACTTTCACCTAAATATATTCCTCAGTGGTAACAAAAGATATAAATCCACTTTGTGCACCAAATGCCTTTACATACTAAGATAATGCCATGTACGAGAATAACAGTGGCATTATCACTGTGCTGTACATAGCCTGTGCAGAGAGCAGAGCTCTATTACAGTAGGGGGCAGAGACAAGACCAGTTACCCTGCTCAAGGAGAAAGCAGTGACCAGTCTTTGTACAGGAGGGGGCGGAGACAAGAACAGTCACCCTGCAGAAGGAGAGAGAGCAGCAGTGAGCGGTCTTTTTTACAGGAAGTGTCACACTGAATTACTGGAAGAAATACACAAAGTGCACCAAGATTCAAGTAATAATACACATGACTCTTGTATATAGACAATATTTATTTATCTCAGAGTTCAGCTTTAACAAACTATGTTTCAGTTATGGTTTACCTCTGCTTTCCTCCTGCTCAAGTGCTTGTCTTAGTTTGGAACATATACATTGGATCCTAAAGTTGTTTTTTTATTTAATAAATAATAGTGACAGTAACAGAGCATTCATCGGTACCCTCCTCTGAATTGGGGCACTTATGAGTTCTATCTATCTATCTATCTATCTATCTATCTATCTATCTATCTATCTACCTTTTTTCTATCTCTTGGCTTCAGAAATTTCCTTTCTTTTAGAGAAATGAGCTGTTTGGAAGCAATCAGCAATTTCCTGAGTCGTCAGTTTTCCGTTTAATTAGCTGTCTCCATTTAGAAGGATAAATTCAAGTCAAGACTATGCTTGATTTAGCTCCAGGAACCTTTAAAGGTCTCGAGACTTTCTTGGCCACGCCAACCGCTGGGCTATGGAGGAAGGCGACAGTATGATTTGGGCTAGCGCATTATAACCTTTTGCAATTCATAGTTCAAAGTTTATAGCTGTCACTCCTGCCTAGGCAATGAAAACACAACCAGGAAATCCATGCTCTGTGATGTGAGACAGCTAATAGGCGCTTCTCTTATCTTTTTTTGTTCTATTTACTTTTTTTGTTTCTTGATCAACCAAACGGAAATCTCAGGATGTGGCCAAAGATGGCACTCTGCTCCTCTGTTCCCCCCCCCCCTCCTTGTTACCTTGCCATGGCCCCCCAAAGGGAGTGCTTGTTAGTACAGGCCTCTCCTCGCTCCCCTTCCATCAGTCAGCAAGGGCTTATGCTGACATCATTGATTATTTTTTAGAAAAGAAAAAAAACCTCCGGGCTGCAGGGAGAAATGTTTCTGTAATCCGCGGAAGGAAAAGGCCGGTTAGAAGTCATATTGTGTCTCTAGTCTATGAGGGATAATCACAAAAGATTTTCCCAGAGATCAGCTGGGCACTGAAAGTTCACACAATGGTACATAATGGGGCTCTTAAAAATACACTCCAGTGCAACTTAACTGTTTTTCATTTATACTCGCTCAGACGACATGCTCTACCTGCCTAGTGGCTCCTGGCTTTCTATTTTGTGTGTCTGTCCTGCTTCTTAAACCCCTCTTGTTGATGGTATCCACATCTTCTGAATGGCCCTTGAAGCTGAATCTGGCTATATGCAGATTATATATTCCCAGGTTCCAGCACCCTCCTTGTTCTCAGTCCACGATAACCTTGTCCACACACATTGAACATTACAGAGTTACCTGAACAGAGGCTGTAGTACCACCCAGATGTAGTATAACAACCTTGCTGAATCTGCAATAAATACATTTATCCGCCGGCTGCCGGATACCAATGTGATCATCGGACACTCCCGGCGCAGAGATGGGGGGACCCACCGAATACCCATCTGATGGTATCCGGCGGCCGGACACTGGCGGGCCCCCCCATCTCTGCCCCCGGGTCTGTGTTAGATCAGATACTGGGCCCCCTTTAGGCTCAGGCCCTGGTAGGTCCGCCCCTGCTGCATGGTATCTGCCTGGTTGCAAAGCTCCATCCAATTTTTCTGTTCATCTATACACCAGTAGAATTCCTAAAAAAAAAAAATGTTTTCAGAACCCTTGTTTAATTTTAATGGGGTTGATTTTGATGATAATGATGACAAAACTAGAAGGAGCTAGATGGAATTTTTTTCTGGAAAGAATGAAATTCTAACAGCGAATGCAATTTGTGTTTTAGAAACTCCATTCATTTCAAAATCAGATGACATTTCAAATGACATTCGTGAAGTCTCTGGTGGCTTCTTCCAACGTTCTGATGAGATTTTTCATATGAATGTTTGTTTGAAAATCTACCAGCTTATGGCCAGCTTTAATTGAGAGAGCTTGACGGTTCTTTAATCAACTTGCATGAAAAGGAACACTGCCCGAAAAACACACTATTGGCTCCTTTGTATTATAGATGAACACTGGTCACGGTTGGGTTATATTTACATTGAACACATCAAAGTAGAATCTGTTCAATGCATTTCTTTTCCATCTTACCTGTCAGCGAAGTCGGCCTTTCTAACTATTCAGACCGTCTACAAAATTTTCCAGGATTTACCTGGGAATACTGACTATGAACAAAATGTAAAAATACCTTCCCATGCTCTATAAGTAGAGTACATGTAGCAGCTGGAACTGCTGTAGTTTCATACTTTGATATTGAAGCTTACATTTAAAAGAAAGAAATATCACATTATTATTATTATAATATAGGATTTATTTAGCGCCAACAATTTGCTCAGCGCTTTACAAAATAGTGGAGACAGTACAGTTACAATACAATACAGTTTCAGAACAATAGGGTTGGGAGGGCCCTGCTCATGAGAGCTGCTCAACAGCTATGCTTTCTCCTTTAAATAAGTGATGTTTGCATTGAGTGGAGCCCTCCTTTAAGCTGGCTGTTGACCAAGTCTTCTGGTTGCCCATTAGTCTTATCAAGAACCTTCATGCTACCTTATATCTCTTTCCTATGTGAACTTGCATTATCACTGTAGTATTGGCAGGAACAGTCCTGAATTGTTTAAAAGTTTCTAACCTGTGGAATTTCTTCCAACAGCAATACTCATCTAGTTTGTTCATGCAGAATATACAGTAGAGTTGTTGTATGATATTTCCCCCTCCCCTACAAAACATTGTTTGGATCTTTAGTGTATGGTTAGCATTTGGCTATAACTCACAAGCTTAATGACCTGTGTCTTTGTTCTGGGTCAATGACTCTCCAACAAGTCAAGCCAGGATGACGTGGACAGCAGTGGATATGAAACCTAACATACACAATGTCTGCTTAACGTCTCAGGACTTTAATGTTGAATTACAGCCTTTTCCTCCATTCCTGTCCTGCACTGCTTGGTTCCCTGCCTTGTTCACAGAGCTGTAAAACTCTTTGACAGAGTGTCAGAACAATGAAAAAGAAAGGCTGTTAATAAGACAAAGTCACAGGGAGTAAGTGGGGGCAATGAGGAGGTGACAGAAGGTGAGGACAAACACAGGCAGGTGGGGGTGTCATGCACAGCCTATATCAATTTATGGTCTAGCACCCCCCCAGATCAGGGTAATAGAGGTGGATGTTTATTGCTGTTTATCACAGCTTTCAACAAACTAGTTAACAAGCTCCCCAGGGCCACCCAGTTTGCTCTTTAATTATACTGTTGACTTTACTGTAGTGTTTTTGAATGGTTGCAGGTATTCTTAACGGGCTGGAAAACTTGGTGGCATTGTCTCTTTGCAAACTAATTGGCAACATTTTATGGAGTACCATAAAGTACACATACATAGAAAGCTACTGGGCTAAGAATACGGAAGGGGAAAAACGAATGGTTGCTAGCGGCCCTGGAACTGGCTGTTGACGTCCAACCTCCTTAGGATGTCTTATGTCATAGTTACAGCCCGACACAGGAACACTTGGGTTGTGCTTGGGTTCCTGTGACACAGGAACACTTGGGTTGTGTTGTATGATATTTCCCCCTCCCCTACAAAACATTGTTTGGATCTTTAGTGTATGGTTAGCATTTGGCTATAACTCACAAGCTTAATGACCTGTGTCTTTGTTCTGGGTCAATGACTCTCCAACAAGTCAAGCCAGGATGACGTGGACAGCAGTGGATATGAAACCTAACATACACAATGTCTGCTTAACGTCTCAGGACTTTAATGTTGAATTACAGCCTTTTCCTCCATTCCTGTCCTGCACTGCTTGGTTCCCTGCCTTGTTCACAGAGCTGTAAAACTCTTTGACAGAGTGTCAGAACAATGAAAAAGAAAGGCTGTTAATAAGACAAAGTCACAGGGAGTAAGTGGGGGCAATGAGGAGGTGACAGAAGGTGAGGACAAACACAGGCAGGTGGGGGTGTCATGCACAGCCTATATCAATTTATGGTCTAGCACCCCCCCAGATCAGGGTAATAGAGGTGGATGTTTATTGCTGTTTATCACAGCTTTCAACAAACTAGTTAACAAGCTCCCCAGGGCCACCCAGTTTGCTCTTTAATTATACTGTTGACTTTACTGTAGTGTTTTTGAATGGTTGCAGGTATTCTTAACGGGCTGGAAAACTTGGTGGCATTGTCTCTTTGCAAACTAATTGGCAACATTTTATGGAGTACCATAAAGTACACATACATAGAAAGCTACTGGGCTAAGAATACGGAAGGGGAAAAACGAATGGTTGCTAGCGGCCCTGGAACTGGCTGTTGACGTCCAACCTCCTTAGGATGTCTTATGTCATAGTTACAGCCCGACACAGGAACACTTGGGTTGTGCTTGGGTTCCTGTGACACAGGAACACTTGGGTTGTGCTTGGGTTCCTGTGACACAGGAACACTTGGGTTGTGCTTGGATACCTGTGTGGGCCATGAAAAAAGAAGGGGATGGACAGCTTTATAAGCAGATAATCCCAGGGCTGCCCTATCTAGAGGGAAATGACAAAGACTGGCAGTGATCTAACCTCTCACAATTTTTATAACATCTGCTAAACTGTGCAATCACTGTGACTCCCAAGAACGGTCATCTACCTAAGTCTCCCCCACAGATATTAGATGAGTGCTTGGCCTGCCAGAAAACAGGATTGGGAGACATTTATACTACATCTAGTATCTGTTGGTAGCTTGAGGCCCGATTGGGTATCAGAGAAATAACAGCTTGCGGCTCTACAGTTTGTAAACTTTTCCAGGCCTTCACTCTTTAAAAGTCAAGTAAAATGTCTTCTTTCCAACAGAGAGCTTCCTTAAGCCACCATTGGAAAAGGATATATTGGTCAGGTAACAAATGTTTATCTAAAATGGCTTAGATAATGAATGCCAGCACCCTATTGGTTCCTGTAGACCCTTTTTGACAATTTTAGCCCATTCAAGTCTTAAAACTCCAATGACATGACTAACTCACAAAGCATCAGGGAAACTCAGTACAGAATTCCACGTTCCTGTTCTATGTCATTAGGGGGGGTCATTCGCTGAGAAATGACCCAGGGAGATGACCGGAAGGATAGACAGAGAGCTGAGCTCTGCATTTTACATCTCTTTTGGTGCTGTAAAGAGTCCAGATTTATTCTGTCCTCTGGGAGCCACTGGGAAGCAGGGACCCGAAAAGGAATTTTTACTTGCGTTCCTGACCTCTGCTCAGCGTTCAGATTAATTCCAGAGAGCTTCATATAAAAAAAAAGTAGGGGAGTTACATTAGAAGTGTAAAGATGTTCAATGGTCAGAAAGTTAATAGTTCAGTTGGAGGTGAAGTCTTATGGTCCAAGTTGCCAGCTGTCTTCTTAATTATCTTGCCAATTTTTTATTCCTACTTAAAAGAAAACTAAAAGCCCTTCAGGTAGAATTGGAACATCCCTTAAAGGTAGCCATGCCTGCAGTAGTCCCCGAGAGTTATAGAGGCAACATAGAAAGTAAATATATGACTAGAAAAAAAAAAGTTTGGGCTGGAATTCCACTTTAAACTAAAAAATGGTTAAAGGAGAACTATGAGGTGAGTGAAAATCACTCACCCTCATAGTTCGAGCCGACGTGTGACAATGAAACTGTCACACGTCGGCTCAGTAGATCGGGAAGTGAGTGAACACATACCATCGCTCGCTCACTGCTCGATTATCTCCCTGCAGAGAGCCGTGACTGTCAGGGATCCCCCGCCCTCCCCTGTCCAATCCTTCAGCTCTGAGTGGAGGAACAGACGGGGGAGGTGGCGGGCACAGCTGACTCTGCCTCTAGATAGACAGAGCCAGCTGTCACGTCGGTATCATGTCGGGTTCATACCGGCTGCGGCGGTCTCAGTATACTGTGAGCAGTAGCTCGCGATATACGGAGCTTTGGGTCACAGGAGGAGGTTAGCATATGTCCTCCCATGACCCTAAAGGGAACTATGGGGAAAAACATTGAATCAAATATAAACAATATCACAGCAAGTACTATAATTATAAAGTGCTGCACAATTAGCACTTTATCAATTGTGACCCCAGGGTTCATAGCGCAGCAGCTGTTATACTTTACCTACCCATAAGCGCAGATTTTACAATTTTCTATGGGGAAAAAAGCTTACCCCATAGTTCTCTTTTAATGTTTAATCACATATATGGTATATCAGATTTGAACAAAAGTGGTGTTTCCTTTAAAACTAGCCCTGCAGGCTGATCCATAGAAATGACTTGATGCCCACATAGATGTCGGTGCCACAGCTGTCAGAATACCCGCTGATTGGCTGCATTTACTGTTCAGCTGCCAGTTATTCACCTGGCTAGTTCAAAAGAAAATTCATCATTTGCTGAGTCCGTTGGTGCTGGTAGAGCCACCCACGGATTGAATTTTACCAATTCTGCAGAAAGCGGACAAAATTCGATCTGTGCATGGCCAGCTTAAGCCTGTACGAGCCTTGTTAACTGGACCAGGTGTGGAACTTTAGCATAGCAGAAAGATTAAACCAAGGGTGACTCAAGGACACAATTGTGACCAGAACAACGCTGAAGCGAGAAAAAAAAAAAAAAAAACTTGGAAGCTTTGATAAAGTTAGGAAATTCAGACCTGTCGGGGTATTGTGAGTCATATTGTTCTCCCAGCTGCGTTATCAGTAACGGGACTATTTCCCTTGTTATTTACTGAAGCAAAACCAGAAATTTATCTGCAGGGCACAAAGAAAAAGCTGATAATGGAACATGGACGTCTTTGAATGAAGTAGGGCGTTCAGAGTAATGTTGGCCGTATTCCAGTTCCTGAGGCTTTGAAGAAGAAACATTATTATTACCTTTTATTTGTTCATACCCCACTGTGCCGTACAAAGGGCATCAGTGTGGGACCGAGTGGAGAGTCTTCTGGTCTTCCATGATGCGATGGTAGCCGGAGGACTTGTAACCGGTTACATGGAGGCTGCCTGTCTTGCTCTTCATGACATGAATGGTGGCTTAGAGGCTAACATTTTTTAGCTCGATTCATATTTCTCCAGTTCCTAAGCAAATGTTAATTCTGCACATGCTAATCCTTAGGTATACATACTGTATGTATGTGAATTGAGATTTGCGTGGTTTAAGACATGCATGGTACAAGTTGAATACAAATCAGCATTTATGAAAATCTGCATTACATATTCAGCAGAAATTTGATGCTCCCGTTCAAAGTTGACTGTTCATGATATCTAGGCGGTGTAGTTCTGTGGTCCTGTTTTGGTCCTGGTGTGTATTCTTTCTCTGTATTTGTGCAGCTTTCTTCCTGTAATAAAAAAAAAACATTGGCAGGTTAACCATCCCCTATCTAAATTCCTTTCACTATTTCAGGTGGAAAGGACTGATAGGATTGGCTCATGCTCCCTGTAACACATACAGAATAATTCAACCATATGTGAACGAATTGAACCTCTCAGCTCTGTGTTTAGAAAAATATCTGCATCTGAGGCCTGGGCGTAATTGCATATTCCACTTTTTGTTAAAAGAAAATGTATAAATGCATATAGCCAAACCAAAAAAAAGTGCATGTGCATGGGGGCCTGCAATGCATTGCAACTGTGACTGATAGTACTTGGTGCCCCCAGGTAGGGGGGAGCATGTGATCTTCTATGTGACATGACTTAAGGAGTGACCTGATTGCTCCCCTTAGCATTTGACACCAATCAACACATTGAATTTCAGTGCCTGCTACAACAGAGACCGGAGCTGCAGAGGGGCTCTGGTAAGGTCAGTATAAATGGCGTCAAGTAGGCCCTTTACAGACACTATTCCTTTGGCCTGCATGGGCAAGGTGACCGTGTCTCTTTAAGGGGGGCACTGCAATAGCTTTCAGGCAGAGACTCCAGCACTTCCCCGATTTATCCAAATTTAAAAAAACAAATCTTTAGCTGGAACACTTGGAAAGGTTTCCTACCTACAAATGTTATAAACACAGCACTGGGCTGAGGAGTGGACAGAGGAGACACACACCTTGGGTTCTATAGTTGGAGGTTGGGTGGCAAACGGGCAGGACCTGCAACCTAAGCTGCTGTTCATTAGTTCATGACTCATGGGTGGGGGGTGCACTTTGGCCTTTTCGCCTTGGGTGCTAAAGGACCTTGCACAGGCACTGTATTGACATAATCAATAAAAGGGAAACACAATGCTTTACAGGAAATCATACCATTCATAGATATGTATGTGAAATCATCCTTCGCTGTATAGAAATGAAAGTATTCTGTTTGTTATTGTTTTAATGGTGCCACGCAGCCTAAGTAAGTAGTCATTTTAGGCAAAGGATGGCTGAAAACTGACGGGTGTTCGTATATACGGGACAAGTTAGCAATATATTGGAGTACACTTCTACGTACTATAGCACTGTTTTTTTATTTTTAATATCTTCCTTCCTAAAACCTTTAAATGTTTATATCTTAGTAGGAGCTCTTTTATAGAGACCAATCATGTGCTGTAAGTTTACTGGGTCCTTTAATTGCTCTTTTGTATGAAGCAAGTAGTCATTTGGTTTACTGGCTTTTTTTTTAAGCAGAAGTGGTTTGCTTTGGCTCAGTAATCTGTGATGTTAGCCCTGTTACCCTCTGACTCGACGTTGAATTTCAATGCATTTGTAGTCATTGTGATTGGAGGTCTGGTGCATAAATGCAGTCTCCCTTGGCAATGAATGAACAGGTTCACAGCAGGTTTTAGACTAGGCTGCACCCGGCGTTCCAGAGACAGATGCGGATCTGGTTAATTAAACCTCAACAGCTTTTGTTGAGGACTTGGCTGCAGTCTGCGGGGGGATTTCATTTAACAGAATCCTGTTAGGAATGAGCCTGGATGGGGCCTGTTTCGGCCCACAAAAGATAGGTAAAGGGAGAGCTCCACGTCTTGGGACGAAGAATATGGCAATAACGTTGAACAGATTTAGCCAATTCAGCTGTTTATTTGTCTGTCCAGGCAGGATTTTGTGTTCCAAGGCGGAAAACTGTGGGGTAGCCAGGTGCAAGGCTAAGTGAAAATGCCCCTTTAAAAAATCACCTTTAACCCATTTTTTTTTACTATTGCTTACGGAGATTTTGCCTCATAACTTTTCCTGTGCTAAAAAAAAATATTAATCTGCTAATACTAACCTCCTGGAGATTCTTATTGTATGGCTATTTCTGCCTTATAGTGATCCAGAAATTGCCAGAGCAGGACTGGATGAATCCCAGGGGCCAGACTGCTAATGTTCCTTATAGCTTGCGCCTAACTTTTCAAGTTTCCTCTAGTTGTTGCCTGTGTAGCTGCCTTCTTCAAAAAATCCTGCTGGTTCTGGTTTGGACAGACTGGCTTGGGAATTCTATATAAATTTGTCCACCCCTGGGCCAGAGGATCAGCATGGTAGCTGGGTGGTTAGTTTTTTGAAGAGAAGACAGCAGTTGCAGCTTACACATTTTCTCAGTACAGATTACCTAAAAAATGTCATAGTAGTAGAGGTCCACAGGGTAATCAATGCACATTCTTGTGTCGTTATATTCGTCATAATCGTTTTGAAGACCAGTGTTCACCGCTTCACCCACCTGCCACGGGACTTACAAGGGTTCCCACTCTTATGGCTGGATTTTGCCATGCTCCTATCAGTTTCTAACTTTAATTAGAAAATGAAAACGGGTGTTTGGTTGCTCTGGTTATTGACCGTCTTTGCCTTTTATTTTATTAGTAGTAGAGTAGTAGTATCACTTAGAACTTTCTGCTTTTTATTTGATATGTTTGGTTATGTTTTGGTTGAGTTCAGAGTTCAGATATTTGTATTAGTAGGCTGTACTGTAGTATTTTTGACCAGAAACCTTGTACTTTAAACTTCACCGTATCTGTCCAGAAACCATAAACAGCTGGTGACTTTGATGCCAGCTGTAACCAAGCATCAAGGACAAGATGTGTCTCTATGAGGTAGAAGCCTAATCAGAAGCCCATATCTCCCATCAAAGAGATTCACTCAGCATTGATGCACCTCTTTCCATTGTCTGTCCTCTCTGATTAGAGGTAAAGGTCTCATCTCTGGTTCTTCATGATGGTCTGTGCCGGCTCCTCTTTTATGAGGGACTTTTAGTTCTTTCTTCTGATCTCATCTTCTCTGTTATTACCGCCTTCATCTTTTTTCTAGTATGATGCATCTGGACCATTAAATACAATCACCTGAATTCCACTAAATTACAGCACAGACGACTGCCCTCTGTAATTTTCTGTGGTTTCTTGGATACTTTCCTTCTCATCCTGTGTGAGCTTACTGTTTCTGGAAATTCTATCACCCTCCATGGTCTTCAATTTGCCTTATTTTTCGACATTTACTTTTCTCGTGTGCTATTTGACAAACACCATGCACCATTCAACCTCCACTAAAAGGGCCATTCTGATAGAAATGGGTAGAGTGAGGGTAGTATGTAAATATCACATCCATGCTTAGTGTGTATACTTAAATAGCACATCCAAGCCTTTGCTTTATTGGTTTACCCAGGTTTAGCACTCTAAAGTGTCAACAGTAAATCTCCAATCTCTGACGCCCAGAGGCAGGCACAGATTGAAAGGTCCTAGTAGAGCTATTGGCATGTAACTTTGAAGAGGTGAAATGGAGAACAATATGGACGAGTACTAAGCTGCCATACACGAACAGCTATAAAATAACTTCCCCTTAAAAACATGGCCTTAGCTCTTACTGTAGACAACTTCAGGAAATCTCACTGCTCCAATTCCTTAGCTACCATCAGGACTCCCCAGGTGCTGGTCCAAAAAGTGCGTCTCCACCTTGGAATGTAGTATGAATAGACCGCACTATTCAGAGAATTCCAATACTGCAGACTTTATTGAAATTCACGGCAAATCCAGTATAACAGTGAATAAAAGTGTATAAAGCAACAAATGCCAGCACTGCAAACCCCCAACCAACTACAACCCCTCACATGTTTCACCCATAGGCTTATTCATGGAGGTAATTTTCAATAAAGTCTGCAGTATTGGAATTCTCTGGATAGTGCGGTCTGTTCATATACTACTAAACTTCAGGTATAGTTAGGCTACTAAAATGTTCATGATATTCATGTATCCAGTCTGTTTTGTAATTTTCTGCTACTTTTCTAAATCCTAATACATTAAAGTACATTTACAAAAACCATGTTATATCATTTTTGGTTCCTTGGTCATTTGTTTTTTTTTTATCCTAACTCCAGCTTTCCAGCTCAGCTGGCTTTTTCTCCCTGATCCATCAGCCATGTAACTCGGAGCCACCATCCAAACAATTCTTGAGTTTCCTCACTTTATTTCCATCTCTCTGATGTCTAGCGTTTGTCCTTTGCTTCAGACATGCAAAGATCAAACTGCAAATTTGATCACGGCAGCGAGCAGACAAGGCCGGGGGAGTGTGAGTAATCGAGTGAGAAATCCAGACCTATGGGAAGCGGGTTTTGTTCTGAAAAGTTTATTCTTAAACAAAGTGACATTTTAAGTCTTTCAAGCATTTCGGTCCCCCCTCTGTAGATACGCTGCATGCTTTCATCTTTTTCACTCATTGTGAATTCTGCACTCTATAATCAGCTGCCCTTATCTCCTCATATTACTCTCCAAGAGACAAAACTGCTTTTTTGTTGTGAAAAGCAAACAGTTTGTGACTCGAGAGGTAGGGAGCTATCAGGGTATATCACAGCAAAATATATTTGGTCAACACAGTGACAAAGCAAAGTGTTTATGCATCTTTTGGGCATTTGACTGTCCATGGACTGGCAGATATCTGCTCAAGAATGATGGCTAGGCAGGTACACTAAATAGGCAAGATGTGTGGACACTTGATCATCTACTAACACCTACTAAATGGCTAAAATTTTGTGCCCATACCTCTCAAATTATTCAGGTGTCCTTCTTGAATATATTGCTTTTATATTTATGGGTCCAGACTGACTGCTTACTGCAGCAGTTATCTGCGACTGCCATGGCCCCCCTTGGCCTTTTAACCATTTTATGTTGACTATCACTTCATAATACCGTAGTAAACAGTTGCAAGTCAGTAGTAATGATTCTTGGTCAAACACAACCGAGCAATTGCAAAAGATGGCTGGTATGGATTAAGGGTTAAAACTTTCATTCCTAGGTAACACTGAATGAAGAGGTTTCTGAAGAGGTCAGGTGCCTCTTGGAGGAACCCCTGAGACTGGCACACCTTCAAAAATGCTTTTAATGTTTTATTTGAAGTGCTGACCCACCCCAGAGTCCTTTTGATTTAAAGAACAAGTCACATATACCTGGAAAAGTCCTTTATTGACTCGCATACCTTACTGATCATACAGGCAGCATACCTTAATTGTGTGTGAAGGCAGTATTCTGATATTTATTAACCAGCTTCCAGCAGCTGCCGCTTAGACCCGTAGGACGCCATGTTTGTTCCTCTGCAGAGTTCAGCTGAGGAAGCTTGTTAAGTATTAATGAGGTAGTACTTCTCAATGAAAAGGTTTGTAAATGTGTTGCACATGGTTTCGTTACAACTGTATTTATATAGTGGTAAGGACAAGCTGCTCCACTGAGGCATTTTTATTGTTATTGACTTACAGGTCTCTGTACGCGTGGGTGAAATAAGGGGGAACCCAGTGCATGTTTCTCACATCCGCCAGTCTTTATCCGGACACCAAAAAGGGTTCAGTGCACGTGAGCGCTGAACCAGAAACAGTGGTGCCTGCAGCTTGTGGCAGGAGCTGGCATCGTCATGTTCTTTTCGTTGGCATCCCTATGTGGGCCTCACCACTCAGAGCTGCTGTGCACACGTAGCTGGCTTGGGACAACTCTTCGATTGTTTGCATGCATCTCAAGGCTTATTTTTTTCAGTTCTGACTGGAGATTGTCTTCAAGTTGACAGATTCATAACACGACTTTGACAGTATACAGTGGCATAGCAACAAAAGATAGCAATGGCTACAGGCAAGTCCTCAGATCTGTCTCCAGCCTCTCTCTCTCTTTTTGTTTAATAATAGCAGCCATTACACAGTCATCTGTGAGTGGCCAAACACTCCATAGTGGGTGCCGAGGGGGTCATTGAAAAAGCGATGATGGCTTCTAACTGGCATCAGAAAGTGAAGAACCCATCTTGCCAGCTGAGTCTGGCAGAAGAACAGAGGGATTCTGGGCGTAGATTCTAGCACTCCCCTCTGGCATTGTATCACCCAGACTCTTTCAAACTGCCATCATCAACATTGGTTTCAGGGCAAACCTTGCCCTGCCTTGTGCTTTGTACAGTGACACTCCATTCTCTGCCGTAGCTCTTGCAGGTTTCTGGTTTTGGTCACAGCAAAAGGTGTCAGCCGTATTCATTGATATTTTGCATCAAAGCCCACAGCAGTCTAGCTACACCTAAGGTTGATACCTGGTCGGTATTTTACCATACTGACCTGTAAAAAATGTAGCACCAGTATAGCAACATATTTTTTAAAGAGGACCTAGACCCCAAATTCTTCAGTTCATGCATGCAGTTTGTGATTTCCAATGGGGCAATAATGATTGCCACTGACAGTTCAAGGTGCTCATTACATGCCAGAAAATCTTCCTGCAAGTAGCCCTGATTCCTTCCTCTGCTTTGAAGCTGTATTTACATTGTATATGTGATTGCAGGCAAAATTCTTGGCGGCCCCTGCAAGGATAAACAGATCTATCCCTGTCTGTCATTCTCCTTGGCCATGATAAGCTTTTAAGTTGTTTAAAAGGTAGACTTAAAGCGTATGTCTGGGCAATCTTCAAAAACATAATCAGTACATCTCCGCAATGCATACACATTTCCCTTTGTCAGGAGTGGACAAATGAATATGGAATCCAGGAGCCAGCAGGATTTTTTAAGGAGCCAGCTCAACTGACAACTAGAGAAAACCTCAAAAGTTGGGCACCAGCTGTAATTTTTTAGTGGGCATTAGTGACCTGGCTCCTGGGATTTGTCCAGCCCTTCCCTATGTTTTGTCCCTTTAAAATGCTTTGAATTTCAGTCCAACAGAGGCAAAGTTGGCAGTAAGAAATTTAGGAGCTTAGTGGATTCTGGATCCCAGGATTAGAGCTGCCGCTGCCACTAGGCAAACTAGGCAGCCGCCTTGGGTGCACTGCCGGCTCGGGCTCAACCTCGACCAGCGGCTTCCTCGCACTCTGACGGCTTCCTGATACCGCTGTAGGATTAGATGATGTTCGCTGGAGATAAAGCCATCTCCTGCAAACTTCAGCCAATCCGCAATGAGGAGGTATTCAGCCAATAAGGTGCCATGCAAGCCACACTACGCGCAACATCACTTCCTCCCCGGCTCCTGCAGTCACTGTACAGTGATCATCCCGGAGTGTTCCGTTTCTCCCGGCTCTCTATAGCCACACTCGGGAGCTCTTAGGACCTGTTCTTGGAGTGTCAGGCTGCCAGGTGCGGGGATCTTCAATAGTTTTCTGCATTGTCCCTGGCACTCCGGTGTACCTGCTATGCCTAGCTGCTGCTGGCTCACCCAGGAACTTTGTAGTGCGGGTCAAGATGGAGCATAAGGGATAGCAGGGCTGGAGGGTGCCCAGGGGCACCAGGAGGCTTAAGAGGAACATCAACAAAAGCCCCCAATTCCAGCTTCATAACTATCGGGCTTCTGTGCCTGAGAACTAGCCAACAGCTACACGGGTGACCTCTCTGCGAGCCACCGATCAGGACCAAGGAGATGCGGGAAGGGTGAAGTACTTCTTGGAGGCTTTGCTTGACAGCAGGTCCTTCAACTACTTTGATATTGTTCTTGAAACTGGGGCTGTCACCATCACCTAGGCACTGGACAGGGAGACAAAGAACATTTATGTTTTTAAGGTGACTGCCACAAACTTCGGTTCTCCTAGAAGATAGGCTTTTACTTTCCCGACTGTGACTGTAAATGACACCTATGATCACATCCCGTGTTTGAACATTCTGAGTATAGAAAGAACATCAGGAAGAATATAGAAATAGGCTATGAGATAATGACAGTCAAAGCCACAGATGGAGATGCCCCATCAAATGCCAACATGCTGTATAGGCTGGCCAATGCGGATGGGGTGAACTCTGTCTTTGAAATAGACCCGAGGTCTGGGGTGGTGAGGACTAGGGTACAGGTGGAAAGGGAGACAATTACCGACTATCAGCTTATAGAAGAGACCAATAACCAGGGCAAGGACCTAAAAGTGCTACAGCCATAGGGGGGTGCACCGGCCCAGCCCAGGATCATCAGATATCTTTCTGTATTCGCAGCAATTTTAAAACATGTAGAAATGTGCATATCGTAGAGATGTACTGTATATATTTTTTAACCTATTTTGCCATGAGATGCACTTTAATCCCCTGAGCAAATGTAAATGCAAAATATTTATTTGATTTGAGATCAACTTTTACTCACCTTTGTGCTTTTTGTTCCTCTGGTTATCCCCTCTTATTTTGGCATACAAGCCTTTTGTCTGTCTAGTGTCAAGAAGGTTGAAGTTGAGACCCCAAAACGTAAACAAGATCTTTACTACTAAGAGTTCTGGAAAGTCAAGCAAGGAAATGTATTGAGAAGAATCTGCTCACTTATATACATTGCACACTTTTTTCTTCAGTATTTTACCCTCAAACAACTGCACGGTGTAATAAATATCTGCCGACTTGTGACATAAACCGGAGCTTAACTGAAATGATTTAGATTTTACAAGCTAGGGCTTCAGCTTGAACAGGTTATAATTCTAACGTATGTAGTAAACTGTGAAGAATTCCCTGGCATACCAGGCATCTTGATGTCACAGCTCATGTTGGACTCTAGTACTGATAAGTAACAGAGGGGCATGCTAAAACAATGTTTAGGAAGTACAGGTGAAAATTAACTGCTATATTGTGCCTTATATTTCGTTTATTCAGTACCAGGTTCCCTAAAAGCTTTCCTGCGCAGTGCGCAGCACATTTTCTGTTGCTGTATAAAGGAGTGTTTCCCTGACATCCTTTCAGATTTGCATGCTGCTTCAATGCAGATCTCTGCCAGAGAAAGCTGAGCTATCCTAAGAGCAATGCACATCAATATCGAATAGCTCTCTGAAAAAAAGATGAAGTAGTAGCAGCTTTGCATGGGCAGATGGCCACAGTAGAGCTTTCAAACGACAGCAAGAGCAAGGGAAAGGTTATGGTTGCAAACTTTCTTGGCGTATATTTAAGAAGCCAAAAGTGCACTCATTCTTTAATAACACACTGAAAAGAACAAGGTTGAATGCTGCTGCGTCCCATAGCCACCATTAAGAAATAACTTTTAGGACATCCTTTCTTAAACTTGTACCCCAGAGGAACCCTTAAAAAATGTTCTGGTCACAGGGAAACCCCACTAAAAAATAATAATTTGGAGTCAGTGGGAAGAATGTCCATTGCATTGGTGGTCAGTGGGAAGAATGCCCATTACATTGGTGATCAGTGGGAAGAATGCCCCTTACATTGGTGGTCCAGTGAGAAAAATGTCCACATTACATTGGTGATCAGTGGGAAGAATGCCTTACATTGGTGGTCAGTGGGAAGAATGTCCCTTACATTGGTGGTCAGTGAGAAGAATGTCCCTTACATTGATGGTCAGTGGGAAGAATGCCCCTTACATTGGTGGTCAGTGGGAAGAATGTCCCTTTCATTGTTGGTCAGTGGGAAGAATGTCCCTTACTTTGGAGGTCAGTGAGAAGAATGTCCCTTTCATTGGTGGTCAGTGGGAAGAATGTCCATTTCATTGTTGGTCAGTGGGAAGAATGTCCCTTACATTGGAGGTCAGTGAGAAGAATCTCCCTTACATTGGTGGTCAGTGGGAAGAATGTCCCTTACATTGGTGGTCAGTGGGAAGAATGTCCCTTACATTGGTGGTCAGTGAGAAGAATGTCCCTTACATTGGTGATCAGTGGGAAGAATGTCCCTTACATTGGTGGTCAGTGGGAAGAATGCCCCTTACATTGGTAGTCAGTGGGAAGAATGCCCCTTACATTGGTGGTCAGTGGGAAGAATGGTGTCATGCCTTCCATGTGGCATTGGCCCCAGAACTATGCAGGCCACATTAAATGGGAAGTCAGTCAGCCACAGTTCTCCCAAATAAACTCTGGAGAAACCCTAGTTGAGAATGAGTGCTTTGACGTATGGCTAACACAATGCAACATTTTACAACTCTGCCTACGCAATGTGATTTTTTTTTCTTTTACGACCATAGCACAGATTTGTCACATGAAGTAATCAGATGGAATAGAAGTTACTGAACAAGCATGGGAGTGTTACGTCAAAGTGCTGAACAGTGTCTCTGGTCGCAGAATGTATCCAAGGTTCTGGAACCTTTCTGTTAGTAATCCTCTGTTGACATTCTACTTTAGTGAATGGCTCATACACAGATTTTTAAGCATAAATTAACATTTCTGCAACCAGTGCTCTGGGCTTATATCTTCATCAAGGGCTCTTTATTGCAGGTAATGTTTGCATTGGTCACCTCATTAATGACAATAAGTGGGCCTCATTTACACTTCTATGCTTCAGTTGTTATACTGTCAGGCGGGGTCCAGCAGCGTCTGTAACAGAATGGCAGGCTTCATGTGTTGGGAATTTTTTGACAGAAGGAAATCCCTTGCCTGATCCCAACCGGGTCTGAGCTTTAAACAGGAAATGTAAGTCACAGTTCTAGAAGGACATGAAATATGCCAATAATTCTGATCTGGGACACCTTTCCTTCCAGGGAATGACTGTTAAATGTTAAAGACCACCATTGCAAAAAATATTGTAGCCTGGTCTGTATGTAAACATGGATCTCAGTATAAATAAGGAATATGAAATAAGATAGTATAGTGCATACTGTCATTACACGCTTTCGCTGCATACATTTCACATACAATCTGTTTTTGCTATATTGGTCTGTTAAGTGGACCGAGCCTTTAAGACTGCGTTTTAAATACTTTCACAGACAATCAATAAAAGCTTTTTGTAAACTCCATGAACTTCTTTTAGTGATCATGTTTCCTTTCTCACTCAAATTATGAGAATAATACCTGGCAGAGTGTGAAAAGCATCATTATTCTCTGCAGGCTTGGCACTCCGGTAGAACATTCTATACAGTACTGAATAACCCCCAAGAACGCCTCCTCCGGTTGTGTCTGGGCCGTGTTTGTGTTGCTGTGGCTGGGTAGAAATTGGGGAGGTGTTTTGGTAATTTTTTAGCTTGTGTTTTATTTGCTATGGTTTACAGAAGTCAGGCATGTCTTTGTATGTATGATTTAGCCTGCATGTGATATGGTGAAGACACAGTGTCGCCTATACATGCTTTGGCATGCCATTCGAAGGTAACTGATCTCTTCTGGTTCTGCTTCGTGTTGTCCTACAATCAGATGCTCTGGGATTAAAGTTACCCTTTAGTGAAATATATGGTTTTCACATCCAGTATTGTAGAATCCTTGGCAAAAAAAACAACTAATGTGTTTCAAAGGCTTACATCTTTTAGATTTGGAGTGGGCAAATAAAAGCTATCAGTTCAAGAGGAACTTTAGAAAAAAAAGTGTTAGAAGAAAGGCTTATATTGCATGTGCAGCTCGGTGTGCAATCTTAACATCCCGTGGTCCTGGAAAGAATTTCAGAACTCCAGGCAAACAAAAACCGTACCCTTGCAGTGGGGCTACTCCTGCAGTGCAAGGGTTAAGTGTTCATTTTGTCTAGGGGGGCCCAAATAAAGCTTTATTACTTACCTGATCCTCGGTCCTGCCGTCTTCTGCTAGACCAGTCCCTGCAGAGGGCCCAAATAAAGCTTTATTACTTGCCTGATCCTCGGTCTTGCCGACTCCTACTAGACCAGTCCCTGCAGGCTCTTCTCTCCTAGGCTTCAGCAGTCTAAGGTCTGTTGACATTATCACATCTTCTGCATTATACAGGAGGACATCAAGGAACATTCCAAAGCCACAGCAGAGGGGGGGAGAGAGGTGAACGCTGACCACTGTGGGACTAAGGAGCTTTGTTCGAGCCGCCTAGACAAAGCGTCAGTTAACCCTTCTTTAACTCTTTGTGCCCCTGTGTGGGAGTTACACCATCCCTGTCCAGGCAATCAGGATTTGTTAGACTTTGCAGAGGGACTAAAAAAAACCTGTAAGTGCAGATGTACTAATAGTTAAATGTTATAGCACATACTTTTATTTTTAAATGGAAGGCTATAGTTCTTTTTTAGCAAAGCTTTTAGTTTTCATTCACATTCTGGCAGTACCTGATTGACTGTCTCTTATCAGCCTTGAGTTCAGGCAGGAGTTATCTTACAAGCCTGACCAGGGGCGTAACTAGAAATCACAGGGCCCCATTGCAAAATTTTGTATGGGCCCCTCGAAATTGGTCTGTGGGTACTTGGAGACCCCTGAAGAGCCTTACCTACCTGCTACTGACCGCCCCCCCCTCCCCCCCCTCTGCCCTGGGCCCTATAGCAGCTCCACCACTAAGCCGGACACTTCTGCTCTGACAGGGAGAAAATTCAAGTAAATATTAAACAATTTAGTAATCCCCGATAGCTAAGCCTTCATTTTGGTAACATTTCTGGAGTAGAGATTCAGGTTATTATAAATGTTCATTGATGATTGGTTCTCTTAAAACCTGACCTTCTGCCTTTACCAATGGTTAACAAAGTCCAGCTCGTGACTGCTGCTACCATAGAAGAAGATACCACAATGTGCCACACTTGTCTGGTACAGAAAAACTGCGTGAAGAGACTTGCACAACTGTCCAGTGATAGTTTCTTCATGACCACGTACAAATGTAGATATGCAGAACTTCTGTGTAGAAGGAGCTTTGGAAAGTTGTAAAATAAAGCACTTGTGTGTAAGGATTAAACAACAAGAAACAAAACAGCAGTATCCTTTTGTATCCATTTGTTGCTTTGTATACAAATATATGTTTTTCAGAACCAGCACTCTAATAAGAAGGAACACAATAGGGCTCATGTTTAAACCTTCTGCCCAGCGTAAAGTTGTTCGGACGGCAGCACCTCCACTAGATGAGTCCCAATTGTAACCTTTCATAGTTCGAATTAGCTAATAAAGGGTTTCGTGTTGACTCCTAACTTGTGTGCAATTAAATATAACTCATTTAGATGCAGTCAATGGACACAGCCTACCTGCTCAGTGCCTCTTCTTTTCATTTTGGCATACACCTTGTCTGATTAGCTAAATCCTTGTGGCTGCGAGGGTTTAGTGGGCTCACCTTTTGGCTTATCTTATCACATGTGGAATGTGGCATTGAGAATCCCCCCTGTCATAACTTCCTGCTCTGTTCCCATCTATCTTGAGTTTAGGCACCTACCTTGGGTGGTGTATTCATTGTCACGTCGCATTCTACTTAATATAAAACAAATTAGAATTGTAACAGGGAAAGAGGGGATGCCTTTTACTAGTGAGGGCTTGCATGCAAATTTTGTAACTCCTATCTATCCTATTGACAGGGGTTGCAGAGAGAAGTAAGACACGGTTTATAATTTAACCATCTACCAAAAATATTTGGATGGAATAATGCTGACCATACACAAAGGGTGTATTCACACCAAAATTGGAAGGAAATCGCAAGTCAGCGGTGGGCTGTATCTTCTGATTTCCGTCCTATCTGTTGCATTGTGATGCATTTTATAAAGGACGGTAACATGAATGGGTCTAGTTCACACCAGATCCATTACATTACTTTGCGCTGAAAAACACTGGTGCATGTTCTACTTGGTTTTCAATGCAACGTAACGCAACATAATGGAGCGGTGTGGACTAGCCCCATTCATACCCATTCATTTTTGGTGCCCATCCATTGAAAAACGGATCGCAAAGCAACAGATCCAGTGTGAATGGACCCTAATAGATTTCTTTTGTTTAGCTTGAGGGCTTCACAAAAGAAAACTAGCAGTTTCCTCAATCCACACTAAACAGCGTGGATGAAAGAATCTGAATGGCTGCAGTCACTGTTCGGTCGGCAATTTGCGGCCTGGCTCTTTCATCAAAAGTCAACTGAGAAATTGACTTTTGTCACGCTGGCAGGGCCGCCCGCTGTTTGAATTTCATCCAAATCCTGTGCCGAAATTTTAAGTGTATGGCCAGCTTGTGTCATGTCATACTGGCAATTTATTCCAAGCGATTCTTTCTAAGGAAATCATAGTTATTTTCTATGGCATCGCTAACTGGTCAGCAACAAGCGCTCTGCATTCACTGCTATGGCTTAGCTACAAATTGGTGAATAGGAACAATTTGTATCAATAGAATGGTGTAGCACAGGTTGGACCTTTAGCTGTGATAAATTGCTTCATAGTGATAAATCGCCAGCAACTATAGTGATGCCGCTAGCTTCAAATCACTTTTAATCGCATTAGTGATTCATAGCAGCGATTATTTGCTGCTACATAATCTCCAGTCCGACGTGGCCCGAACCCTTTAATTCTCATACAAGCACTTTGAGCCATAAGTTGCCATATATTACCATCATTTTCATGTAATGTGATCAGATAAAGCATTGCAAATGATCAGTGGGTCTTGTAAGGATTGTTGGTAGATGGTCACACATGAAAGTGTATCTAAAGCTAAGAAGAAATATTTATTATAGATGTGGTGGCTGCATTAGTTTTTTTGTATTGTAGATTTTTTTTTCCATTTATTGATGCCGCTAGTAACACGCTTCCTGTCCTAGGTTCCATTTCTTACCCACCAAACTGTATCTATGAAGGATCAGCATTGTCACCATAGCACAGGACAACAGAGCACCTCTCTTTCACCTTTTGCCCATACCATGGGATTTGTTCTGTAGACCATGTAGATATCTGGGAACAATGCTAAATTATAACAGCACAGGCAGAAGTTATCAAGTCATAACATTTCTGACAGGATGAACGGGAATTTATGCACTTAGGACCCATTCACACCACCTCCAGATCACCTCCAGACCAGACCAGACCAGATAGTTTCTGGACCGAAAATGCATGCTGATGTATCCGTATGCTCTTCTTGGCCTCAGTTCACGTCATTGCAGTCAGTTCCAGACCAGACCAGACCAGAAAAATACTGCGTGTCACATTTTGTCTGGTCTGAAACGCGCCGGAATGCACACAAACGCGTGTGGATCTTGCAGAGGTCCCCCCAGCAAGATCCAAAATTGAACGCATCAAAAACATGGCAAAACGCAACGCAGTGCATTCCAGATCTTGTCCAGTAAATTGTGTGAACCTGCCCTTATTAAACAGATAAAACAAATAACTGGTAGATCTAACTTTAATTATTAGCAGAAAAAAGCAGCTTTCCCTGCAGGTGATCTGAGTATGGGCACTATACATAGTGTACATTTCTAGATCCTCTATGCTTGGTGTCATCCATACTTGGTACAATGAATACATGGTTACATGCAGACTTAGGATAATAATGTTGCTGCGGTAACTCTCTTTCCATTATTTCGGTGAACGGTGGACGGCTCCGGCAGCAGAATGGTTAACAAAGCTCCCTTTTCAGCTTTGCAAACATTTTTCGATGTGCCTCTCCAGTCAAGTCAAACAATTGGAAGGGGGTAGGGAAGAGAACTCACTGCTT
>NW_017306285.1:1384737-1390562 GCF_000935625.1 Nanorana parkeri | reverse complement strand
CTCATACACTTTAAATAACTCCTTAATTAACTAAAGAAAAATTGTGGATCTGTGAATTCCCCTGAAATACCTTGATATAAAAGGTCACCGTAGAACAGTGTTTTTCTAACTTTGTCCTATGGTGTATTTTTTCAGGATCCTTGCACTGTCCATGCACCAGTTCGAACTTTTTATTTTTCTTGACTTTTCATCAAAAAACTCTTAGGCCTCATTCACATGAGAAAAGGCCGGCGCGTACAGCTCCGTGCTGCGTGCGCGGCCATATCAGGTAGCTCCCGGGAAGGAGAGGTGCTGCGTGTGATTTGTACGCAGCAGCCTGTCCTTCTCTATGGGAGTACGCAGCCGTACGCCGCGCTACGCTCACCTACCCTGCACATCCGTGCGGGTGTCCGTACTCGTGCGCTGACAGGATAGATCCTGTCTGCGTCCGAGCCGGGACACCCGCAACCATACGGACCTGCATTTGGGGTGAGCGTAGGGCGGCGTACGCGTACAACCGCGTACTCCCATAGAGAAGGACAGGGGCTGCGTACTAATCACACACAGCTGGGAGCTGCCCAATACGGCTGTACACGCAGCACAGAGCTGTACGTACCGGTCTTTTCTCGCGTGAATGAGGCCTTATAGTTTGCTTCCACTCTGGACAAAAATAACCACAATCCAGATTCAGAAATGCTACAGACCTTTCCAATACAAAAACATTGGATCTGCACCCAACTACTGCACAGTCAGTCAAGCAGGTTATATATAACCTGCCATGACCTCTACCGGTACACCGTGCCAGAGCCATCAACCACTTCTCCATTCTTCTTCCATAGAAACAAACATAATACGTGGACAAGTTTAGCTATCATGTTTAACTACCTGGCGATGGTGGTACCTAATGGTGGTTGGAGTGTGCCTGTACAGTGCTCCCACTTTATCTACAGACACCATGATTATTTATCAGGATTTCCATTGGCCTACCAGTCATACATGTAGAATAATTTTCTGATCACTACATCTATATATAAATATCATAACAACAGCTTGTACATAAAGAAGTATGTAGCTTGTCATTGCTGACCTCCTTCTGATAAAGGGTATTGCTTTAACATGCGTTGACATGGGTTTAGAAAGACCACATTTCGGTGGACTTGGATAGAAGAGTGCAGGTAAACACCTTATAAATGCAGTATGTTGGAATTTTTCAACACACACCGCCGGCAAACATGTTGGCCCTATTAAGAACAATGAGTTTTCTAATGCTTATGCATTTTGCAAACACTGAAACATCATTGATTTACGGAGTGCCATCATTTCCTGTGATACAATAAAGGGAGGATTGTACAGGTAACACAATGCATTATATAGTCTAGGGAGAAGTATACACAATTGCCTAGCCAAACATAATAAAGGAATGACTAGAAGCGATAGTCCTGCCTGTGCAAGCTAACAGTTTACGCAGCAAAAGGTTGGTGATCATCTGCCTAACATTTTCAAGGGCATTTGAGACAATTGGCAATAGTTGCAAATAGCCGCCCTGCAGGTTAGGGCTATATTATACAATTTAGGTTTATACTACCCCTACTTGGAGATTCTCTTTATTTCAGTTAAACACTGTCCCTTGTATGACCAACATAGATAATAGGTAGAAGCCAATCTAAATCTAGTCAAAGGTATATGTGCCCAAAGCTGATACATAGGTTTTGGGCGGAACCTGGCAGCCATAGTCACCCACTGGCTGCCAGTATCAGGGTGGTGAAATTTATCTACAGCAGTTATTCCATCTGTGGATGCTAAAAATCCAAGCATGGAAGTCTCACATCCCCAACTGCATCCCCCTTCTGATTGAGTTCTTTTTGGAGCGGGAGGGGGAGTTGAGTAAATGTACTCAGTGCTACCTTCCCAACATATATGATTACCAATAATAGCCTTGAACTTGGGCTTGGTGCATCCAAGCCTGCTCAGAACTGTGACTGACACACCCTTTCCTGGTCCATTCAGTGGTGGCAGTTGAGGCAGGGGCATTCTCTGCCCCATTGTGACGTGTAGCTGTCGTGCAGGGAATGCACCTGCCGCAACTGATTGGGCTGGACAGGAGGGGGGGTTGTCTATCACAGATTTGAGCTGGCTTGGGCCAACTTGGGTGAGCTGGGTTTGAACCAAGCCTTCGCTCATAGCTACTTCATAATATGTGGCCAACTTCATGACAGCTATGTGGCCCACTTCATGACAGGTGGACGGAGCTGGGAACTCAAGTGGCAAGATCTCAACACTAAAGTCACTAAGGGGTTTAGGAAGCCAGAAGATTTGTTCACAACCGAATTATCTGCCCCGTTTGCCTTTCTTTTTTGAGATTTTGGCTAGGAGCAAGTTCAACATTCATTTGAATTACATTCAAATGAAATTCTCTTCAATTCAGCTTGTTTGTGTGTTGTTGGGTTGTTTGCATCAATATAATAACACATTATGCATGAGGCCCAGCCTGGGGGTTCGCCGTTGTCCTGAATACTGAGCTTCAGTATCTGTGAATAGAGCCTGGCATATCTAAGGTATTGTCCCCTAGCCCTCTGTCTCTCCCCCCCCTCTGCCGAATGCCTTTGTGAACGTACCAACCCCCCCCCCCCTTCTCCTTCCAACCCAGCTAAGCCTCTCCCCAAAGGTCACCATGGTGACCAGTGCTGCCCAGGCTACGGCAGACAATCACCGAGTGCCCATGCCATTCACTGCCCCTGAAATTAACTCCTTCATTTTCGTGAGAGACCTGTGACTAAGCTATGCTCAGCACTTTCTGCCTTTAATGCAGGAGGCACGTGATGTAAATTATAAAGATGCATTCACATGATTCTCTCCCCTCCCTTTCCATTCTAATGATTTTACACAATTCATAAACCTCACATTTGACTTCCAGCTGACTATTTGGTAGGGTGACTCCACACAAGACTATGGTTTTGTTATGGGTGGGTTGGATTACTCTCCGTCTTCATTTATCTCTTGGGAATGTTAGTTATGACATCTCCGAATTGAGTAGAAATAGAAGAATCGGTGACTTGTTTCTGCAGGTATATGGGACCATTATCCTTACGCTTGACTCAACTTCATCTTTTTGATGGCTATTTTTACCTGTAAAAATTCAATAAGTTAGCACAGCGCTCTGAAAGGAAACGGTGTCTTTCTATGAGGTGGAAAACAGACTTCCTGTACTGCAGGCTGGGGCCTATTCTGTCATGATGGTGCAAGCTAGGGCATGGATGAATGTGACATGGACAATACTGAATTTATGGAGGCAAATGGTGCTACTTGGGAAGCCACAGAGTGATCTTCCATAGTGCAAAGTACAGAGGCCTCCTATAACACAGAGGAGTTGAAGAGGAACTTTACCCATATTTTCAGAAATAACAACAAATGCACCTTTTAGAAAAGTTTAGTAATGACAATCTACAAACACATCCTTCTAGATGATTGCTGGAGTTGTATTCTTTGCATGCCTTGTTTTTCTTTTCCTCTCTATTCTTCTCACAGCGGCCATTTTTACTAAGGGCAGATTAGTCTATTTCCCTTTACTTCCTGGGACTCTGGCACAAATGACTAGGACATGTGACCATGCACGTCATCTCAGGGGAGGAAAATTCCTTTCCCTGAGATCTCATGAGACTACAGATGAGATGATCTGCTGATGTAACCTTGCCAGGATGGAACACTTGGGCACATTACATCAATTTGGCCAAGGAGGACCATGAAGTAGAAAACAAGAAATTGTAAGTAAAATAAAATATGTTAGTTTAGCTAATGAATGTAAGATGAATTTATATCAGCATGCAGTGTTGTATGCTGATGTGATTTTTAGCCAAAGGGGGTAAAGGTCCAATTTAAGGTGCCTACAAATATTAGAGAGAAGCCAGCTGCCAAACTATCTTTCTAATAATAGATTGTTCTACAAATATTGCAATAGAGGAGGGATAGGGGAAAGTTGCAGGGGTGGCCTGCTTGGGGCCTACAATAGTTATACTGTAGGCTGGGAAGGTCCATCCTAGCCTGTCAACTTTTCCAAAGCAAGCTCATCTGGGGTTGTTGAGGGGCCTACAAATATAGGGACGTTCTCTAATCTGAGAGGCCTTGTTAGGATATCATACTCCAATGTCAGAAGGCCTGTTTCTTACCAGAAACATCATGCGTTTTGCTGGATGTTCTAACACAGCAAATGCATGGATGTTAGAAAATCTATTGTTCTCAAAAGGACCTCTTCATGCAGTTTAGTCCTACATGCTGCATTTTTGGTGCATTGACCTGCATTTTTGTCGTGCAAGTTAACTCACATGGAGCCTTTCACAAACACCATGCCACGTCTCTGAAACGTATGTCACTTCATACTATAATGCATGCATTTAGTGTGAATGATCTTTCCACCATATATATGCCTTGTGGACTTTTTTTGTTCGGCATGTGTCTTCCAGGTCCTCTGATTGTGACAGCTGGATCCTGAGAATGGTCACTCTCTCTGCGGGGGTACATCAAGATTAGGAAATAAAATGAGATTATAAAATGGAACACAGCCCGGATCTCATAAAAATAACATTTATTTTCCTTCTATTTGCTTTCCTCTCAACAAACCCGAACGCTACGCTCATAAATGCTGATTTTAAGATTGTTAAGTTCAGTATTAAATTCTAAATGGATAAACTGAAAGAACAGATTTGAAGGACCACACAATTACCATCTAATCTAATAGAAAAATATGCAAAATGACAGCAACTAACATTCTCCTATACATGCAACCTTATTACCTTTCCCTGCTGTGTCCTGCCCCAGGTCTGCAGATCATGGACCTAAAATGTGATAGTGTCTGGAAGATGACGTTTTCTGTTTCCCAAAGGGACTGATTAGATTCTCCTTTTCTCTGTTTGATATCAGAAATGTAGAAACTAGGTCAATTGCTTCCATCCAGTGTAATAATACCTTGTTTTTAGTGGCTCCTACAAAATATTTAAACATTTTTGATACGTTTTGGTTTTATTTTATATGCTATGAGTGTGTTTACCTTTCTCTCTCTTTCTCTGTGCTTCTCCCTTCCTCTTTCTCTCTTTTTCCTTCTCTTTCTGTTCCCCCTTCTCTTTCTCTATTTCTGGTTCTTCTCTCCATTAGGTTGATGTCAGATGGGCAATTCTGCCGCTAGTGACAAATCACCAGTGGCAGGATCGCTGTGAGGTTATGTAATTGCTCCCTCGCTAGCTGAGGCAATGAGATGCCGCTCCCAGCGCTAGTGATTTAGATTTAACAGCATTCAGGGTGAGCGAGGTTGTGATTCTCTAGAGGTAAGTGGAGGGCACTCTGCTGCTGGATATTAGTCGCTAGTGCTAGAGTCACCCATCTGACATCAGCCTTCCTGGTCTTCTGTCATCCACACACCTACTCTTTCCTTTCCTTTTCTATTTCCTTTCCCTTTCCATTCCCTTATCCTCGTGTTTCTTCCTTCCCCTTTTTCTTTCTGTCTCTTTCACTGTCTGCCCTCTCCCTCCTTTGCCCTGTTCCTCCTTTCCTCTTGCTCTCCATTGCTCTTATCTCTGTTCTTGCCCCCCCCTGTTTGTTCTCTACCCTTCTTCCCTGTCTATCATTTCCTTTTTCTCTATATCTTCTCATCTCTCTTTCTCTCTCTCTCACTCCCTGACCACCTCTATGTCTCTCCTCTTCCTAGGGTTGCCACCTTTTCTTCCATCGAAACCTGAACACTCTAGCGACGCACAGAAATCTTTTGGGGAGAATAATATGTGGCTTATTCATATGTAAATAGCGCAGCCCATTCATATGTAAATATCACAGTGGAGACTATGTTCAGTGGGGGGGGG
>NW_017306285.1:1309093-1384725 GCF_000935625.1 Nanorana parkeri | reverse complement strand
CCCTCTCAGCCTCTTCTCTCTCTCTCTCCATTTTTCCCCCTCTCTCTTTTCTCTCTCCCTCGTTTCTCTCTCTCTCTTTCTCCCTCTGTTCTCCCTGTACCTCTTTTCTCTCTCCTTTATTTTCAGTCTAACTGTCTCCCTTTCTCCCTTTTCCACTCTCTCCCTCTGTTCTCTCTCTCTCTCTTCATTTTTCTCTCTCCTTCTGTTCTCTGTCTCTCTTTTCCTTCTCTTGCTCCTCTGTTTGCTCTCCATTCTTTTTCTAAAAACCGCATTCTTTCCTTTGTCTTTTACATTTTCCCAGTTGTTCCCACCTGCGGGACGGCCAGTCCCTGACTCCTACCACCTTTTCTGTATAATGCCATCCTACATCATTGCCTGCTTCTTCGTAAAGCAGGGACACATGTCCTGACACATGCCTGAATAATCTGACCATTAATCATGCGCTGCTATGACACTTTCCACTTTTTCCTGCTGACATTAAAACAGAGACGAGCAGTGGGGTGCGATGTCCGGGCTGGTGGACAGAACAGTGAGGCAGTGTCAGACTGGGAACCAGCGGCACCAACAAGTGGAAAACAGACTGGAGAAAGGGCACTGCTGGGGAGGAGGGAGAGGAGGGGGGTATGGGAACAAGGCAGAGACAAAGACAAGCTGGGGGGAGTAGAGAGCTGGCACAACTGACTGCCTCAAGTGGGCACAGCATTGATAACAGAGAAATAGAACTCAATAACTTTATATAGCTTTCCTGCTGGTCACACGATAATATACACAGGAAAAACACAATGTAGAACATGCAACCACCAATCAGCTTGTTTGGTAGGCAGTAAGCTAAAATCTGATTGGTGGCTAGAGTTTACTGTACTTTGCATTTCATCATTGGCCTTTTGTGCTGCTTTTTATGTAGCAGCCTAAATGTGAGAATGGTTATTTTACCTGATGATTATAGTATACAGGCCTTATACGCAGGTGTCTATGGTATAACATGTTAACACTTTACAAATAAGAAAATACATTTAATAGTAATCCAGTCTTAATATGTTGTCTGCATTTACTGACCTGGCTGCAAAATTAATCCCAAAGCTTCCATACTCCTACTATAGGAAAAGAGCATAGCAATGGCAGCCTTCATATTGTCTTGCTGCAGATAGCCCTTAGAGAGACCCTGTTACCAAATTGTCAACACAACTCTTTCCATAGGTTTATATGTGCATTTATTGTATTTTAGGCATGTTATACACCTGTAATAGCCTCCCTTGTGTGGGCATCCAAAAGCTATGAGACTGCTGCTGGGTGCCGCCATCTTGGATGTGATGCCAGCAGCTCCAGCAGACTCAGAGTGACAGGTGCTAGTACCCTACAGCAGGGGTAGCCAAACTTTGGCCATGCTGCTGTGGTGAACTACAACTCCCATTAGGCATTGCAAGTCTCTGAGGGCTAATTCACACCATCCTCAGTGCGTTCCGGCCCGATTGTGGCCGGAAAGCACTGGATCGCATTCCGGACGGCTCACTTTGTTTTAGGGTGGGTGCGGGCGTGGCGGTGCATTTAACTCAATGGCACCGCAGCCACGCCCTCCGGCCGCAATGCGATCGGCTAGATGGGAATGCGTGGCATGCACTATTTTTGCTGACTGCACGGAACCGGAACACAGGCACTGATGTGCCACGCGTTCCCGTGCAGCCGATCAAATTGCCGCCGGAGGGTATGGCTGCAGTGCCATTGCAGTCAATGCACCAGCACGTCCCCTCCCACCCCAAAACAAAGTGAGCCGGCTGGAATGCGATCCAATGCGTGGTGTTCTGGCCACAATCGGGCTGGAGCACACTGAGGATGGTGTGAACTGGCCCTGACAATTGCAGGCATGAGTTCCAGAGGCAGATGCATGATGGGATGTGTAACTTCATCACAGCTGGAGGGACAAAGTTTAGCTACCTTTACTCTATATTATTCGCCTTTGCTCCTCCTCCCCCCGGAAACTACATAACAGGTTATATAAGTTAATGAGGGGCGGAAGAGTAGAGGAGTATGATGTCCAAGGCGGGAGTGGATTGTGCTAGGGAAATGAATGGTTCTGGAGTAGTCAGAAACTACTAGCAAGTTCAAAGGCACATTGCAGATGTAAAAAAAAATGTTTTATGACAAAAAACGGAAAACAAGTATTTCATATACTTTCTGTGCATTTACCTGCAAATTTTAAGTTGGTGACAGGGTCTCTTTAACTGCAGGAATGGAAATGTTTATGTTGCGCACAGGAACCAGGTTGCAAGTTCAGTTCTTTAATTAACAGATCCTTGGCCCTTATGTTCGGGGACCAGTCAGGACCTTCTTTGATGTCGGAAAGACAAACTTATAGCTGCCTTAGTGATAAACGAAGTTTAATAAAACAATCATTCAGAAACCATTTGTGAGCCTCTTCCCTAACCTGTGCTAGAAAAAAAGGACAGCTGGGCTCTGGTTTATGTTGGCAACAGAGACCATTTCCTTTTTAACGTGCTTATTATGATAGACACGGAGACTGGCGATAACATCTGTCTGTCTGGGAAACCACAGTGATCATCCATGCTTCTCTGTAGAAAGGCCAAGCATCGTGTCCATTGCACAATGCAGAGATATTCAACGAGAGTAACGTACTCCTGAAATAAGAACTCAGTGGTCCCATGTACCAATTATTGTAGGAGGTAAGGCCAGAACCGGGTTGAGTCCTCCCTTAGTTCAGGCACAGTTGATGTAAGTTTTAAGGGGTGGAGGGATTAAGCACCGTAGAGTATATAAGAAGAAGCAAGCCTGGCTGCGCAGATAAATGGCGCTCGTGGTGGCAAGAAAATTGAAGGAGCGGGATGGAAAAATGTTCTTATTTCCTATCCGAAGAAACGCAATTCAAACTGTGAATGTGATTTTTTGGTGGAAGATTGAACATATTGTAATGAGCATGTGCAAGGCACAAAAAAAACCCTGTTTAGTACTTCTGTGATTCTGTTCAGGTAGCAGGTCTGGACTACATTTTTAAGGACATTTTTTGACAAAATTAGCTGACTAATTGATGGAAAAATCAAATGCTCTGACAAACAGTTTTGAAAGAACAGTCGAAAGAAATTCTAACGGTGTATGGCCGGCTTTACTGGTCATGGCAAGTTCTTACCCACATTGTTGATAGCTCCTACACATATTTGCACAGCCAGTGTGGCAGACGGGTGAAACTTCTGCCTGTTGTGCCCTCACAAATTATTGGAAAAGTGTGACCAGATGGCAGGCACATGGTTGGCTGAAGGTTATAGAGATGTGAGTTATGGATAGGGCCCTGTAACTGCTTTGTGCTGGGTCATGGGACCTGCCACTGGGACAGTTTGATGACCAGTTCCTGTAAGTTGTAGTTCCTTGAAGTGTCATGCATATATGCGTAGACTTAATACAGTTGCAGGCGTTTTTCTTAATTAAGGGACATCTCCACAAGCTGTATTTGTGCCCACAGTGGACAGACATCAAGTGCCTATTATAATGTTAGAACATCTGTAACTCTTTCATGAAAACAAACCTTTTAAGTTGACCAGACCACATGCCATTATCGTCCATGTAGAGATTTCAGTCTTAGCTTCTGTATGTGGACATGCCTCCTCAACATGTCATCACTGAGCAGGTTTGCTTTGTGTACGCGGTGCTGTCAGTCGGCATACTGTAGTGCAGATGGAAGGCGGAGACACAAATTGGATGAAAGCTTCAGGTACTGTCAGATCCTGGGCTTCATATCAGGTGCTGTGCTGCCGCAAAGGCAGGAGGTGAAAGTGTTAAAGTGAAATGCCAGGCTAATTACATAGTTGCAGTACAAATATGTGAACTGTTTTATCTGACAGAAGACTTGTAATTGTCTTCTAGGCTAGGCTTGTGATGCTGGCACTCCTGCCAAAGAGTCCAACCAGGTTCTGTGCCTTCCTGCGGATTAAACTGTTGTTTAGCAGCACAGCCTGGTCCAGTACCCATCGCACCCTGTGACTTGGCCATGAAGGAGCAGCGGTACCCTGATGAGCTCACATCTTTGTGCTTCCCTTCTGTAAGCATTACACTGGGCCATGCAAGTGACTGGCTCAGAGTGTTTGCCCTCCATCACCAAATATAACCAGTAATACACCGGAGGACTAGGGTTGCCACCTGTGCAGGATTCACCCGGACAGTCCGGGTTTTGAATGCTATTTCTGGGTTTCATGGCCGCAGAAACCCGGACACAAGATGTCAAAAAGACAGGGGCAACCAAAATTAAAATAGGGGCTACTGGCCTCCCATTGAAAATACTCTTAAAGGAGAACTATGGGGTCAGTGTTTTTCCCCATAGTTCTCCTTGGGGTAACGGGAGGATACAAACTAGCGTCCTCCCGTGACCCTAAGCTCAGTATACCGCGGTATACTGAGACGCCGCACCTGGAGCGGATCCCGACTTAGATGACGGGATCCGCCCAGCTGCGTGAGTGACAGCTGGCTCTGCCTATCTAGAGGCCGAGCCCGCTGTACCCGCCCCCTTTCGAGAGGTGAGGAAACCCGGTATGTTTTCCCTCACCTCCCGATCTACTGAGCCGACCTGTGACAGTCTCATTGTCACAGGTCGGCTTAGAACTATGACGTGAGTGGAAATCACTCATGTCATAGTTCTCCTTTAACTCTGATATTTACATTACTTTTTTTTATGAATAAGGCTTGACTGACTCATTCTCCCCCCAAAATGTCTACGCATCGCTAGGGAGTTCTGGTTTCGCTTGAAGAAAAGGTGGTAACCCTACAGAGGACATGACATTGTACTGTTGAGTGGTGGGGTATTTATTGCTCAGTTAGTCATTTTTCCTCTAACGTTCACTTTCAAGGCCTGTAGAAACACAATGTAACACAATAACTGGTTAAAGCCGTTTACAAAACTGATTATTTCACTTCCCTGGCTTATGTCATTTAAAAAGAATATGTTCAGAGGTGGAGTTTCCCTTCAAAAGCCCTACATGGTAATAAATATTCCAAAACCAGAAGAGTCCAGTGCAGTAGGAAGTCATAATTCTCACTTTGGTAAATGGGCCCCCATGGGCATTTTGTGGGCAGGAAGGGCACAATGGCGGGGGTGAAAATGAGATTCAGGAAGCTTCTGCTACTGTGAAGTTTTCCCAGCAACATCTCCTGGGCACCTTGCACCGTTATTTGCAATGACCTAATGTGTTATATATGCAAGCCTCATAGGATTCGGGCACCGCTGTACTGCTTGGAAGATCCGTGGGTGGATTCCTGCCTGTGTTTTTGGTTCACTCGGGGAAATTCATGAGCTAAGCATCCATTATTTGTATAACTGTGTGTGACACTCGCTGGCCTGTGGGCGAGAGGAGATGTCTGTACAAGTGTAAAGGATGTATATTTTATAAATACTTTAATAACATATATTACATACAACAGTCTCCTACAAAAACTGATACTTAAGATATGGTAGACGGCTTTTAATATGACTAATATGCATACATACATGGCATTTTCAGCCCAATTTTGTTTTCTCTGCCCCAAGGGTTGGCAATTTCATACTCTGAAATGGGGGGGTCATATTTATCCTTAGGCAGAATTTTATGGGGACTTACTTTGCCTTTAGCCTGAGTTTGAGCCTGAGTCCTGCTTTTTTCCTGAGACCAGATGTAGCCAGCTAAGTTTACTTTCATACACCTTTTCTTAGCTTGCCAGTACGTTGATCTACAATATAGTTGGCAATTTAGGGCTAGTTCACACCAAGCGCAGAGCAGGTGCAGAGCAGAGCGGTTACAGAACGGATCAAAACTGCGTCCAATGTATTGCAATGGTATTTTGGGCTCTAGTGTACAGAGCGTTCAGTTCCAGAGCATGTGAAAAAACTGCAGCAAGCCCTATTTTTTCTGCTCAGAAACGCACCAAAACGCATGCAAATGCCATGGAACGCACTTAGGCTGGGTTCACACCATTTCCCGGACCAGATCTGGAACATAGTGCATTGCGTTTTTTGCTGCGTTTTTTTACCACGATTTTGCCATGATTGTAAACATTTTTTTTAGCTTAAAATGGTCTTACAGGTGCGTTCCAGTGCATCCCATTCATTTTTTATGCGTCCCAGACCAGACAAAATGAGACATGCAGTATTTTTCTGGTCTGATCTGGAACGGACTGCGCTGGTGGGAACAGAGGCTATAAATAGCACAGGGATACATTGGGATGCATTTTGGGTCCGGAAACAGTCTGGTCTGGTGGTAGTCTGGATGTGGTGTGAATGGGCCCTGAAAGCCCATTTTAGGCAAAAAAAAATGCCCCGAAACGTGGCAAAAACGCAGTAAAACATGTGCAGAAACACATGCAGATCTGGACTGCATTTGGTGTGAACAAGCCCTCAGGGTGTTGACCAAATGTAAGCAGAGGGGAGAAAATAAATGGTTGTCCTGAGGCTTCTGTTATGGCTTTTTCCTCGAACAAGTCTTTGTTATCGTTTTCAGGATATGTTTCTGACTGGGAGGTCTCCTGTTATCCTTATTTGGCCAGATATTTGCGTTACCATGAAATGTATGGACGCACCTATATGCGACAACAAAAATGCACATACCCGTGCTGTCACATCCGCACAAGGGTAAGTCTCCACTTGCACACTCCCTCCTTTACTGATACATGGCACCGGTATGGGCATCCTAGAGCTCTAACTATTCAGTCCTTCCCCTGCCAATACTCAGCGCAGGTCTCCGCTCCGTCACTCTGCCAATACCTAGCCCTTTCTCCTCTAGGTGAGCATGTTAACATCTAAATAACTTTCTCGAATAAGGCCAAGTTCTGTATCAGAGTTCACATTCCAGCCGGGGTTGAGCTGCCAAAAAAGATTAATGATTGGTAGGAAAGGTATGAGAAAAAAAAAATAACAATCACAGTTTTACTGAAGCCAACTCTGCGAGCAAATATTCTGGTCTCCAAAGTCTAGGAAATAGTGGATAGTAAGGTGTGATTATTGAAATGTCAGCTCATATTAGAGAGAATGAAACCTGTTCTGGTAGTTTTGTCGGAGGGAAATTCATTTGGATTGGGACCCAAGCTTTTCATTATTCACCTACGGCTGATTTTTCTTTTTTAGAATTTAAAGAATAATAACAAATTTATTTTGTATTTAATGCAGATTGTGTTTTATTTTGGCTCTTTTTATATTTTTTTTATTATCCTAGCTATGTTTAAAAAAAATGATATGTATTTTCAGGGGCCGTCCCTATAATGAGGCAGCCGGTTGCCTCAGGCGACATCTTATTGGGTCATGTGAGGGCACACCTGCCTTCCGCCAAAATCGTCCGTTTGCTAAGAGCTCTTAGTAACCTGTGATGCTCTGCCGGACGCCCCGCTAAGCTCAGTAAAAGAAAGTCAGGAAACCAGGTTTATTTGGATGTCTGTGACGCTGTCTGTCCAATAAAAGGGACATATTTATCTTTACTACTGAGTGCTGGTGATTTCCTGACTTTCCTGTGTTTGCACGGCGCCATCCGTGGTAATTCATCACTGCGAGCACCACTTTTTTTCTTATCTGGCCGGGACTGCTGTGGGGAGTGCGGAGGGTCTCTCCATCAACTTACCGCTAAGCTCAATGACGTCACAGGTTGCCCGGAGCTACTGGCAACCAATGACGTCAGTGAGCTGGTTGGGACACCGGACAGAGGTGCTGTGCGTAGCACCTCGCCAGACCTGCATCTCTGGCACTCAGCATCGCCCAAATCTCCCCCCCGGGCCTAAACCGCCAGCACCCACAACCTCTTCTCCTCCCCCCTCCCCGGACCTGCTCTGCCAGCACACCCCACACCGGACATGCACCGCCAGCACCCAGCACCGCAAAACCCCCATCTCCCCTCCCTGGACCTGGAATTGCAGAGACACCCCTCTGTATTTAAAAAAAAACAAACATTCTTTGTGCGTTACACTGCCTGACCTATACAAGGTTAAAGCAGTGTTTCCATCGTCCTATCAGGGGCAAGGTCCCTTGAGAGGAGAACAAGTGAGTAAAATCTGTGTCAGACTTAATGTTATGGTTCTATGTATAATCAATGCAGAGCCATTTACCTTATGAAACTTTCTGAACGTTCGTTCTGTGCGAATAGATGTAAAAAGGAACATTCTATGATATGTTTTCTTTTCAGGTCAAATGTAATGCATTACTGTGTTATGGTCGCTAGATGAAGCGTACAGGTCTTTCTAAATGTTCGTTCTGTGCGAATAGATGAGAAAACAAATATTCCTTTATTTTGTTTTCAGGTGGAATGTGTGCAGTGTAATACGGAATTTTTGACCAGTTGATGGTACATAAGTATTTATTTCCTATGCTCCTCAGCTCCATCTAGTGGCCACAATGCGATATTACATTGCATAGATTTGAGCAGAAAAGAAAATATATCCAAGAAAGTTCGCCTTTACATCTATTCAGAAAGAACGAACATTCAAAAAGCTTATCAGGGTGAATGGCATTGCGAATTGGGTATAAATAAACCCCTTAGTAAATAATAATCCACCTTACACTAACCCCATCCCCTCCCCATCTTCTCTTGCCCTTAAAGGAGAACTTTGAGGTGAGTGTTTTTACTCATCCTCATCGTTAGAGCCGACCTGTGACAAAGAAGCTGTCACAAGTCGGCTCTATTGATCGGGAAGTGAGCAGAAACATACAGCGATCTGTTCACTTCCCGATCGTCTCTCTGCAGTGAGCGGTGACTGTCAGTCATCACTCCCCGCAGGGATTCCCCCCTCCGATCCTCCAGCGCTGACTGGAGGAATGGACAGGGAAGGGGGCAGGCACAGCTGGCTCTGCCTCTAGATAGGCAGAGCCAGCTGTCACTCACGGAGCTGGGTGGATCTCAACAGTATTGTTGGGATCAGTCCCGGCTGCAGCGCTCTCAGTATATCGCGGGCAATAGCTCTCGATATACTGAGCTTAGGGTCACAGGAGGAGGTTAGTATATGTCCTCCCGTGACCCTAAAGAGAACTATGGGGAAAAACACTTCTCTCGGTGGCTCGGGGCTGGCCATAGCATGTGATCTTATGGCGGGATGTCCCAGAAGCAGGCTGGGTACTGCAATGTATTCTTTAGATTGAGGGGGGTGCCCGAGTTTAGTCTTGCCTAGGGCAGCACAAAACCAAAATACACCACTGTATATGAGGCCTCAATTTTCACAGAATCAGATGCAGGACTATTCAGTAAACGGCAGCTAAAGGGGATTGGATTGCGGCGTCAGCCAGGTGCAGAAGGTGAATGGCTGGCGGGTGGTTTGTCCTTTAAGACTGTTTATCCTGAGTTAGATTAAACACACGATTTTCAGGTTTGACCTTTTAAAGCTCCAGAGAAATGGTTCCTGTAGTCACGGGGACGGGGTGAATGACGTCTGTTGGTCGGCTAATCCCAGCAGCAGCAGCAGATTTACTCAGGACGGTCCCGAATTCTCCTCGTCTGGCTGGGTTCTCCTTTTATGGCCTCTTACATACAAACATAACATGGATCTCTGTATAGAGACTCTCCAGCCACTTTCCATAAATAGAGCTGACTTTTTTCCTCCACTTCTATGCTCCCCGCTATTAACTCCCCGGTGTCCTCCTCACTGGCTATCGGCACACTTTCTGTAGGAAGCCGGGGAGGGTTAGAGCAACTCAAACCATCACAATACTTATTTAGGTTTCTGTGCACCAAAATATCCCTACAAATTGTCGTCCGATTGGGTTATAGCTATCCGGAGCCTTGCGGGAAATGAAGGGATAACTCTGCTATCAACAGTTTGTATCTGAAAAGGTGACATAACCGAACTCAGAAATGGAGAATTTATCAGAAGTGAAGCAGACAGAATCTGTTGCCCATAGTAAGCAAATAGCTTCTCTTATCATTCAGTTAAGCTTTGAGAATGATTGCCACGAGCAACTGTTCCAGATTCTGTCTGCTCCTCTGCTTCTGGGAGTCATGCCTGTGGCTGTCAGAGTCTTGCAATGCCTTATGGGACTTGTAGTTCCGCAACAGCAAGAGTGCCCAAGTTTCTTAGACCTGCAGTAGGCGGTGGAGACAGGAACAGGATTTGAGCCCCGGAGTCGGCACCTTTAAGTCAGCTGTATTGCTATTAGGGATGCAACGTTACCAGTTTTTCGGTATCGAGCACAAGTACAGATATTTTGCTTTCGGTACTCGCCGATATTGAGTACCGATAACGGTGCTTCCGGTGGCATTGAGACAGCTTCCTGGGCAATAAGGAAGCCGGGCGCCGGGTAATGACATGCCGCCCAGCTTACTGATTGCCTGGGAAGCTGGCTCCATGTTGTTTGGCCGGCTCGATTGTGATTAGTCAGGAAACCGGCTTCTCAGCCAATTAGCATGGAGCAGGATTCCCGAGCAATCAGGAAACCGGGTGGCGAGTAATGACCCGCATTCTGACTCCCTGAATTGCTGGGAAGCCGGCTCCATGCTGATTGGCTGGGAAGCTGGCTTCCCAGCCAATTAGCAAGGAGTTGGGTGTTCGGTCGACTCAATGCTGATTGGCCTGGAAGCCAGCTTCCCAGCCAATCAGCAAGGAGCTAGCCTCCCGGCCAATCAGGAAGCCGGGAGGTGGGTCATTACTCACCCAAATACTCAGTATCGGCACTGTTACTGATACTAGTATCGGTATCGATGCATGCCTAATTGCTATACTTGAAGGTACACTTTAAGGAGACTCCCGTAGAAGAATATATAAATATATTTTTAGGTGCTATGATTAAGCCGGGAGGTGGGTCATTACTCACCCAAATACTCAGTATCGGCACTGTTACTGATACTAGTATCGGTATCGATGCATGCCTAATTGCTATACTTGAAGGTACACTTTAAGGAGACTCCCGTAGAAGAATATATAAATATATTTTTAGGTGCTATGATGGATTAATACTTTACCGCCGGTGATGCATGCTTCATCCAGATGGCGGTGTACCTACGAGCCTGCCAGAAAATAGCCATTAGAAGGTTTATTATTAGACCACAGAAAACAAATGTCATTACTTATATCGGGAAGTGGGCAGAGTGGATAGTATCCAGGCCCTTTTAGTTTTCTTTTCTTCAAGTTTTATATTTTAGTTTTTCATGTGTCTCCAGTTTCCAGCGACAATAATACGTTTTAGTGATTTATGTTTGTCTGTTTTTGGCCCCGGATACTTCATTGGCTACCAATGCAACCATTTAAACCAGAGCTGGGCAAATCTCAGGAGCCTGGTTGTTGTCAATGGAGCTGGCTCCGAAAATAAAATCCTGCTGGCTCCTGGATTGGACAGCCTGGCACCTTAATCCCATATACCATACACATGGAAGCTTGTTCAGTGCCAGGGCCACCATACTGATCTACATGTTTGTTAGCTTTCTGTGGAGCTGTCATTAATTTGTACATGAATCTGCAGGGTTAGCATTACCAATTCACCTTATTGTTTTTAGTAATAAATAACATATCATATACCATACCCTTTGACTTGTTATTGATTAAAAAACCAGCATCTAGCCAAGGCATCGTAGATCACATGATCTCTGGTTCAAATCATTCCTATAGGGAGAGTCTATTCAGTCTCCGGTGAGACAAAAGGATCAAATATGGCTGCCTCCATGTTAATCAATAATTATAAACTATAAATTGAAGCAAGCAACATTAGGTTTTATAGATGAATCAGATCTCTTTCACTTGCATATCTTAAATATATAAAGAGAACATAGATTGGCTTTAAAGCGGAACTTGACCCACCAATTTAATGTCTCCCAAAACAATTACTTTTAGGGCATGCCAACAGTCAAGGTTGCCAGTGTGCCTTTTTCAGCTCTCAACCAAACTTTCAAGCCCTCAAATGGCCGCTGTTGTAGCTGATCTCATGTGCAGCACCATGGCAACTGCAATCCAAATAGAGGCTAAGATGGCTCCTTCCTTGGCTGTAAAGGATCAGAGGGTGTAGCTCCTAGACAATAGACAGGATCATTTTGGCTGCCGTTGCTCATAAGTTGATTACATTTACCCTAATGTTAGTGGAGCATTCACCCCCAAAGGAGCTGCTAGATGAACGGGTCTTCCTTACCCTGAAATGTTTTGGGGAGAACAAGTTGCGGTTTATTCATATGTAAATAATGTAATCCATTCATATGTAAATATCACAGTCAAGACTATTTTTAGTGGGGGGCCAGTAGCCCCTATCTTCATTTTGGTTGCCCCTGTCTGCCTGACATCATTCTCATAGTCAGCAGAGGTGGCTGTCCCCTCCTGCTGTGTATCTATGGCAGATTGATAGATGGGATACTGGAAATTTGGCTTATTGACTTATTATATAGACAAATAGATCTGTACGGGTCAGTACAGGCACACACAGTTCCCTATCTGCCAGAAAATAGCCATTAGAAGGTTTATTATTAGACCACAGAAAACAAATGTCATTACTTATATCGGGAAGTGGGCAGAGTGGATAGTATCCAGGCCCTTTTAGTTTTCTTTTCTTCAAGTTTTATATTTTAGTTTTTCATGTGTCTCCAGTTTCCAGCGACAATAATACGTTTTAGTGATTTATGTTTGTCTGTTTTTGGCCCCGGATACTTCATTGGCTACCAATGCAACCATTTAAACCAGAGCTGGGCAAATCTCAGGAGCCTGGTTGTTGTCAATGGAGCTGGCTCCGAAAATAAAATCCTGCTGGCTCCTGGATTGGACAGCCTGGCACCTTAATCCCATATACCATACACATGGAAGCTTGTTCAGTGCCAGGGCCACCATACTGATCTACATGTTTGTTAGCTTTCTGTGGAGCTGTCATTAATTTGTACATGAATCTGCAGGGTTAGCATTACCAATTCACCTTATTGTTTTTAGTAATAAATAACATATCATATACCATACCCTTTGACTTGTTATTGATTAAAAAACCAGCATCTAGCCAAGGCATCGTAGATCACATGATCTCTGGTTCAAATCATTCCTATAGGGAGAGTCTATTCAGTCTCCGGTGAGACAAAAGGATCAAATATGGCTGCCTCCATGTTAATCAATAATTATAAACTATAAATTGAAGCAAGCAACATTAGGTTTTATAGATGAATCAGATCTCTTTCACTTGCATATCTTAAATATATAAAGAGAACATAGATTGGCTTTAAAGCGGAACTTGACCCACCAATTTAATGTCTCCCAAAACAATTACTTTTAGGGCATGCCAACAGTCAAGGTTGCCAGTGTGCCTTTTTCAGCTCTCAACCAAACTTTCAAGCCCTCAAATGGCCGCTGTTGTAGCTGATCTCATGTGCAGCACCATGGCAACTGCAATCCAAATAGAGGCTAAGATGGCTCCTTCCTTGGCTGTAAAGGATCAGAGGGTGTAGCTCCTAGACAATAGACAGGATCATTTTGGCTGCCGTTGCTCATAAGTTGATTACATTTACCCTAATGTTAGTGGAGCATTCACCCCCAAAGGAGCTGCTAGATGAACGGGTCTTCCTTACCCTGAAATGTTTTGGGGAGAACAAGTTGCGGTTTATTCATATGTAAATAATGTAATCCATTCATATGTAAATATCACAGTCAAGACTATTTTTAGTGGGGGGCCAGTAGCCCCTATCTTCATTTTGGTTGCCCCTGTCTGCCTGACATCATGTGTCCAGGTTTGACCTCCCATGAAACCCGGACGCAGCATTCAAAACCCAAACTGTCCGGGTGAATCCTGGACAGGTGGCAACCCTACTTACCACCCTTCTGTGGTGACTGGTAAAGCTGAGATCCAGACTGTAGATGTGATGCTGAAGGAACTTTATTGAAGAACTTCAGGGAGAGAGAGGTTTAGGGCTGGGAACATCCAGGAAGGTGTAGACTCCTTTAAGTGTTAGAGCAAAGTAACTGCTGCCTCCACAGACTAAGACCTTTAAGCCAAATGTGGCAAATTGTGTTTAGAGCACGTGGCCGAGCTGTACTTGAATCAGAAGTCACCAATCAGACTCTCCAGCCTTGGCAGAGGCTCACTTCTCAGGTTCCCCATGCCTGTTGAAGTTACTTTGTCATCTTCATCTTCTGTATCAGCCACTGGGACCCCAGACTCAGGCCTCAGTGTAAGCACATGGCTAGTCCCCTAGGCTTTAGGCCTAGCCAAATCCGACAGTCCTTAGCATCCTCCCTTTGGGCAGGGCCCGGGGGAGAATGAAAGTGTCACATGGTCTGCCTCAAATATTTATCTTCTCCCAGCATGCACTACTGGCCATGAACCTCCTAGTGATTGGCCAGGGAGACATAGATATTCATAACATATATATATTGGTTGCTCTGCTCTGTGGCAAGGATATACCCAGCAGCAGGCAGATGCAAACGATGACAGATTGATTAAGGGAAACCAGATGAGCATACACTATAGATCAACATCAGACTGATTAGAATCTGACAACAACTAAATTGAACTAAGCACTCCCGCTTACAGGGTGCTACATCAGCTTTGTGCCGCCAGAACAATAAAAGATGGTTGCTGATTGGCTGTGGGATTTTCCAATTTAGAAGTTGCTTTTTTTGTCCTTTAATCATTGACCGCCAGTCCCGCTATTCTGTGATAATGTCATCCATAAAAAAACATGGCTTTGTATATGTGATTTTATAAATACTCTTCATTTTTTCTTGCAGGTTTTCCATGTGGCATACGTTTGGATCAAGTTTGCCAACTCCCCGCGGCCAGATCTTTGGGTAATGGAGCGCTCTACAGATTTTGGTGCCACATACCAACCTTGGCAATTTTTTGCATGTAAGTTTTCATCTTTTTTGTGTCTTTAATATTATGATGGACAGTGTCACTTCTCAACCTTACTGGCTGAAAAAAAAAATCAATCACGCTGAACAGTTTGCCATGATTGTATTCTTTAGATGTTGATTTAAATGAGAATCTGATTTTAGCCATTTTGGCAGCCATTTTGCATGCTGAGCACATACTCAGTTCAGCAGTTAAGGGGAAACTGATAACGTCACAGAAATGTGATGTCTTTTATCACAAGTTTCCAAGGGAGCGGAGATGAGGCCCTGGATTAGGAAATTTCTCTAGTCAAATAGGAGCAATATTTGGGCGTGACGGCTTATTTCCCGGCAGCTCTTCACAAAATGGGAGACCCTCAAAAGGAAGGGTACGTCCAGAATGAGAAATCCATGTGAATGAAGACTAAAAAAAGACTGCCAGGTAATTGTCTCAATTGTCGTTGGCTTCACGAATGGCAACAAGAAGATATGCACAGTCAACGTGTTTGGGGGGGTCAGGAATTCTCCTTCATCAGGGCTTAAGCAATGAATAGGACACTGATGGACTCTAAACTTACAGCTTCTGCAGACAAACCTATTTGTCTAGCAGGAGTGGAAATCCTTGGCTTGAAAAGATCTTTACTAGCAGTTCAGCATTTGTACAAGTAAAAGGTGTCACTGCTTTTTCCTCCCATCAGCATGTTCCTTGTTAGCACATGAGCATTGCAGCTCAACTGATTGACTTCTCCCTCTTCTACTCTGAGCTCTGCTGTACAGGGAATGTAAGAATCTGATACCTAATGTGCGTCGTTTATATCTGCCTGGAGTTCAGCTTTCAGGCAAAGGGGCCTGCTGTATAGAAGTGTTTCAAAAATACCTGAAAGGAAAGTGTTTGTTGCCCCAAATCTGTTTTTTGAAAATTATAGCTTTATAGGGGGTAAATACAGACTATTTTTAGAGTGGGACACCTCCATATCACTTCAGTTGAATGGCTTCTGCAAGATTTCCTGAAGTATTAGATACATTAGGGTTTTCTTTTTCATTTCTCTCTTGGCCTTACATCCTGTCATCAGGGTAAAGACACAGAGCTGCTGTGACTGACAGTCGGCCTGTTATCACTTTCTGATGATCGCTCTTCATCCTGTTCTTTCTGCGTCTCATTCCGCTCTTATTCTTGGATATATTTAGCTGTGAGAACGCACATTCAGAGACCGCTAATTGAAATAAGATGTGAAGCTTTTTAACAAACCAACTTCTCTTGCCAAGAAGTTTGACTTTGAGGGCCCGAAATCCCACGATCCAAAGCTAGCCACCCCTGAGCTGTCATGGAGCATTTTCATTTTACATCTTGTTTCTTAGCAATCCTTTTTTTTAGGTCAGTGCCCAGCATGTTCCATTCCAGTCAGCCGTTTCCTTTAAATTTTGGATAGAGTTGAAAAGTTGGAACCTCTATTGGCTTTTTTTTTTGTAGACATTGAGCAGATTTACCCTCAGTTCCTGTGTGGTTACCGAAATAGGAAGTGAGCAAAATGGCCCTCCAGCATTCTAATGAAAACCAAATGAAAACCAAAAATATGCTTAGGCTGAGGATGGGCCTAAATACACTAGTTAACTTCCAAAAATGTATTGTCGTATATTATCATTGCCATGCGTGTATGTGAAATCTACTACATCTATACATAAGATAGTGAGGCTTCAAGATTGGCAGCTGTAAGACCGTGCTCATGCACCCCTAGGGCAGGGGTAGTAGGCAAACTCTGCACCCTCCAGCTGTGGTGCAACTACAAATCTCATTAGGCTTTGCAAGACTCTGACAGCCACAGGCATAAATCCCTTAGGGCATTGCAAGACTCTGACAGCCACACACATAAATCCCATAGGGCATTTGAAGACTGACAGCCACAGGCTCGACTCCCACAGGCAGATGCATGATGGGTTTTGTCGTTTCACCACATTTGGAGGGCCACAGCTTGCGTACCCATGACCTAGGAGTACCTCTGCCTTCTCAGATATACTTTGTAAGATACTCAGAACTCCAGTCAACACTTTTTCCTTATAGAGTGGTGAAGTTTTGACACTTTGATGTGCTTTTATCACTGTGCATGCCCCTCGGCAGTGTTCCTTGGGTCCTAAAAGATCTGTGGGAACCCCTGGGCACCTAGACAGTGGCCCCAGGCTAGAAAACTCTGGCACTCAGAAAGACACCTAAAATGACCCTTCCATGCCACTGTTTCCCCCACACCTTATACTGTTTTTCTCTAATTTAGTTATGATAAAAATAAGCTAGTACTTGGGAATGCCTTTCATTGGTATTTAAAAATTATTATGATCACTTGACTAAGTTGAAAATAATTGCTTAAAAAAATTATTGACTAGTAACTCAACCAAATAATGTTACAAAGTTGGCTGTGCAGAGATTGTAAAATCGTATAGTTCATCAGTTGGGATTAATCAAGTGAAAGTCTTTACAATTCACTACACTGTCTACGCATTACAGTTATAAGGGATTGCAAGGGAAAGTGCAGTTTCTGGCTGAGAGGTAGGAATCGATCTACAAAGCTCAAATATGCAAAAATCAACAAAGATGGAAGTATATTTATCTAGAGGCAACAACTACTCCAAAGGAGACCTCGGGCACTTAGTAGAAGACTTGGAGCATGTGCTCTGTGTGCCAGGGTCTATTAATGCCCCTGGCGACCCTGTTAAGGAGAGAATACACCTTACTTCCTGTTTAGGAATATGCATGTCATCAGGTCAGGAAGTGTGGGGAAATATCCCCATTGCAAACACACAGTAAAAAGAAAAACCTGGGGCTCTTTCCTACTCTAGGTATCTTTTTTAAAGATTGAGGGATTTTCATGTATCCCAATGCAAATCCCTCAGGCTAGTATGCTATACACCATTGGTTGGAATGTTTAATAAAAATGATACAGGTACGGCACTGGAAAATATTATTCACCACTAGAACACTTGTTAGGTCTTCCAAGTGCCAATAGAAAAGTGCTTGTTTATCTATAATTCCTTCTGAATGACCAAATTCCTTCTACAGATGTCTCACTCAGCCTCGTGTATTGTTCAGGGTCTTGTAACCCGGCTGACAGTTGGGGATTATTTTCCTGCTCCTGTAGCTGTTATATCCAGCTGTTAACTAGTTTTATGACCAAAAACTGCCCGTGTTCTCCCTTCCTGCTTATTAACTGCCATTCAGGCGCATCTCCTGTCTATGATCGCCATACGGGGGCAGATGGAAACATGCCATCCATCCTCGGCCTAAACATGAAGGTACCATGACCGCTGAACTCCATAAACTGACGTTTAGGTATTTAGAACGAGATAAAGAAGTATTTTTTATTTTGGCTTGTATCTTATTTATGCAGCTTAAGACTGGGTTCACACCTAGGCGTATTCAATATGCGCGATTCGCGGTAAAAAAAACCCGTGCGACAAACGTGTGTTTCCGAGGGCTACTTGGCTGTATCCCAATGGAAACGCCTGACCAAAACGCCCCAAAGAAGTACATGTACTTCTTTGGGCGTAGGGCGGTTTCCCGCGTGTTCGTACTTGCAGAAAAACGCCCAGATGGGAGCCATGCACATTGAAAATAATGGCATTTCCCAGTTTGAGCGTTTTTCCGCGCGTACGAGCGCGCGGAAAAACGCCCAGGTGGGAACCGGGCCTTAGAGAAAAAAATGGATGATTTCGGATGTGTACAGCTTTTTTTTTTTCTAGATCGGAGTGCAGGTCTGTTATAGTCAATATGTCCATGTACATAGCTCTGTAATCTAGAGCAGTGTTCAGATCCGTTGAAAAAAAAAAAAAAAGCCCAAAAGCCGCATATGAGATGAGTATTTTCACATACATATGTACATGCCTTAATCTATTCTAGTAGTTTACACTTCTAAATTCTGTGCACATGTATTCATAAATGTGAGTACTTTGAGTGTTTTCAATGTGCCCATGTGCATGAATCCTAAAGGAAACTGAAAGAAACACAGAGGCTGCTGTTGGCGAGGTCTCGTTCTGCAAATGCTAGTTGCCTGGCAGTCATACTGACCCTCATGCTTCAGTTCTTTGGGTCAGTGATCCAGTGTAGGTTTGTAGATAAGGACTTTTGTTTTTCCTGATTAGCCCAAACGCTAGTGATGTAGAATTATTACCTCTTGTATCACTTGCCCCTCCTACTAGATTGTAAGCTCCCCTAACCCTATTGTACTGAAACTGTATTGTATTGTATTGTAAATTGTATTGTAACTCTACTGTCTCCCCCACTTTGTAAAGCGATGCGCAAATTGTTGGCGCTATATAAATCCTGTATAATAATAATAATTATTATGAGAAAGAGGCTTTCTGTTTTTCAATCAAAGTTTGTCGAGCCAGGTGCGGCCAACACGGCCATTTACAATACAAATTTCACCTGCTGTGTATGGCTCACCATAGTGTCTCTGGTGCCCTAACTATGTATCAGCGTGATTGACAGCAGCTCAGTGAAGCACAGCAGAGAGCAGGCCTCCGGATTTCTTTGCAGCACTTCCTTGTGGAAGAATAGTGTCTGGCTGTCTGCTAGGACAGGAAGCTTAGTGAATCTATTGATGTAGGTAAGGTCAGGGCTGGACAAAACACAGGAGCCAGGTAACCAATGCTCCTTAAAAATGACAGCAGGTGCCCAACTTTTGAGGTTCTCTCTAGTTGTTGTCAATAGAGCTGGCTCCTAAAAAATATCCTGCTGGTTCCCGGATTGGACATTCTGGCTCCTGAATTCCATATTGTCCACCCCTGGGTAAGGTAGTAAGGTGGCACAAAATTTGGGATACCTTGATTTTTGCTAGTTGTTTCCTACCTCACTCTATACATCCTCTTTCTTCAGCATCCAAGAGAGATTGCATCGAACGCTTTGGGGTGCACACATTACAACGTATCAACAGGGACGACGACGTCATTTGTACAACAGAATATTCCCGAATAGTGCCGCTAGAGAATGGAGAGGTGAGTGTGCTTTAATATAAGCAGTTGATCACATAGTGCCCAGAAGGCCTGATTAATCCAACTGTCTGAAGGAACAATTGTCCTTATTTGCAAATATGCATTTCCTTAGTGTTCAGCAAATCAGTTGAATACACTCATTCTATGTGGAAATATTATTTAGTTTTTTATGGGCATCAAGAGCCGCTAGGAAACCGACCAGCATCTTACTAACAGCGGTTTATGTGATTTCAGATTGTGGTTTCTTTGGTCAACAAACGTCCCGGAGCCATGAATTTCTCCTACTCCCCTCTCTTGAGGAACTTTACCAAAGCCACCAACATCCGTCTAAGTTTTCTTCGGACCAACACCCTGTTGGGTCACCTCATGGGGAAAGCTCAGGGGGATCCCACTGTGACCAGGAGGGTGAGTATGAATGTTTTTTTGCAGGGCTGCTTTGCAGTGCCTGTGAAGTATATTCTAGCTGAAAAGTATGAATAGACATCTAGAAAGTGATGTGAAGTGATGCTTGCTCTGCTCATATCCCATGTTCACTACTGTGATATCCTGCTCTGTGTTCTTTTTCTGCTAACCAGACTAGCCCCACTCCAGTCTGTTATGAACACTCTCGCTCGGCTCATACACGCTTCTTCTGGATACTCTCTCTCACTTTGCTCTGGCTTTCCACTGTCTACAGGATACTGTTCACAATCCTGCTTCTAACATAACGACCTGAACAGTCTGGCTCCTTCTCTCATCTTCTTAGCTTCCAGGTATATGCTCAACTAGACCTTTTGTTTCCACTTACAAGCTTTTCTCCTTGATCAGCACTTTTTACTCACTTTGTCGGGGCTTTTCTTATTCTGCACTCCTTCTATGTGCCATCAGACATTCACCAAGCCTGCAAGTCTTTGCATAAGCCTTCATAACTAATTTCCCCACCTATAAACTGTTACTTACAAGTGGGATTGTCAAACTGTAGAAGGGGTAGTCTTTAGTTTTCTAAATCTGCTATCGGCAATTAATGAAAGTCAGATGAGGAGTCTGTGGTGGAATCCCATACGTGCTACCTGACATTTAAATGTAAATTCCAACCTTTCCTTGCAAAGTTGTAGAGGTTCCTCTCCTGTCCTGATATTGCTTACTCTGATTTCACTGACCACTGTGAGCTTCATACAATGTGCATTGGAAGCTGCAGCAAGTGAAATAAAGTCAGTCTAATTTACTAACTGAAGGACATTTAGCATTTTCTAGCCCTTTCTTCCCTAGCCTTACTGTTCCTGGCCCGCCCGCTTTCATCCATTGGATTTCAGTTCTTTAAGTCATGGAGGCACAGCCTTAAATATGGGTTTTCCCTAGGGTAGTCGCAATGCAAGTACAGCCTACCAAGGCACCCATACCCTCCAGGCTGGCATCCACCCCTCAAGGCATTTTGATAACTCATTTCAAGAGCTCACTGCTTGCATCAGGACTGAGGGCTCTTGAGAGGAGGACTTAGGGCTCTTGAGTGGAGTACTGATGGCATATATTCATTGAATAGAGACATAGACACCCAGTGATAATGTCACTGGCTCTAAAATAGGCTATGTAATGAAAACAGAAAGGTTTTATTGCATATTTTCCTTAGCATTGATGAGGGGGAAGAGAGGAACCAGGGAAGACAAAATATAAGCAGTTTAACCTAAACTTTAATGTGGGATTCTTTTCTGTTCTTGTACATGCTGATGACCTATCCTCCTTTAACACCCCCATATCCCTCTAAATGTTGTCAAAACTACCAACTGTGCAACCCAGCTACCCATCTATCTCATCTACTTTAAATTGTAAGCTTTCCCGGAGAGGACCTTATAGTTACACAGTTTTGTATATTTGATAATGTTATAGCCCCTGGACAGACACACTTTGTACAGTGCTGTTGGCTATGTGTGATATATATATATATCAATAACATAGATTTCTTTTACATTTCTAGTATTATTACAGTATTAAAGATATTAGCATTGGAGGACGTTGTGTGTGTAACGGTCACGCTGAGGTGTGCAGCGCTACGGACCCCGCAAACCCATACAGGTGATATGACTACAAAAATTTAAAAAAAGCAGCAAGGAGCAACCAATCCACTACAACTGTTATGTTCCAAGTAAAGGTCTATAGTCCTTATATATCAGAGTGTTGGAAGGAAAAACTTCTGGTATTGCACCAGGAGAGAACCTCAGTTTTGCTCACCCGCCACAGTATGGGAAAGTGAAATCTGATTAGTTACTTGGCTTTCCGAAGCTATTATAAATGAGGCCCGGTGTGTTTCCAACGGAAAGTATCTGGTGTGTGATAGAAGAAGACAAGGCTGCAGGTCATAGCATAGTTTACATTAGCACCAGAGGAGCTGTCGTCTGTGAAGTGAGTTATTCCCTGCAGTAGCTGTCAGGCGTGTAGGCCTGGATGATGGACGACAGGTTACCCGTGTACCTGCTCCGCTTGTCAGCGCCTAGTTCTTGCCTCAGGCTGCCATCTCTACATGATCCAACAGCGTCTGATGTTTTCTGATCACACGCTGAGACTTTACCTGAGAGGATAACCTATGACCTCACCAGTAATATACAGGGATTCTCCTGTCACATTCTCCCACATGCTTAAAGATGATCTCAGGTCTGCCGCAGGCAAGTGTGGAGTGCTTCGGACTTGTTTCATTTAGTAAGCCCACACCAATTAAAAACATCCTCAGAACTTATTAAAATTTAGTTCATGAAGTTGGTGGGTACTGCTGATATGCATATTATCTGATCTCCTAAACCAGATAGACCGAACAATTCGTTGTCTGTGCTGGTTTTGCATTAAGATAATTAGGAGTTAATGGGACCAGATGGCATGGTCATGCACATCTCTTAATTTTTTGTTTTTCTTTGGCATGCAGTGACATGTCTGTTCTCTAAACAATAAATCTGGCCACACTCCATTAAATATCAATCCGTCAGATCAGAAATGTACTAGTTGTATACCGTAACTCTGTACCTGGCTGGATATAATGTAAATGTACTGATCAGGTAACCCCTCCCAATACATAGTTGTCTGTAATGTGTTTGTCTGATTAGACTAATCAAAAATTAACAGAGTATTACCAGATAAGGAGTACACATTATGTGTCAATGGTGTACTGAACGAAAGTTGTGTCTGTCTGGCACAGATTCACCAAACAGATCATAGTATTTGAGGAAATGCTGTTAAAAAGGTGCTTTGACAAGCTTTCACCCTCAAGCTGGGGGCATGCCAGGCAAACTGGAGCTTTTCTAAAGGTGTCCATAGGCACAAAATAATTGTAGCCCTGCTCTGCTCATTTACATTTGTGTTGTCATTAGGTACGAAGCAATCTAAGCTTGGAGTCCATACTTGCCCAACGAGTTGACTATCCAGCTTATCATAGTTGATTGCTATTGCTTGTCTAAGATATGACCAGCTGTAGTGATTCTTTCACAGGGAATATAAAGATACACGACCAGCCAGTAAATCTTTTATATTATATATATTAGTTGTCCTCATAATGTTCAATTCAGTTCTAGCTTGCCAGGTATTCGAGATGGCAGAATGGGGAGCTGCCATTTTACCCTCTTCAAACCTCTGCCTATGTAGAGAATGGTCTTAAAGCGAACGTAGAATGTCTTTTCAGTAAGAACTTATTTTTAGTTATTATTGCAGTGTTTACCTTTAAGTAATTTTTGACACAACTTCATATTTTTGCTATGGTATGATTAGAGTAGCTTGTAAAGGGTGTTCTCAGTGGCTCAATGCTAACTGCTGAGATATCAGCCACGTTGGGAGAGCATTGTTTTAATATGTCAGCTGACATATATAGATAGTTGTGTGAAGGGAGAGTAACGTACAACATGTACACATACTGTATAGTTATAAATTATACATAGAAAACATAATTTTTTAAACAAGCTTTTACCCCCTTTTTGTTTTTCCTTTAGGCTGCATTGCGGCTGCCAGCACAACACTTGTGGAACATCATGTGACACCTGCTGTCCTGGCTTCCACCAGGTGGCGTGGCAACCGGCAAACATGGATAATTCCAACGAATGTGAACGTATGTCTTATAAATAATTGTTTTTTCATTCTTCTTTTTTTTTACTTTACCTGAAAAAAACATCCAGTCTGATCTTGAACTATTTGACAATTAGAGATAAAAATTATCTGCGATGCAAGATTTGACATTTTATGTTCTAACTCTATCAATCCTGCATGTGAGTGGAAGGGCAGCTCATGCATAGCTGTAACGTTTATGCTTTCATTCGTACAGTATAGCATTCAACTCACTGATTCAGTTGTTATCTTTCACAAACAGATATATTGCCAATGATTGTCAGTGTGTGCCTAATAGCTTGACAATGGCCCATGTAACGAGGTGTATGGGCTGAAAATCTCGGCTTATACTCGAGTATATACGGTATTAATAGGCAGATAATAACAAATAGTTCCCTGGCATGACATAGATCTTGTATGCTGGGCAAGCTTTCAGCCTGAAGAACCCCTGAAGTTGTTTGATTAACAACATATACGTCAGAAACATGTGGGATAGAGGATGCATTCATAGCTGTTCAGTGTTTGTGGTTTCCTGCATGATATGGGCATTGGGCACCTAGAGCACATACAGTTATCTGCCAAATTTGGTGATTTGGCTGTCACCAAGGATGGACAGCCAAGTTGGAGACTTGCCACACAACCCAGTCTGCCCCGGAATTGGCATTATTTTTCTTGAAGTCCCATCTTGCCTTGTATGCTGTGCCATATATGACATCACTTAATCTCAGAGATCACTTGTTTCTTTACTGTATCCAAATGATCAATTATTATTTACAGTGCCAACAATTTCTGCAGCGCTTACTGTACATTCACATCAGTGCCTGTCCTCCAGGAGCTTACAATCTTAGGTCCATATCTCACATACATACATACATACATACATACATACATACATACACATACTAGGGCCAATTTTAGACAAGAGCCAATTGACCTACCAGACTGTGGAAAGAAACCAGAGGAAACCCACACAAGCACAAGGAGAACATTCAACAGCTATGCAAAGGGGGTTCTGGGATTCAGGCCAAGGACCCCAGTGCTGCAAGACAGAAGTGCTAACTTAGCCCAATTGAATCAATGGAATTTCTTCCATAAAATGTCGTATGTAGCTAATACGCAAAAATGTTGCTATGATTAAATCATGTCTCTGTTGGAACTGTTGTTTTTTTATTAAGAATTATCTTTGTTCTGCATGCCCAAATACTGTGACTTGCTTCGGCCAATATTTAGATACAGCAACCTGTTATTGCCACAACTGTTTTAAAAATGTAATGGTGCCGAAATCAGATAGCATTTTAACATATGCTCAGAAAAAGCCTTGTGAATGTTATATAAGTAAAGGCAGGCTCTGTATGGTTTCCTAATATCCTGCTACACTGTGATCTCACATCACATGCCGCTAAATCGCATCCACGGTTTATTTCACAGCGTGTAATTGTAATGGCCACGCCTATGACTGTTACTATGATCCAGAGGTGGAAAAGCGCAGGGCGAGCATGAACCGCCAGGGGCAATACGCGGGAGGAGGTGTCTGCCTGGATTGTCAGGTGAGAGGCAATCAATCATTTGTGAAACATGTGAATGTAATACGATTAGTGGAGAAGCCTTATCATTGTGTTCTACAATTGTAGTGATTGTTGGGCTAGAAATATGGAAGCTGCCAACGCTCCCCTTAAAAAGACAGCTGTTCTGCTTTTGTCAATAAAGCAAATATAAAACTGTAAACAAAACTGTCTTGCAGCACAATACGGATGGCGTCAACTGTGAACGATGTCGCCCGGGATACTACAAATCACCTGATCATTCCACTGACTCACCCTACACCTGTCAACGTGAGTGTGATCATACTGAACCGCCTCCATAATTGTCAGTATAACTGCTTGTGTACAGAAAAAGGTTAAGATGGCGTCATATATTCTGTTTAGGCTGTGCCTGTGAGTCCGAGTACATGAGTGGGACTTGTGAAGACCTGACGGGGCGATGTTACTGTAAACCCAACTACACAGGCGAAAACTGTGCATCATGCGCAGAGGGATATATGGAATTTCCTGAGTGTTACCGTAAGGCTCTTACACTGTCCATACACAAGCACATCGGGTTTGGTTAGGGATGGGCAGACTAGTCTGCAAAATGCATGGACCGATGTATTCATCTTATTTATGTAGCACTAACAGTGTTTTTTACAGAGAATATTCTCCCATTCATATCAGTCCTTGCCATCAAAGGATCTTACAATCTAATGTCTCTACAATGGTAATGCACTTGGTTACTTGCTCCAACCAATGTAGGAAGCATGGGAAGAATGTACAAATGTTTTTTTTTGGTGGGAATCAAGAAGGGGACAGCAGTTGCGGCCTACAAGTTTCCTTTCATTAGAACAAAACATAAATGAGTATCCATTGACCTTAGAGCCATGTCTCATGGGTAATTCTGCTGCAGAATCATTGCCAGCAGTAGAATCCCAGAGAGGAGGCTTCCACTTACCGTAATGGGATCTCTCCCTTGCTGGCCTGGTATGTTGGCGACTCTTACCTTCTAGCAACATCTCACTGGTCCAGCTAGCAAGGGAGTAATGCTATTGCAATAGGTAAGTGCTATATTAGTGATCCTGGTGCTGACTAGTTGTTGCCTGCAATAGGATCACTTGTGTGAGGTGGCCTTAATGTATATTTCCACTGTTGCAGTAAAAGTTTAGAAAACGCTGGGGTTTGTGTTCGGTGTTATATTTGATGTCATTTTAGTTGTTCAAGAGGAGGTGGCACAGTATCTCATATCTATCCTTTTCGTATTCTAGCTGTTCCTGAGATACCGGATGATGACACGGGTGCACAGAAACAGCCAGCTGGAGAGATTATAAGTACGAACATTATTTAATACTTTTATACATGGATATTAATATTGCATTTTAATGACATTGTACACATCATCCAAAAAAATGTACGGCCCCATGTGCTTTCTTGAAGAGTAATACATGTTTTATTAAAACTTAATCTTTATCTCTCCTGTTCTCTGTTTTATTGAATTTGATGTGATTTGATAATTAAACTCTTTTGTAATACTTTGGAAATCATGTGACTAGAAATTGAGCATATAAGCGAGTAATAGAATTTTCATCCTCTTCTCCCCAGCCTGTGATTGCAACGTTGCTGGAACAGAAGCAAACGCGTGCCGTAAAGATCCCATCATAGGAGCCTGTGTGTGCAAACGCAACTTCAGAGGAGAAAGTTGTAACACGTGTGCTCCTGGCTACTATGGCCAGGACTGCCAAGGTAAGTCTTATATTGTAGGTCCCGCTGAATAATTCCTTTTCGTTATCTGCTGTTTGACACCTGTGTGATGTCACAAATTCCAGCCAAACCAATAGGCTTTCTTTCTGTAGACATTGCTACTGGCCCCAAAATGGCTGCTGTTTTCTTTGTAGGGGAATGCTGAAATTTAAAACCCATCTCGGGGAGAAATATAACACCCTCCACCCCTCTAACTGATCGCTAGTATTCTGACTCCGATCGTTGTGATAGCGAAATATATCCCTTGCTGAGACCTCTATGCCCGGCCTGTATAAGCAGATATACTCACTGCGGACAATCCTCGTCAGATAGCTGAACTCGTCAATACCGATTCATTCAAAAGAGGTGTTTATTCTTTAACATCAGGTTACAGCAGATGATAGGAACAGCAGATGAACAGTTATAGTATTGTGCGGTCAAAAGATGATGCCTTTCCTACGTACTGTGCAGATTACATATGTGTCCTTGTTACATGTGGCTGTTCACTGTGGCCATGACACAGGAAGTACTGCACACAGGAAGAAGGAAGGGGCGTACACTAGGGGGAAATACGTCGTCACATGAGGAATAATTACAGAAAGACATGTATATTACAACAAAAGGCCACTAGATGGCAGCATAGGATAACACATGGATTTAGCTATGAGAAAATAGTTAGGCAAATCACACTATATAAATTCTAACCTATATAACAATGCTAATATTAACTGAGGCTATGCATCTCATATTCTATGCCCCTGTTGGGGCGGCACAGCTAGAACAAAGAGCAAATCTAAATGCCCTTTTTGCTTATCTAATGCCGCGTTCACTTCATGCTCAAGTCTTGCAAAAGAGTCTTCTCTCTTCCTTTAGCTTCTTCCGGCGGGGTCAGTTTTTGGGTGCCACTGCCTATGATGTAGACACTTCATATTGGCTGTCTAGCAAGGGTATCCTCTTAGGATCTAGTAGAAGCGTGACATGAGCACGGGACGATGGTAGGGGGGTGCTGGCCATCTCGGGCTCATCTGCAGCTCTGGATTAACAGTCTAAGGCATTTAAAAATGGCGGTGGCGAGGGACTTGGATAGGGGACTTAGGTGAATATATCATTCTTTAGTAGGTAAGAAAAAAACCCTTGCAGGATGAGTTAGAGGGGGTTGAAAGGTGGTCATATTTTGCCAGGATTAGGACTTTAAAGCCGAACTCAAGGCACATTTGTTTTTACTCTTTGCAAAGTGGGAAAGGGTTCGATCCTCTGTCAATATTTTATTTTCTCTCTTTGTCCCCATTGAGGAGATTTACCCATTGAGGACTCAGACTGCAACAAAGATCCTCAACATAGTCATGAACAGCAGTAAAAACTAAAAAAGAAATGGTGCTATCTCTGTTTTTTTGAAAAGGCTGTTGAGTATTGCATCCAATCAAGTGTTACCATGTAACTTGTCTTAAAAAGAACCGCTAGTTTCTGATTGGTTGCCATGTGCAACAAAGCCCCTCTTATTTCTTCCATGTGCATGAAGGATTTTTTTCCTTTCGCTAAGAATTACTTTCCATTATTTTTTTTATCTTGCAGAGTGCCAGTGTTCTGGGTCTGGGGTGTATGACGGTAGTTGTGACAAGGACAGCGGGCGTTGTGTGTGCCGGGATGGGTTTGAAGGCGATTTTTGTGACAAATGTGCTCCAGGCTACTTCAATTACCCTCTTTGTCAGTGTGAGTTGTGTCTTCATGAGCTATCTTCAATTTCTGGGATGTGTGACTCACAAGACATTGACCTTTATACATTAGAAATTGTCTTTTCTTGCCCTGAATACACTGACTTTTGATTATGTTGTTTCTATATATTTTTGCAGTGTGTGGCTGCAGTTCGGTTGGCACGTTACCACAAGGCTGTGATTCAAATGGCCGTTGCTTCTGCAAACCGGAGTATGAAGGGCCCAGGTGTGAGCAGTGCATTGCGGGATTTCACTCATATCCTTACTGTCAAGGTATGGTGTTGGTTCACATCCATTGGCATATGAAATCAGTTCTGTGTTGGCTTGTATCTGATTTGCTGAACTACTGCCTTGACCACTGCTTGACCGGGGACATCCACCACGACTCTCATAGATGTTGCAGGAAAGGTGGAAAGGCACAAGCTGTAGATTCATGCGTTGTAACTTCTAGTCCATTAGCCACAGTAAAAACTGATTCAACCCCAAACTTTTACCTTCTGATTGGGGGAGCACTCAGCAGTGATTGTTCATGTGTCAAATTAAAACTGCCTACTGATTGTTGGAGCAAGCCATTGGTGTTTCCTTTTAGAAACTACAAAAAAGGCAATTCCACCATAATTTTTCTGGGAAGGGAAGGTGGAGGATTTAAATACTTTGTTTTAAAACAGGAGTATCAATATAACTATTTTTAGGATGTTGCCTATAGTCTCAGGCATTCTACCATGTTTTAGGAAGTCTTAATATCCTTTACTTGCCTGCCTGAAGTGACCTCTTTTGGTCAATACTGGAGCTGCGCACTTAATGCAGACCGCTGACTGGTGGTTTTTGTGTTCTGAATGTTGATTGATGCTTAACCTCTACTGTGTTTCTCTACAGCTTGTTCCTGTGATCCTCAGGGCTCCGTGCATAACAACTGCTCCCCAACTGGTCACTGCCAATGTCGCCCCAATTATACAGGACTGACCTGTAACCAATGTGCAGCAGGATATTATGGATTCCCCAGCTGTATATGTGAGTAAGAGTTGTAACTACTACATCTAGCCACTGGAGGGAGCACAATATCTTATTGGAAAGATTATAAAGAAGGCTTATGTCACCTGTGCTTTATAAGGGTGACTGTAGCTCAATTAAAAATTGAAAATCCTCATGTACAGGCCTCCGATAAAACAAAAATGGCTACAACCTTAAGAAAGCATCATTACGTCATTACAAGTTACAGCATCCCCAAATATTACTCGCAGACTGAGAGATGTGGACACCTGCTTCAAACCGTGCTAACTCTGTTCTGTTATTAGTAGGATCTAGATGATTGCCTCAGGAGCTTAACTTACAACATATGGCCATATTGGCTTTGAATAAAGTTGCTTTAAAGTGTCAGTTCACCCAAAAAGCATATTCTTTTGTAGAGGATGCCTGGGGGAGTTGATTCATTCCCTGGCTTCTAATATGTCTTGAATTCTCCAGCAGTGTGGTCACTCTATGCCATAATTCATGTTCCTGTCCACCTGGTAATGTTGGGTGTTCCCAACCACCTTTGTGTGTTCCAGCTCCTCCTGTTACATTCTCCATTATATAATTATACTTATAATGCACACAGCAGGGGAGCAGACCTGGGAACTCAGCGCAGAGATCTCACCAATAAACTCCTTAAGACATAGAAGAAGAAACTGTCAGGTGGATTAACCCTTCTGCTTCTACCAAATGCTGAAATAACAGTTTTGGGCAGACTAACCCTCATTGATTTGCTTACTGAATAGTTTTCCCGTGCTGTCACACCGAACAACGCTAGTCCTACTGTTTGGCTATCATGCCAACTGACAGGGCTGATCCTTATCATGCCAATGGACAAGTGGCTTTGGGCAACGAATGGCATTTTGTGACATCATTGTGAAATGAGTGACATCATTATTGTTGTAGCCTTTGTGTAGCGCAGTTGATATGCTACCAGTTTGACTTCTTGAAAATCTGCCTTTTGTCTGTACAGCTTGTCAGTGTTCAAGAGAAGGTTCCCTTTATACCACATGTGACCCCCACAGCGGGCAGTGCAGGTGCCGTCCAGGCGTCAAAGGACTCAAATGTGATACCTGCACCTCTGGCACCTATGGGTTCCCCAACTGTGAAGGTAAATCCCACTAAAGGAAATAATTTGCTGCATGTTTCACTGTTACAAATTATGCTCAACTGTATTTTTAAGAGCTTAATCCATTGGGACCTAGGAATGTTTTACGGCTTTACCTAATATTTTAGTTTTAGGGAACGGTTGGGTAGAATCAGCCATCGGTTTCTTAATTTTTTTACCTTTCAGGGACTTCAGTGGTTAGACCTCCCCTCTATACTTTCCATTTTTACTGCAGTGTAAAGAGGTGGCTTCACCCTTCCTGTCAGATTTTTTATTTTTTTTAAATTCTTTATTGACTGAGAAGTACATGACAAGACAAAAAAAAACAGTTTCACAATATCCATTCTGTATAAAAGGAATCAAGTACAAATAAATTCAATAAGTGCAAATCAGTGCTTCCCGCAGGAAGAGATCAACATCAAACAACTGAAGTTTAAGAACCGTTATTAAAAACTGTAATATCCTCAGACTGGTAACCGTAAGGGAATATAAAAGAAATAAACCAATAACCCTTATCAGCAATAGCCAACTAGAAAACTATAGAACAATAAAAGAGTAGAAAATAGAAAATGATAAAGGTCCTTTTGATCCTCTCATAGGGGAGAAAGGTGAGTAAAAGGGAAAGCAGAGGGAAGAGAAAAGTAAATACGAAAGAGTTAGGCCAGGCCGGACGACAACTACTCAGATTTTGCATTTTACTTTACAAGGGTGGCATTTCTGGAAGGCAGTTCTGATCACTGATGTAAATGTAAAAAATGTTTTGGCTGGAGATAACGTTACAGATTTGTGTTCTAGATCTGATCTAGATTTAAAACTTTTTCTATTTTTCCTCTTTCAGTCGGTCCTTGTAATCCAGCTGGATCTACCTCCACCACTGTGAATCCTCCAGAGGTGATTCCTAAATTATCTTTTATCCGTCCTTTTACTTTAATACATTTTGGCATTTTGTTATTACTGTTGTTCTAATTATTGGGAGTGAATATTATTATTGCTGTTCAGTTGAATGGGCCTTGAATCTAATTATTGGGAGTGAATATGATGATTGCTGTTCAGTTGAATGGGCCATTAATCTAATTATTGGGAGCGAATATGATGATTGCTGTTCAGTTGAATGGGCCATTAATCTAATTATTGGGAGCGAATATTATTATTGCTGTTCAGTTGAATGGGTAGCCATTCCGGTATTTCAGGAGCATTAAAAGACCAGATGTGATTGAAGAGCTGATGGGATTGATTGGTGGCTGCCACATTGCAGACTCTCGTCTAGTCTTCGGAGGGTAAACGTGATGTGAATTTCAGGATGAGGCTAGTGGTTTACTAGTTCATTTGTTTGCCTGTCCTCACCTTCAGTATACATCAGGGTTGCTGGTGTAGCAGTGGCCATACAGTTAGTTACTTGCACCATGGTGCTGCAGGCCACAAAGGGAATTGGGCTACATGCCGCCCATACACATGCCAGTTCTGTGGAGGTGCTGGAAGAAGGGGAAGGGATTACAAGCAAATTGTATCAGATGTTGGAGGTTCTCAATAGTGTCCCTTAGGGCAGCCTGAAATTGTATGACGGCCAGTCAACCCAGCATTTTCAGAAGAAGTCAGCAATGGCAACCTTCTAATTTCTCCTATTATAGTTGGTTTTTTTTAATATAGGAAACAAGCACACACCTTTAGTTGATATTGTTGCATTTATCTTAAAAAAACTAACCTGCAACCTTTTTATATGTTTGATTTTCAACATTATTTTAAGGGTTTTATAGATTTTTCCCATCTGTAAATGTTTAACTATTTTTTTAGGGCCTTGACTGAGATAGCGGAATTGGCTGCCTAGTAACTGCATTGTTTACTGTGATTATAATTAAGGATGGGCTCGGGCGTGTTCGCAGCTCCACGTGCCGAGCCCGCCAGGAAGCTGACAGCGCGCAGCGCCAATCACAGGTGCTGAGACATTTTCCCGGTCCGCAGCTGCAGAGATCAGGAAGTGTCTCAGTGCCTGTGATTGGCGCTGCCAGCTTCCTGGCGGGCTCGGCACGTGGAGCTGCGAACACGCCCGAGCCCATCCTTCATTATAATAGGTGAACAGTAAGAACGAGGACCAGTAAGGTGCACTCACTGGGCAGCACTAGTATGCAAGAAAAAAAGGCTTTCAGATTTCACACATTGATGATGTCCATTAGATAAAGCACATTTGTTTGAGATACATGTCTAAACACACTGTAAAGTCTTTGGTTTGTCTTTTATATGAGCCAAGTGTATCTAGATGGAAATCATTAATGAGGGGTTAGGAAGTGGCTTGGTGACCTCTGCGGGAACCTGAGCAGGTGCTGAGTGTGCATTATTACTGCCATGACGTGTGGGTGAAGACAAGCCAGGCAGAATGAAGAAGGGTCTGCCTGAAGGGTCACAGCTGTTTTTTGGAGCTGGCAGTCAGAATGCACTCTAGCTCTGGCATCGGGTGACATGTATCACTGAGCAGAGGAGGTGATCACAGAAGGGGGGACGACAGTGTTGATTAAAAGCCCTGTGCACTACTGACCCTTCTGCCAGCAATGGGGATCTGGTCCTTTAAAGGTGTAGGAAGAGTCTTGTCGTGGGAGGGGAGAAGCAGTCGTAGGACGCTGGGTGGCATTTGTGCCTCGAATAACACTGGCATGCTTGTTCCTCCTTCCCCTCTCCTGGGGGAACTATGCAGAGACATTGCTGCATATTGCAGGTCCTCATCCTGCTCTCTTCTATTGCACAGGGAACCTGCGAGTGTCGCGAGAACGTGGAAGGAAGCGCATGCGACAAATGTAAACCTCTATACTGGGATCTAGCACCAGAAAACCCACAAGGCTGCAAACGTAAGAAGGAATAACTATGTTTCTCTTCAAACTGGAATATAAAGATCTGTGTTTGGTTATACTGACGACAAATTTCTTTGCTTCGTGCAGGATGCGAGTGTGGCTCAGGGACATTAAATGGAGTAGGCGAGTGTCAGCAGGTAAGACAATAAAACACATCATCCAGAATGCATCTAGAATATATGTTACATGCAGCAAGATAGAGGAAGGGGTGCTACTTTTTTATTCCTGATTCAGACCAGCTCAGCTTTAATATAATGTCAGATGATACAAGGACTGCATATTGTCATTATGATCACAGATGTAAAATGTGTCTTTTGCACCAAATTTTGTTTCCCTTAACCAATTGGAACAACATGTCCAATATCCTAAATATGTGTGCACCTTGTAAACAAACATAATCAGTTGCTCCTTGACACATACACTAAGAAATGTTCACAAGCCATCGTTTGGTGATATCAGCAAAACACGTACACTGCCTCACTAGTGAAAAAATGTGGTTGAAACCAATGAATCTACTAGTAGGTCTTTTGTATCCGCTAGCAGAAAGCTCTCTTAATTTGTAATTTCTGCTTGGCCTCTCTTGGAGAGGATGAAAATCGGAGAAGAGGCTGGTTCAGGGTTATCATTTGAGGGACAGTCTAATTTGGGGCAAGTTCCTTAGCTCACCAATTGGCTGTTCCCTCCCGACAATGGACAGCTAGCTGTTTTGGGGACCACTTGCAGACATGGGGTTGCTCTAGCTGATGTCACTCAAACTGAAGCTAACGTTATCTTCTTTGGGCAGCTGGTGTTGAGTTTAAGCAAGAGACTTGCTGTATTTAGCGTAGCAGAAAGGTTATCTAGGGTGATGGGTAAACTGTGAAGCAGGTGACATATCAGTTGGACGCTAGGTTAGGGAACTGCAGGCTTGACAAAGATCAGGATGTTTTCCTATCGATTTTCTGATATTACTTGCATAGTTGGCTGTCTAGAAGGAGAGATTTATTACATCTGCCTGACTAGCCACTGGACTGTTTAAAATTGGGTCTCTTTGAATGTCTGAGCCTCATTTATTTATACGGAGGGGCCCAAAAAATGTATACACACTTCACCATGAAAAGTATATGCATAAAAATTGTTATTACTAGATTTATATAAATATCAAAGGGCACATGCAAGTCACATTAGGTGCACAAAGTGGTCACCATTACATTCAGACACTTTTCAATTCAACGTTTTACTGCATGAGCAACATTGACTAGTGTGTCCACAGGGATTGCTCTGCATGATATTTCAATTTCTTCCCATAGTGCAGCCAGCGTAGGTGGTTTTCTACTGTATACAACATTCTTTAGCGTTCCCCACAGATAAAAATTGAGGGGTGTTAAGTCCAGGGAACGTGGAGGGAATTCAGCAGCACCTCTGCGTCCTATCCAACATCCTGGCAGAATGTCATCGAGATAGGCTCTTATGTCTCGGTGGTAGTGAGGTGGTGCGCCATCTTTCTGGAGGTAAAATTGCTCATCTGCATAAAGCGCATGAATGGCCAGTTTGTCGAAACCACTCACAGTACTCCATTCTCCATTTGGGCCCCTCTGTATATATTGAGTTGCTCTCAGGCCTTCTCACACTGCAACTCAGAGACTATTCTTGTCTGAGATGATGTCTCATGTATTGTGAAAATTGAACAACCAGATTCCAGTTGTCATTGAAAACAAGGGAAGTAATATGATTGTATGTGACCGGGAAACATGTACATTAAAGCCAGGTATACATGCTTCGAAATTTAATGCACCTTTCTGATCAGCATCCCTCAACCAGCTGATCAAAGGAGCATGTCAGAAGATTGTTGACCGAACAGAGCTAGCAGCCAATGAGCAGAAAGGAAACAGCAGAAAATTCCTCAATCAATAGTCATAAGCGTTGATGGAGGAATCTGTTCTATCTTCTTCATTCAGCCAGCAGGTTGAATAAAGAAAATGGAAGCGTGCATACCCGACTTAAGTTATCAGTGTCTGAAATGGGAATTGTCTGTTTAGTGCCTAAAGCAAGCATTCCATTTCTCCAGGCTGTTGTTGTCCAGGACAGAATCACAACTGGGTTCTTGTTGTCACTGTATGAACGGCCAGTTAAGAGCTGTCAAGGATGATTGGCTGCTCATAGGTTGCTGCATTTTCTGCATTGCTGTTTGCCTTATTAAACAATCCCAATTCATTAGGACTTTTCTATGTATTTGGTTTACTGTTAATGCTGATAACACCTGAATTGTTTGCAGGTGACTGGACAGTGTTTCTGCAAGCCTAATATCTGCAGCGGATCATGCAGCAAGTGCAAAGATGGCTACCACAACCTGAAGCCCGACAGCTACTTTGGATGTCAGGGTAAATTCTGATTCCAGTCTAACACCTCCAAGAAAGTTTACATAACGATACTACTATACACCAAAGAACCAAATTCACTATATGGGAAGAGATCTAAAGGAAATCCACCTATTTCCATCATGGATACATTGGTTGGATAAAACTAACTAATTTTTAATTGAAAAAGACTGCTGTAGGAAGCACAAGTTGTGCCTGACAGATTCTTGCTTCTCAGGGTTCATGATAACATAGTAGTCCAGGGGTAGGCAACCTGGGCACTCTAACTGTACTTAAAATCCCCATCATGTCTCTGCCTCTGGGAGGCACGCCTGTGGCTGTCAGAGTCTTGCAGTGCCTCATGGGACTTGAAGTTCCACAACATCCCGAGTGCCCAAGTTGCTTACCCCTGCACTAGTCAATAGAGATAGGAACAGGATGGGAGCCTGCACTTTCCACAACTGCTGGAGTGCCAAGGTTTCCAATCCATGTAGTAGCCATTATACACAATGCATTTTCATTCAACAACCCTTTCCCCTAAATCTTTTTTATTAGTGGATATTGGCACTCTGCTGCAATAAAGGGATCTATAATATACACACGCAGCTGTTGCTGTAAAGGGTCAAGCCACCCAAACTATTATTTTTGGTTTGCAGGAGAGATAAATCACCTGCCAGTATCTTGTATCTGTCATGGAGTCTGGTGGTGATAGCATTATGATTGGGTTAAAGGAAATCTGTCAGTAAAAACCAGCTGCAGGTGTAAAGCGCAGGCACCTAGATGTTCTCATTCTACAACCTCACCCTGTCAGATACAGTCCTGTATGCCACAGGGTGATGAATTCCCCTCTAATTGGATATCTGGAAATGCCTTCTTAATGCACTGCTAGAAGAGCGGATGCCTCCTACGCATTCCACAGCTAAGGCCGCTATATATATCCTATTTGCTGCCAACTTGGGCCCAGTCCTCGCAGCTTGGCAGAGTGAACTCACCAGGTGTTTTTTACCCCCTTGCAGGATGCCAGTGTGACATCGGAGGCTCAGTCGGCTTGGCATGCAACGCCAGGACGGGTGATTGCCAGTGTCGTGAAAATGTGGAGGGACCGAAGTGCAACCGGTGAGTGTGTGCTGGGAACCGGGCTGGAATTGCGGAACTATCACACAGGCTAGTAATTGCCAGATTAGTACCGGATGTGTATGTTGGACTCTTGTCACTGAGCATCAGCTGTTCCAGCTAATGAAGTCCCGTTGAAATCAGCTCCATTTAAACTGGAGAGAGACAGCTGCTGTGGACTATCATTACACTGTAAAAAATGGCATTAGATGTTTGTACAGCATTATCCCCCCTCGTTTTACTACAGCTGGTTATGTAAACCGTATTGAAAATGACCTTGGGATAATTAATTGATGAATTTGTCTGCAACTTCATTCAGGGTTAGTAAATGAAGCCGGGCACCTCTACAGAGGCCGGCCATGAAACAATATGGCTGCTATTTTTAGGGGCATTTCAGGACCGTGCAGTGCAATGTTAGTGTAAGCATATGAGTCCACAAAAGCTTTATTTGCTTCAATCTTAATTGCATATTTCTTCCTCTATAATGTTTTTGCAATGCACGTTAGCATTACTTTTTTTCTTTCTTTTAAAATACAACTTGTTGCAGTTTTGATCCTCCTGCTTTTTGTTTTACATTATAGCCAAAAAAAGGAAAGAGTGTTGGCAACATAAAGTGTTGGAGATAATTCTTTGTCTCATTAATAAATCAGACCCATTGTGAGCCGTCTTGTGATCTCGCTTTTTAAAGGAGTACGAAAAGAAAACGAAGGACTGCCAATGCTGACCACCTGATATTTCTGACTTGTAACAAGAATTTAGATTAGGAAGTAGAATGAAATCAGAGCTGTGGATCTGCATACTTATTCCTTTTCAGAAAATATTGAAAACACTTGATTAGCTTTACAGCCAGGCAAGTGGCATTCTAAGAAGAAGTTAACAATGGCAGTCCCAAAAGTTTCTTAGTACGGGTTTCCTTTAAAAACCTTGGCTATCCTTGAGTGTCAATGAAAGATGAAAATCCCAAGTACTGAAGGGGGTGTATCCCTGCTACGTCCCTGAAAAACTGCCCATGATGTCAAGTTATTGGGAAGCTTTTTGTGCAGACTCCTGATTGACTATGTTTCACCTCCCAGACCTGTGAACGGATATTATTTCCCGGATCTGCACCACCTGAGGTATGAAGTGGAAGATGGGCGGACGACGGATGGAAGGCCAGTCCGATTTGGCTTCAATCCTCTGGAGTTTGAGAACTTCAGCTGGAGAGGATATGCCCAAATGTCACCGTATCAGGTGAGACCAGCCTGTACTTATGGAAGAGAAGGGTTATGTTGTCTGCAAAAGGTCGTATTCTCAAGTGCACTTTGGAAAAACAAGAGGGAGAGTTTGTCAATTTTAGAGGCAGCAACAGAACTGATACATTAGGTCCTATGTGTTAAAATTGCACGGAAGCCATGGTGGAAGGTTTTACCAGTTTTAGAAGATTATAGCTGCCAGTAGAATAACTTGAAAGGTAATTTATATTAACATTGAATTACTGGTATAGTAATTGTAAATATCAATTTTTCAGTGGCTCTATATATATATATATACACATCTATACATATATGGCTATTTAGCAGGAGACCTGTATGTGTTTTAAAGGTTCTGTTTTCAAATGATGGGCTGTTTAGTCACGATATGTAATAAAGTGTGGTTCTCCATCGTCATATGTTAACATTGTTTCTCCCCATCTCTTCACAGCCAAAGGTCATACTGACTATTAACGTGACATCCCCTGACCTTTTCCGTGTGGTGTTTCGGTACGTCAACCGCGGCACAGATAGTGTATACGGGAAGGTGTCATTTATAGAAGAGAAGAAGTTCAATGCCTGTGCTAACTGTAAGTGCCCAATCGTCTTTCCACCCCATGCATACTAATGGTACATTCCAGAGAGTAGACACTGAGACTCGACTAGCCGAGGAATGTCTCATTAATGCTGGCTGGGGGGTGGGACTGTCGACACAAGATCTACTCTTCGTTTTTGTCCCTGGTGTGAGCGTATTGAGGCCCCTCTCTAATCTTCTTAGGGGATATGTTTCTGCAGAAACATAATTACAAGGCTTGTGGATTTGGCTGCTCAAAGCTGAGCTGGCTGCTTGACATTTTGAAACTTTTTTTATGAAGAGACAGCTGAGGAAACTCATAAATTTGGATAATCTCAAACCTTCAGTGAACACCACAAACCTCATGTACAGTATAAAAGTATGTGTTCTTTCAGTAAGCTGCAGATTTTACTTCTTCCTGATAGAATGATAATGTGCTGCATTATCATTCTTGTTTCCGCTTCTAGTAGTATTATGAAAATGTGTTTAATGGACAGATCAGGCAACCAGTCACAAAACACTACACTTTAATGTCTGTCCATGTACCTGTCTATCCGCTTTATCTTTCCTTTTTCTTTCTTTTTTTACCTTTCTTCCTTTCCTTTCCTTCCATCCTTCATCCGCAGTTTCATTGGACTGGAATGGCATTTGCCAACACATAGCCATGAGGTCACTGAGAGCTGGCTCCATTAACGTTCTCTTCTGAAACTTGAACACATAAAAAAATCTGTTATATAGACCATGACATGTTTTCTACAACATTGTACTAATAGGAAGAATTATTATCTGGTTCCCAAGTCAGACCAGGGCAGGTTTCTCACTGGCTTTAGTTCTCAGGATCTGCTAATATATGTCCACTCTAAGCCAAATGGATGTAGAGAGTGTTGCTGGAAGGATGTAAACGCCAACGGTGTACAGTAAACTGAATGAGGACAATATATTTAAGCCAGAGCTCTTCTTTAACCAATCATGTACAACACAACAATTCATCAAGTTTATTATAACACCATCAATTTGTCTCTCTGTGCAGGTTCTGAGCAAATCAAGCAAATCGTTTTTCCTCCAAGCAAAGAACCGGCTTTTGTCACTGTCCCGAGCAGTAGCTATGGAGAGCCTTTTGTTCTTAATCCAAACACGTGGTCGGTGGTGATTGAGGTGGAGGATGTGCTCCTGGTAAGTCTTTTGGCTCCTCTTAGAAGTATGTCAATGATTTGATAACAGTATTCTGATTTTACCGTATATATATTTCCTCTACCAGGATTACTTTGTCTTACTTCCAAGTGCCTACTATGAGGCTCCGATTCTCCAGGTGAAAGTGACTGAGGCCTGCACATATGCTCCAACTTCAGAGCAGGCCAATCAGAAGTAAGGATCCTCTAAACTGCACAATTTAGCCAAGAACCAAAAATGGCGTTAGTTAAAAAGTGCATGATGTAGGCCTATTAGTGCTCATGATAAAGACTCATTAGAGAGATAACAGTTAACAGTAAAAAGCCTATATATCATAAGATGGCACAGACATTGGGATTAGTAATATTTATCTAATAGAGTCTCATTATTTTGTACTGATGTTGTTCTCTCTAATCACATTGTTTTTCAGTTGCCTGCTGTACAAATATCTCTCTCTGGATGGATTCCCATCTTCAGAGGGCGTTGAAGGTACCTGCCGAATTGACAATAGCCTTCCCCGACCCTGCCACACAGAGCAGATCACCCCCCGGCACCCACCATTGATTGGCTGCTATGGAAGCGATGTGCGTATAATAAGAGAGAACATTGATGTCATTATTAAGTGTTTAGGTGGTTTATAAAAACGCTGAACACCATGGTCTGTCTCCTAGATTGATGTCCAGTTCAATCTGCCAGTTCCTCACCCGGGCCGTTACGCTATTGTCGTAGAGTACGCCAATGAGGAGGATATGCAGACCACCAGTGTTACAGTAAACTCTCCTCAACGTCCTACACAGCATGGAGTCTTCAGCTTCTTCCCTTGCAAATTCAGGTCTGTATCTTTTCTGCGTTGGTGAAAAAAAGAGACACAAGTTCATCAAGTTCATTCTTAAATGTAAAAAAAAATCCTTGTCACCTCAAAACCCCTAACCCATAGCAGGATGGTAATACTTTCTGCTATGTGTTTCTTAGAAATATAAGCAGATATTCAGATTTTATGATTTTAGAAATGTGACTATTTCTGTTTTTGTTATTTAATGTGAACTTGGGTACATCAGTTTGTTGATTTTAGCAAAGTCATTTGTGGTGCTGTAAGTATCTCTGATAACCTTGTAATCAATTTCTGTATCCTGGACTACAGAGTTTCAAGTTCCTCTGGCTACCATATATATCCCATATTGGGCCCTAATGTCCAGGTGGGGGCAGAGCTAAGCTTGAAGTAACAAACATTGAAGACATTCAATAGCATGCACCTCGCATCCAGGCACACAGAAATTGATTAGAGGAACGGCAAATGTTTCTTGCTGTGCCTGCACTTTGGCAGTATTTTCTTAATTTCAACACTGATGTTTCACATGGGATTGCGCCACTTTAAATAAAAAATATGTACACTAGTATTATGTTGTTTGAGACATATCTTATAAATCTGTACAGTTTCCTGTGCCGTGGGGTGGCTTTGGACCATCAGCAGAAGGTGGCTTTGTTTGACCTTAACACAGAAGTCAATATTCGCTTTACAGCAGACAAGACTCAGTTCCACCTGGTGAGTGTCGGAAGAGTGTTTGGTGTCTTCTTTGCTCTGTATCACTTGTTCAAGCTCTAAATTCTTTCTGCTGTTTCCTCTATCAGGGCAAAGTCTACCTGATCCCTGCTGACCAGTTCACTGTGGAGTACATCGAGCCACGAGTACACTGCATTGCTGTTCATGGATCTTTTAACCCCAGCAGGTATTTGGCTCATGCCTATTTGCGTCTAACAGCTTGCACGATACTTTCTTGGCTCCTGATCTTATATCTCCTTTGGTCCACAGTGGTTCTTGCGTTTCATCGAGGTTCCATAAACCATCACAGTCAGTGGTTTTAACAGAGGGGAAGACCAGCTCAGTGTCAAACAAAATCCCTGTATGGCCAGGACACCAAATTCCTACCGACAGCCAGAAAGCTGTGCCACATCCGACATCACTGCCGCCGACAGCTGTAGATGCCAACAAACTGATACGTCTGCAGTCTCCTGAGGTCTGTGATAAATTGTACCCCCTTCCACAAGATACAGGCCATGGTGGAGTGACCTAAAGTTGTCTTTTTATGCATAGCCCACTTGCAACCAACAGTGAGACCCTGCTCCTAGCCTTGTTCAAGTCATTGGGTGGAATAAATTCTATGCCTCCAAAAACATTCATACTTGCTTGCTTAGAGATGAAGTACAAAATGCATCTGTAGTTTCCATCAGCAGAAGGAGATATAGGTGAATATGGTGGTAGCTTCCATGATCCTGGGAAATGATGATCAGTGGTGAACCCTCTTTGCTAAATTATCCAGAAAGAGGTTGAATTTGTTGTCTATCATCTCTAAGTGTAGTGCAGCCACTATTTCCATCATAGTCTATGAGCACCCAGGTCTTCACACCTACTGTGCCCATTATGAGGTCTTTCCACCATCCCCAAAATTAACGTGAATACACAAAATTCCCAGGTGGGGTGCAGCAAATTATGACAGGTAGATCTCACTACTGGAGTATCCAACACACATAAGAAGCCAGGGACTGATTACACCTAGCCATAAAAATAACTGCCAGGGCCGAAACTTGGGGGGGGCCGGGGGCGAATGTGGGGGGGGGGGGGGGTTGTGCCCCAGGTGCCGCTTTAGGAGGGGCGCCACTGGGTATGTGGATGGACAGGGGGAGCACCCTGGGACTTTACCCCTGGTGACAGAATGTCTAGCTTCCCCACTGATAACTGCGAAATCCCAATGTCATCTAATGTCTGAAGTTACTGTTTGAAACGTTATCAGATTTCATAAGCAACATCTGTAATAATAGACTCTTTTCTATTGTCTTTGGAAAGCAGACGACGGTGACATATAATGGACGTGTTCCATCACCAGGGCGTTACGCCTTCATCATTCACTACTATCAACCCTCCCAGCCATCATTTACTTTGGAGGTACAGGTGCATGGTGGCCGGGTTTGGAGAGGTAAGGCTTATGGGTGTTAAAAGGTCATGAGCCAGTTTTAAACACATTTTGTGGATGACTGAAATAGACATATGATCCATTTTCTCTCCCTAGGCTCTGCCAATGCCACATTCTGCCCTCATGGTTTTGGTTGCCGTAGTTTGGTTTTGTCTGAAGACCAGGCCATCCTGGGCATGACCGACAATGACATCACAGTCACCATACATGTACCGGACGGAAAGATCATATGGCTGGTAGGTTAATAACAATTCCTAGTGTACCAAACATTTACATTTTGTGCCATTGACTGCTATAGAGTGAATCAATCACAGAATGCAGCCTACTCGTTTAAAAGGCGAGAGTGACATTGCTGTGATAGGCCATTGCCTGCTGTAAATGAATGCCAGGTACTTTTTAATGTTGAGGACTGACCAATACTGTTATGACCTGTATTTTAGGAGTACATACTAGTGATTCCTGAAGACAGTCACAGCTCTAGCTATCTGGTGGAGGAACCACTGGACAAGTCGTACAGTTTTATTAGTCAGTGCAGTAGCAACAGCTTTCAGAGCAGGTAACCAGCTTTATTTTTTCCCTAATCGCGTAGATAGGTAATAGGGGGTCTTGCTGATCTTTTTCTGTGTCTTCTCCCACCAGTCCAGCTTCGTCTAAATTCTGCCGAGACGCTGCCATCTCTCTGTCTCTCTTCTACAACAACGGTGCCCAGTCCTGCAACTGCCATGAGGTTGGCTCCATGAGTACAAAGTGTGAGCCTTACGGAGGGCAGTGCACTTGCAGACCCAATGTGATTGGAAGAGATTGTTCGCGCTGTGCCACGGGATTCTGGGGATTTCCTGATTGCAGGCGTGAGTACCAGTGCAGCTGATGAAAGAGGGCAAACCTTTTATCTTGGTGTTGTCATTCCGTGTTAAATGGGTTATTTAGAGCATGTTGTAATCAAATCCTTGTAGCATCCACAAAGTTTAACAAAGTCCCTTCTTCTTTCACTCCCCATTTCTTTGTAACTAGGAGCCATACCAGAATATTAATATTACTATTATAATTTAGGAGACAATGTTGTCCAGCCAAACATATCTAAATAAGATGGTCAGAAGGGTCCCATTATTGCTTGCAGGCACGAAGTGGCAGGATACTTTTAATCTACATAATTGTTGGATTAATGAGTGAATGTCTTACCATTCTTTTTTTTTTCTACTTCAGCATGTGAATGTGGATCACGCCTGTGTGATGAGGTGACTGGACAGTGTATCTGCCCTCCTCGTACTGTGAAACCAGACTGCACCGTTTGTCAGTCACAGACCTTTGGTTGCCACCCGCTGGTTGGGTGTGAGGAGTGCGATTGTTCCAAGATTGGGCTGCAGAATATTACTGAGCCAAGCTGCGACATCCAGACAGGACAGTGCACGTAAGTGAGAAACAATATTCTTGACACACTGGGTACCTTGAATTAACTTTCATTTAGAATAAAGGCAAGGTCCTTTCCCTCCAAAATCCTAGATACCTAATGCTGAACAAGTGACACAGGCATGTGATTTATGTATCATGCGACAACAGCAATGGCAACTTCAGTCCTGCTTACTAGGCGCCATGCCTAGTAGAAAATTTTCTATGTTGCCCACAGTAACAATTCAGATTATTTATTTTATTTTTGAGCATTGACTGGGGAAACTGGTGGGTTGCTGATGGATGCACGCAGATGGATTAAAGTAGAATTGAGCCCTAGGCAAAGGTAGCTTTGCTCTCCCCATCCTTCCGATTGACATTGATAAGGATTGCAGTAGGCACAGAGAAGCAGCCTCATTTGTATTGTCTGTACTGGCATGGCCTCATCAGACACCTGCTGCTTTTAAGTGCATTCTCCCTTAGAAGCGACAGGCAGGTTCACAGCTTTGAGCAATTCTGGTATCCCGCTGATACACTGCAGGAGCATGAAGGTTGTAGCTAGGCCCCCTGGACATCCACCAGGACATAAGCTTTTGCCTAGATTGCCTTGTGGAAAACACAATTAGGATTACCTGGCTCTGAAACACACATACTCTCCTTTGAAATACTTCCTGTAATCGTATCTAGCTGCTTGCAGTATGTACGGAAAGAGCTATTCCTATTTTCTCCAGCAACTAATTTGATTCTACCTATCATGCTTGTGAGATTGGATACTTAAAAGAGAGAATGTGATTGATGAGTGGGTCTTGACAGGCAGTTTGACAAATTAGGGCTTGCCAAAGAAGAAAAATTTAGGTTATGGTACTATCCAACCAGTTATTATAGGCCATTACATGTTCCCATCAGCAGCTCTGTGGCCTGTAGTTTCTGCTATGTCCATACCTCAGCTTATCAAACCACAAACAATTCCTCTGATCTCTGATGCCTGAATTTCCCCAGCAAAAGCCACTGCTTCAAAGGGAATTCCCAGGGTTCATTTCACAATTGATTCAAACTACAAAATTGTTCTTCAGCTTTGTGTAGACACCACCCGCTAAGATATTGTCAACCCGTTGTCTGACATTATTATACACTTGGGTGGGCTATTACCTTGTATTGACCCATGCATTGTCATATAAGAGGGCTCTTCATATATAAATCTGTCAAGGTAATAAAGTTTATTATGGGCTCTAAACTCTTAAAATCATTATGTAGCTTTGTCATAGACAGTGAGGTCTCAACCCAGTCAAGTGACAGATCTTTAAATGGATTATCTCTTTTGTTTTGTTTTTAAAAAAAATCAGGAATCCCAAAGGCTCAGTGTCACTATTCATGTTTCCTTCACACATTTACTATTGTAGGTGTAAACCAAATATCATGGGACGGCGATGTGAGAAATGTGCTCCTGGGTTTTACGGATACCCCAACTGTAAACCATGTGACTGCAACCGAGCCGGTACCGAAGCCAGCATATGTGACTCCCTCACCGGGCAATGCCAGTGCAAGGTCAGCTCTTATGAAAAACATAGTATCTACAAATGTTTTTTTGTTTTTTTTCGGTGAGCTGTAAAAGTGATTGACTTAATCAACATTATACAAGCAATTTATAAATATCACTGATTTGGTTAATTAAAGTTTCTACCTGCATGTAGGAAAACGTGGAGGGCCCGCTGTGTGACCGCTGCCGCTTGGGAACTTTCTATCTTGACGCGGATAATCCGAAAGGTTGTACTCGCTGCTTTTGCTTTGGAGCCACAGATCGGTGCCACACCTCGTCCAAGTATCGTTCTCAGGTAAAGGTGTCCCATCTATACGTTCCAACCACAGCAAGAGAAACCATTTTCCAACTGTTATTTTTATATGCCTAACGATATTTAGTTTACAAGTAAGAATAGTTTATAGAGTCAGCAGTCAGCACATAATGTCAGGGAAGGGCGCAGAAGAAGCCTTTCTAGCTAATAAAAGTAATAGGTTGCACACTCTGTGGTGTTTGTTTCTTAGACAACACCTTTAAATTATTTAGAAGCCTGACAGGGTCACAATAAAGTGTGTCTAGAGAATTTATTGTTTACATTTTGGATAGGTTGGTGATGGGTTAGAACCACTGTCAGGTTTGTATTGAATAAAGTCAAATGAGAGTGCCAAACAAAGTTTCAGAGGCTCAAAGACTTCCTCCTTCCTCAGGGCTACAAAACAGGCATTTGTATTGGGGGAGCTCTGGACAAATGCCCAGTTTGCTCACCACCCAATGCATTCCCTGCCTGGTGACCATTGTCACTGGAATTGAAAGTGAGGAAAAATCCAACATTTTTAGTTGTCAACAGAACAGATATAGAGGGAAAAATCTTCTAATGGGGACACTAGTTGCCTCTCTAAGAGATTTACCTTACCTTGCAGAGATTTGCTCTCTCTCTCTGTATTTTGTGTTGACAGGGCAAAACGTAAAGGGAAATCTCAACAATGGGACACAAAAATAACTGACAGTGGTTTTATCCCAGCACTTCGTTATCCAAAATGAAAAAAAGGTTTTGGCTTTAGATATACTTTGTGTTTTTTTTCCTCCACAGTACATTTGTCTTAAGTGCTGTGACTAAGAGGTAAACTCGGGATAGAAAGGCATCTGTCACGCTTGTCTCCACACACTTCTGTGTCTTTCTGTAGCCTCTCCCTCCCCAGTTGCAATATCATTTTATTTACCATTGCCTGCAGCAAAGCTGACATGATATGAGACAAGTGATTGATGCGTGTGGAGCACTGTGCGTAATCAGATATTAATAGGCAAGTTGGTGGAGGTTTTCTTTTAAACAAATGGATTTAGAGACATAAGCTATGATAGAGCTAATGTAAGTTGTACAAAATGTAAAGCGCTCGCCATATTGATTAGCATGCTTGTAAATACCAGTGGTCTGTGTCTAACATGAGGTCCATCAGTTCTCTTTTTTCCACTCACATGCAAGTTTGACAAATAACCTGTTTGTTCTGTTGATCTCCTGCAGTTTAGCGACATGCGGGGATGGGTTCTAGTTGGAGGAGAGCGACAGGAAGTGGAGATCTTGGAGAGGCCTGGTGAGGGCCTTGTGGAGGCAGATCTGAGAGATGTTCCCGATGTCTACCAGGAGTTCTACTGGCACGCTCCACGAAGCTACCTCGGAGACCGGGTGAGCTTAGGCTTTGTTTTATCTTGTTTTACTTTTTGCATCTATGTTAGTTGAACTGATGACAGCACACATGCGGAGATCTAGAAAATGTAAGAAACTTACAGTGGCTTAGTGGTTAGCACTTATACCTTGCAACACTGGGGGTCCCAGGTTCAAATGCCGGTCAGGACACTATCTGCCAAGAGTTTGTATGTTCTCCATGTGCTTGTGTGGGTTTCCTCCGGGTACTCTGGTTTCCACCCACATTCCAAAGACATGCTTGAAGGTTAATTGGCTCCTGTCTAAATCGGCACATACACTAGTATGTGTTTGTATGTGAGATAAGGACCTTAGATTGTAAGTTTCTTTTGGGCAGGGACTGATGTGAATGTGCATTATGTAAAATGTGCGTAAAATGTTGGCGCTATATATAAGTACCAGTAATAAATAATAAGTCTGCCTGCCTGTTTAAATATGAAGACTAATGGCTTCTGAATTTGAAAATAAATATTTTGTAATAATTTCAGATGATGAAAATGCGAATACTACACATTGAAACTATCCAGCAAAAATAAAACTGATTGATTGGCAGTTTAGAACCATTTTTCCCCTTTCCCCCACTATTGATCGAGAGGCGGGCGAACCCGGTATGTGTTCGCTCACCTCCCGATCTACTGAGCCGACCTGTGACAGTCTCATTGTCACATGTCGGCTAGAACTATGAGGTGAGTGAAAAGCACTCACCTCATAGTTCTCCTTTAAGGCCACACTTCCCTTCCTTCCATTAGGGAAGGTCCCTTTGACCGTATTTACACTCTGTCCTCTTAATGTGGATAAGAAGAAGAGCGGCAGTGGAACTGTGTAAATTAAAGAAATACTATTGTTTTGTGACCTCAGGTCTCTTCTTATGGTGGGTTCCTGAGGTATGAGCTTAATGCTGAAGCTATCAGAGGAGACGACATCTACATTCCTGTGGAGCGTAGACCAGATGCCATACTGAAGGTACAGACCACTTCCAAGTTTCCAGAGATGATATCGGTTACAAAACAGCTGAATAGAACTGGATATTTGTGTTCTCTTCCTGCAGGGAAACCAGATGAGTATTGCGTTCCTGGAGACAAAATACCCGTTGCCAGGAGAGAATCATCAAGGACAGATCCAACTCATCGAGGTGAGAATGGGACCTTTGTATTGGGTAGCAAGCTGTATACAGTGTGCTGTCACTTTTTTATTATCTGGTGTCCAGATCACAAGTCTAGTTGAACAGAATTATGTAAAACAATTCACTTATATTTAATTCACCTGTCTATTCGGTAGCTCCTTAAAATACACCTTCACTGCTGCATCATTAGCAGACACACAAGTGCGACCCTGTAAAGTAATACGACGGGAGGCACAGTCCCTGTGTTAGAAATGTCACTCTTCTCTTCATTAGAATGACGTCAGAATATTTCTCATCTGCAGAGTAACTTTATCCATATTGGGACGAACAATCCTGTATCCCGTGAGGACATCATGATGGTTTTGGCCAACCTGGAGCAGCTGCAGATTCGAGCTCTAAATTCTCAGTCGTCCGCCATGGTGTCTCTGCGCCGGGTGATTTTGGAAATTGGACACAATGCCAATACTGGAGTGCGGGCCAGCAATGTGGAGCTGTGTATGTGCCCAGCCAACTACCGCGGAGACTCCTGCCAGGTACACAACTCACCCGGCCACATGTGCTGCCTCATTTTCATTGGCAAAGCAACAACTGTCGACTTTACTGCTAGTAATCTGATAGTGTAAGCTTTAACAAATGTCTCAGCATGCGGGAAGTGACAGAAGTCTGTGATGCCAGAATAGTCTGACATACTAGAAGATTTACAAGGGCCTTCCACTTTTTTTGATTGATCAGATTTCTTCTTAAATTTTGGAATATAATTTCCACATCCTGCACAATGCAGCTTTTTATGCTGGCACTCACTGTAATAGAGTACCTTCCAATGTTTTATATCGTTTCCTATAATAACCAATCACAATCCAGCTGACATATTTGTAATTCTGGTGCCAGAGTCACCGATGATAATCAATCACAATCCAGCTGACATATTTGTAAGCCTGGTGCCAGAGTTACCTATGATAACCAATCACAATCCAGCGGGCATTTGTCATCATCTGTTGTTGTTCCTGACAGGAATGTGCTCCTGGATTCTATAGAGACATGGGTCTCTTCCTTGGTAAATGTGCTGCTTGCAACTGCAGTGGCCATTCTGATCAGTGCTTACCTGGGACTGGAACTTGTGTGGTGAGTATAACACCATATATCTAGGACTGTGGAGGTCTTTGCAGCTCCCTTCCCAAGACATTTACCGCTTACCCTTACCCTCCCTAGAAATGTCAACACAACACCGAAGGAGACCAGTGTGAACGATGTAAAGATGGCTTTGTGGCCAATGGTACCATTGAGGGATCATTACAGTGTGTGGCGTGCCCCTGCCCCCTATCTGTGCCCTCCAACAAGTAAGTGCCTACTAATGTTACATTATGAAGAACCTGTGACATTTAATATCTTACATGATTGTAAGCTCACGTGGTGCCATTCTCCTGCAGTTTTGCCATTGGATGTATGCAGAGAGGCTTGACAACTCAATGCCTCTGCAAACCAGGCTACGCTGGGGCCAAGTGTGAACGGTAAGTGGACACTTATGGTTTTTTTGTCAATGAGAAAGTTCTGGGTAGAAAATAAAATATAAGATTGTTTACTTTGGAGCAGTTTTTCCTTTATTTTGCTCTGTAAGTCTAAAATAGGTGGGGTACACAGAAGTATCTCCTCATCAAACCCGCAGTATTGTAATTTCTGTCTACGGCTTCCATCTCTGGATACATTTAAAATGTTCTCAACAAACCTTATTAGATTTGATGTTATTATGGAAGAGTGGCAGCTGTCACACCAACTGTTCCTCTGCAGGATAATTGGGGCTCCCAATGTGTCAGTCATGCCACTGCGCGTGATCTGTCTTACAATAAAACAATGCTGCCAATTCACTCAGACTGTATGTATAGGAATCTAATAAAAAGTTGTATTTCCCAGAGCAACCAAGAGAAAATATCCCCCTGGCGAGACCCATAGGATGACATAATGCACGGATTGTTCTGATAAGGATGATTCTTCTCATATCTATGATGTATAGGCTTGCTGTTATGGAAATATATTTAGACCCCCACTGGGTGGTCAATATTTTTCTAGGCATTTGATCACTAACAGAGGAGACTGTAGCACTTCTGCACATTGGAGTGAAGTATAACACAATTTCCCCTGCCCACATGACAGAGAGCCATGTGGGAAGCATGAAAGTGAACTCTGCACTGGCCACTACGTGCTCTGCTTATTAAGTGGTATCCGCATATGTTGACAACAGAGAGGAGTGTGGGTATTGCCTGCTGCTCTTTGCAGCAAAGCAGTGATGGGAAAGCACATCCAATGTGCCTTGATTTTGAGCAACATACTTCTACCAGCCTTGTGAACCCCAGGACCATTGCTTGAGTCTAGAGGGTTGCTCTCCTTAAGCATAAATACCCATTATGTGTGCCCAGCACCCAAATTTGCCCACATATGAAAAATAAATAGGCAAGAGATATGGTCAGGGTGTTGGCATATAAGTGCAGGATTTATTACACATGTTTGCCTAATATTGCATGTTTTTGTCTAAATGATCATCTACATTTTCCACCCAATAGCTGTGCCCCCGGTTATTACGGGAACCCCATGGTAATTGGAAGCACATGTTTGCCCTGTAACTGCAACGGAAACACCGACTCCAACATGCTCTTCAACCAGTGTGACCCTTTGTTGGGCACTTGCTCCGGCTGTATGTTCAACACCGCTGGGCCTCACTGCGAAGTGTGCACACCTGGCTTTTATGGAGACGCCATCATTGCCAAGAACTGTACCAGTAAGTTTACAGCCAGTATCACCTTCAGCTTTTGCAGATCCATAAGAGCCATAGTTTTCAAATCTAAAGTAAGCCAAACATGGCACTGCTCACTTTAAGCTTGTTGCTTGCACTTTCCACTTTACTGTATCACAAGTCTGATTGAACCTCATCAGTTCAGAAATCAGGCGCAGTTTAATCAGTATTAGGACTGAAAAATATAATTAACAATTTATTGATATACAGAATTCTATATTATCAAGTATTGATTTTAAGAAGATTTGTGAATCACATTTCAGTTCCCCATGTATTTAAAAGGTTGGCCACCACTATTACAACTTTTGCACCGGTTTTGTTTTTTTAGGATGTGGCTGTTCTACCTGTGGAACAGACATTTGTGACCCAAGAACTGGACAATGTCGCTGCAAACCTGGAGTCATCGGACCTCACTGTGATCGCTGTCAGGTACATACTACATGCCCAGCTGTCTTTATCCAATCTTGGTGCTGGTTTGTGTTCTCCTTAGCTGCAGTAGTAATCCTTTTCTCTCCTATTCCAGGAGGGTTATTACGGGTACAATAGCTGCTCCGGATGCCAACGTTGCAGCTGTGGTTCCGGCTCTACTAGTTCAAGTTGTGACCATCTCACTGGCCAGTGTCTCTGCCTTCCTGGTGTCACTGGTCCTCGCTGTGAGCAGTGCGCTCCTGGATTCTGGGGGTTCAAACCGAGTGGTTGCACAAGTAAGTACAAAACTGGGGTCTGATGAACTAGCTTTCCTGTGTTACTTAAGCGCTTCCCATATTCAAAATGTAATCCCGATCTCATACAGTCTATATGTAGTGATGCCCATTCTAGATGTAAATATTATTATCATTATTATTTATTATTATTATTTATAAAGCGCCAACAGCTTGTGCACCACTTTACAAAATAAAGGGAGACAGTACAGAGGCAATTTTTGCAATTTTTTTCTAACCCTCTTGTCATTTCAAGAGAAGGGGGTTAGAAGGGCCCTGCACATGAGAGCTTACAATCTAAAAGGGAAGGACAAGTGATACAAAAGGTAATAAGGGGGTGAGGGGTTAAGTTGATGGAGAAAGTGATAGTTTGCCTTGTTCTTCAGTTTAATGGACCATTGGCAGTTCCTGGTGCTGCATGTGGAAGCAGCTGCCAGGTTTAATATGCTAAATTACAGAATACACTTGTACTAGGACTAATCAGAGGTTACCGGATTTATGTCATTCAATTACAGCGAATTCCAGAGAGCAATGTCAATTTTAAGGCTCGGCACGATATCTGAATATGGCTAAACACCTGAACACACCCATGTCATCTGCTCTATTTACAGCTAATGATTTCCCAGCTGACAAATGATGCAGAAATCTATTAAATGTCTTTTATTCTACAGAGTGTCACTGTAAAGGGGGCTCATGTGACCCGCGTACCGGTGAGTGCCAGTGCAGCGACGGGCTAACGGGAAAGCAGTGCGACAAATGCAGCCGCCAGTATGAGATTCCAGTCAGCCACGGGCCAGAGGTCATGAAATGCGAGCGTAAGTATTGATAAGATCCTCTAGTATTTGTATTTATTTAACAGAGGAACAATAAACTTTTAGCTTGAAAATACAACTAAAGCCACCAAAGAGTTCCAAGGCCCAATGTGTTATATATACATAGTACTAACATATTCTGCAGTGAATTACGGCATAGATGGACGTTCACATCATACATACACAGACATTAAGTAATTAAAGCGCTGCGCAAACTGTTGGCGCTATATAAATCCTGTATAATAATAATAATAATAATTACACTAATGGTGTGTTTTAGGTGTGTGGGAGGAAACCCACACCTAAACAGAGAACATACAAATCCCATCTATATAGAGCCCTGCTGGGAAATGGGTGCAAAGGAGATATGATACCCCTTTAAACAATGACAAACCATTTGTAACATGGTCCAAAGAACTTCACAGTAACCATGCAAAAGAAGCTTTATTGGCATTGATCAAGTCTTAGTTTACAGTTTTTAAGTCTAGATCTTTGTAAACAGATGCGTGTTATCTTTTTTATAATTTATTCAAAAGTTTTACAAGTTAACAAGTCACCCAGCTTCAGACAAAATGTTATATATATAGTTTTTGTTTTGTTTAGAGTAGGGAAGGGTTTGAAACTGTGTTGGGTTTCTGTTGCTGTCAGGACAGGAAGTGATGAGAAATATCTCCAGCGAGAACACAGTGAAAACCACATACGCACTTTGAGTAGAGTGAGGAAGGGTTAGAATTCCTGACTGGTTTTGTTGCTGTTGGTGACTTCCTGTCCTGGTGAGAACTGCACCCTCCATTTCCTGTTTGGATATACCAGAGACAGGAAGTGAAGGAAGGGTAGAAATTAAACCTTTTTTCAGTTTTAAAACTCAACTTGTGCCCTGCAGTATATACTTATATTATGATTAATTGGTGTGTAATTACTTTATGCAGCATGTGACAGCTGTGTGGTGACCCTTCTGGAGGATTTACAGAGGATGGCAGATTTTTTCCCCAGTGTCCGAGACCAGCTGACCAACCTGAGTCTGAGTTCCATTGCTTGGACCCGCTTGGGTGGTCTCAATGCCTCTATTGCCAACCTCACAGTAAGTAAGATATAGGTGCCGGCTTTGAGTGTGTAGCTGAGTGCCAGTATGTTAGACTTGATAATATTACATATATTGTCTGCAGGATCTCTGGCTTCATTATCAGAGCTCCATCAATGGTATTAAGGATAAATCTGACGATCTGGAAGATGATAGTTTTAGCCTCACACAAGACCTCGACACACTGGAAGAAAAGGTGAGAGCTGCTCTTTCCACTTTTTCCACAAGGGGGTGTCCACGCATCTACTTTGTTAGAAAATGTATTAGTAGGGAAGATATATTGACACTTATTAAATAATTAGAGAACGTTTAAAAACATATTTGCATTTGCGAGCACCTTAGAATTTAGGGTATTTGAGGTAATACTATGTGTGGGAATATATTTTGTTACACATAGTTTAATTCCTATACAGTAATGACAGAGCAACAATCTGCAGCCAGGTCGCCTCAAATGATGATAAAAACAAAGCAATAGGTTGCTCTGAGCTGCACTACTGATATTGATACAGTATGAATAACATGTACAAAATAAATGAATTATATAAAAAAAACTCATTCAAGATGTTCTTTTTCAGATGAATTCAACCAAACATAAAGCTGCAAATGTACAACAGGCAACCAGAGACACCAGTCAGAAGGCCAAAGACTTGACTAACCGGGTGCAAACTCTCTACAAGCTCACACAGGGTAAAACATTCTGGGGGTGCTACAGAACAGGGGGTTACTTTCTGTTAAGCGATAGTGACAACCGAAGCCAGCACAAACTTGGATGATACAAAATGGCCTTTTAAAATACAGAATAGATCCATGCCCTTGTTTGCTAGCTTTTTGTACATTTCAGTTGGTAAAATGTTTGTTGTCACTCTCTTCACACTGCTTTACTACACACAAAAGCTGCATGCTATTAAATTGAATCTATGCTTTGGGCATCCAGAGCAAAGCAACAGGTTTACTTTAATAGTGTCCCCACCACCGGCTTATAGTTACCTTCTCTTTGCTCTTCTGCTCGGCTCAGCCACCAGGAGTGAAGAAAGGGAACCCCCTTGTAAGCCCAAGTCACAACACAAGGCTGGGGACTCCCATGTGGCAGTTCTGGGTTACATAGGCATCCAATCCCCAAACACAGTGCACAGTCATGCTTTAATAGAAAAGCTCTTTCCAACACTGTTGCCAAAAGGTTAAACGCCGACAATTGTCCAAAACCTCTGTGTGCTGTATGTTGTAGCATTAACAACTGTACTTGTCACCGGAGGAGCCTGAACTTAATTATTAGGAGGGGTGTCCATATAGTTTTGGACATATAGTGTAACTATACATTTGTAGACTGGTAAATAATATCTACTTGAAAAGGTCATGTGACATACCTGCTGGCACATGAGACATAATAGGTCACACCAATTCTACAGCTGTGTTCCAACTTTTGGCCTCCATGGTCTAGGACTACAGTCACACACGTCTTCACTTTTACATTTTGACTGCCTAACAGGTCTGCTCCATCAGCTGAGCAAGATTGGCTCCTCGAATACCACCAACATGACATCCACGGAGGAGTTCAGGCAGATCGTGACTGATGTGGAGCGAATGCTGAAGGAGATGAGAGACAAAGATTTTAAGCATGCTAACGGCTTGGCTGGAAAGGAGCTTGAAGAGACTAAAAAATGTAAGTGATAAGGGACCGCCATCATCGTTGGATCCATAATCTACTAGGCTCACATGCTTTCATTCATAGTTTAGATGGTGGGGGTCAGAGGGAGTAAAACTTCAATTAGGTCCTTAACCTTGGAAACAACAATTTGTATTGGGTTTAAGGTTCTCTATACTTCCCTGCCTTAGCCTGTTATCTGCATCATGCTGAAAGGAATGCGCTAGGCTAGATGTCTGCCTATTTTGGACTTATTGATACTGAATTTTAAATCCTTATATTTTAGTGCTAGACCGGGTGAAAGCAGAGCTACTGAATAGTGTTAAAACCAACCAAGACATTTTAAATGACATCAAGACAAAGCTGGACACCTACAACTCAGAGGTGATGGATCTTCGGGATGCCATGAATGAGGCAGTGAATAAGACCATAGAGACCGAAGGCCTCAACAGCCTTAACCACAACAGCCTGGAGGAGAACAAGGTACAGCAAGGTTCTGCTACCAAGAACAAACATACAGCAATAAAAACATTCCAATTTATAAAAGGGGTCATAGGATAGTAGCATTGGCTATACTGGTGAATCTGACTAAGGACTTATTCTTACAGCTAAAGCTTAAAGACCTAAAGACTCAGCACAAGGAGCTGGTGTCAGCCGTGAAGATGGCAGCAGATGCCCTTGCCCAGGTCTCGGACATCCTGCAGATGATGGAGAACTTGAAGGAGGTAAATTTTGGTCTGCATGTAGCAATGAAGACTACTCATACTCACAGCTAGCCTACTGTCATGGAGTTCACAGGTTATCAATCCTTTTCTTCCTTAGGAATATGAGAAGTTGGCTGCAGAGGTTGATGGAGCCCGAAGCTCAATCATGGACCAGGCAAAGAAATTCTCCCCAGCGAGCAGCAAGTTAGCCATTGTAGAAAAGGCCGAGGAGCATGCCAAAATGCTGGGACAGGTGGCCAAGAACCTCAACAAGTAAGAGACATGATGATCCGTTTTTGTCTAAGGGACGGGTGGCCACTAGTAATGGCATGAGATCTGTTGTCTGTTACCTAATCATTAAAGAGACCTTGTTGCCGGACCATTTATTTCAAAAACAATCTTCCCATAAAATTATAGTTGCATTTAATGTATTTTATGCATGTGATTTCCTGTAAAAGCCTCCCTAGTGTAGAAGCCCTGAGACTGCTGCTGCCAGCTAAGATGTGATCTCCACAGCCCCAGCTGAGCTGTCACTTACCTAACACTCCCCTATACATAATATTCCCCTTTGCTTCTCCCTCAACAGTTTACATAAAATGTTATGTAGAGTGGTGAGGGGAGGAGCTGGACCAGCACCATGCAAGGAGGAAGGGGGTTGTGCTTGATTCTTACATTTGCTAGTGAATAATTTGCCAGTAAGCATTTAAGATACTTGATTTTCCTGCTGTAGCTCCTCTGGCTATAGCAGGTGATAGCAGTGAAAAACACATCAGATAAATGACTGTGCAAGTTGGTGTTTTTGCCTAAAATTATGTAAACGTCTCTTTTTTTCTAGTGCCATTAAAGACTCCAATCAAGACATATTCATCCAGAAGGCCATAAACGCCTCCAACGCTTACTCCAGCATTATCGAGGCCATGAAGCAAGCCGAGAAAGCGGCCAAGGATGCCAGCCGTGCAGCAGGAGAGGCACTTAAGGTGAAGGTCATGGCCTGGTGTGATGCAGCCACTGTTGTATACTCTGGAACTAGCTATACACGGACTGAATCACTCGATTCCCCCATCTATTCTAAAAAACGGATGGTGGACTCTCCACCTGCTGGGTATTGTATTCAAACACCTGGCACCGGCAGATGTCTTAATACTTAAACAGTGGCTGCATTTTTCCACCTGGTTCCTTCGATTTTTTAGTCGAAGTTTTTAGAGAGGGGTAGTGCACACAGGGCCACCCACAGCATCAATTTTGTCCAATTCAGTAAGAACTTTGAGCCATGCATGGCTAGCATTAGGGTCTAATACACAGAGTCATACCATCACACACTATGAGGGTCTATTGCAGGCTTGTGACAGATCCTGGAGTAAAAACAATCACAAAAATCTGCACAGCCACAGATGAAAGCTGATTTCTGGTTGCTGTAGGTTCCTGAACTTTGCTTGATGCCTGATGGAATATCCATGTGTCTCTGTACAGGATGTGGTGTCCCAACAGCTTGCCAAGAGAGGAAAAGAACTGAAGGACAACAGTTCAAAACTGGAAGAAAGAGCCAAAGCGGCACAAAGCGAGTTAAATGGAGGTGAGATAATGCAAAGCATCACGTACCGGTGTACACGGTATCAGGTAGCATTGTGGCAGATTTGAGCACTGGTTTTAATAATTTGGTAGTGGGAGGGGTTTAAAAGAAATTTTTTTACACAATTTCCACTTCTTTATCCTTACATCTCAATGCCGCTGATCTCCTGCAGCCTCTTCTTGTCGATATGCACTCCAGCAATGGCTGCATGGCATTTTTCAGGGTGGGTTTTCTGATGGTGGACCACCCTTGCGTAATGTGTGTTGGTACATCCACTTGAAGCCAACAATAGGGGTGCACATGACAGAGAACCAATGCATGTTAAGGAGACCGAAGTGACCCCATACGTTCCTCAGCAAGGACCCTCATGGCTGGACCATGAGGCTGTACAGTGTACGTGACAAGTCATTTGGTCCCTTTGTGGCTGGACGTACAGTGTACGTCTCCGGTCACGAAGGGGTTAATGAAAGCTGCAGTTTTAAAAAGATTGAAAGCTACTTTAGAAATTGTGTTAATATGTTTAAGGTTATGTGAGATTTTAGTGGTTGAGTTTACATCTACTTTAACAGCTGGTGAGATCAGTCAATCTGTTGGTCAACTCATCGACTTGTAATATGATGTGGATCAGTAGCACATTGTGGAGCACAGCAAATCAGGAGGTAAAGCCTGCTTATGTAATAAGCAAATATGGCTGCCCCCTTGTACATGTATGATTACAAATTGTACAAATAAACAAGATTTTTAAAGCATTAATGTATCATTACATTGAGCTTATCCCTTTTACATTCTTTTATATAAATCAACCTTGAAAAGTCTAAACATTCCCTTAACCCCTTTGTGACGGGAGACGTACAGTGTACGTCCCGTCACAAAGTGGCTATATGACTGGCCACGTACACTGTACGTGCCGAGTTATATTAGCCTCTGTAATGCTGGTAACTGCTGATTCTCAGCAGTTCCAGTCATTAATTAATGCCTCACTATTGAGACATTCATTAATGAAATAGTTAAGCTTTTTTTAAAAGCTTCTTTCTTTCATTAATGAAAGAATGAAGCCTTTACATTCAGATACGGGTTCGCTAAATAGCGATCCCGTATCTGACAGCTGAAGATAGCAGAGAGGTAGCAGTGACTCACCTCTCTGCTATTCGTTTTGACAGCTGGAGAGCCTGGCCCGATGTTAAATGATACATTTCAACCACTAGATACAAAATGTATCTCTTGAGTGAAATGTATCAGTTTTGATCGTCTAGGAACGATCAAAGACCTTTAGTGAGATCTGATTCTGACATGCTGTCAGGATCAGTCTCTAAAGTTATTATTAGCTGTTCCTAAGCTTGGAGCAGCCTGATAATAACTAAAAATGTTAAAAAGTTAATTTATTAAGCAGTCATAGTGATTGCTTGATATAAACTGACAAAAAAAAAAATTTTTTTTTTTACACTTATTTTTTTTACAAAGTGTAAAAAAAAAAAAGTGTACAAAAAATTAGGAAAATAAAACGTTTATATATAAATATATTTGTATACTATAATTATTATTAAAAAAATTCTAAAAATAATAATAATAATCAAAACTTGCTGCTGTGGAAGAATCACACAGCAAAAATGTAAAAAGTGTGTCAGTCATTTAGGAACAGAAACTAAAAACTAGCTCAGTCATGAAGGGGTTAAAGCAGTAAATGACTAGAGCTGCGGATATAATCAAAGACACTGCAAGGTGCAGCGTCAAAGAACATTAGATTTTCACTGATTACAGTAACTGAAATCTGATTGGTTTCTCATTCTGTCGCCCTATTCACTAAGCCCCAAAGGCTTCTGGAAGACATGGCTGTGCCGTCCAGTAAATGATGCCGACACTAATACGTTTGTCAGGGAGAAGTTCAAACAAATGGCAGTGTTTCGGTGAGTCAGTGCAGGTCCTGTATTACCGGCTGACCTCTCTTTCTCTTCAGATGTCCAGAAGAAGCTGCAGGAAGCCACAAAGAAGCTGGAGGACAGCAAAACAAAGAAGGCAAAATTAGAATCCGACCTGAGATCTGCCATGGAGAAAATCAGCATGACACAAGGTAAAAAATGAATTGTTGCCATCGTAACCAAAGCCAAGAGGGCTCCTCCGGCTAGGAGCGTCCAGGCCGTGATTGTGATTCTGTGCAGAGACGAGCATCCGTTATTGCCTGGGGCTTTCTTTTATAAGATGACCCTTGTTATTACATCTTTACAGAGGTATCTGTGGTCCATCGGTAGATCGGAATGCCTAGCAGTCATTAGACATAAAAATGCTCGCTTGTATTGTCCAGATCTCCATGATTGTTCACTGTACATTCACTGTTGGCCTTATCTAGAGAGAGCAATAAAAGAGACTCCAAGCAATTTTCCACCCAAGAATGGTTGGCAGGAAGTGTTTACAATTCATGCGTCTCTTCATCATTAAATCTATTACATTAGTTCTTCATCTGCCAACCCAGTGAGCTCCTAACTTCCTGTTTGAGCTGACAACACAGCGCGAAGCATTGATGTCAACCCTTCCTAGTTTTAATTTGATTACAGAGCACCTCCCCTTCTCTTCATCTCCATAAAATAAGGGAGAGGTGTTCTGTATCCCAGAAGGGAGGAACTGAGCATTGCTGACAACACTGCTTGGGATTTCAGTGCAGTAGAAGCAGAGTTCTCAGCTCACTACAGGAAGTTAGGGGCTCCCTGGATTTCAATAGGTATTTGTGCATCTGTGCTTGATGTGTTTTTTAGGAGACACAAGATGGGGAAATGTGCATTGATTTTGGAGATCTGCTGAATATGGTTATTTATATTCTGTCCAGACACGCAGTTATTCTAATTCTAACGCTTAACCCTGCCCCTCCCCTGACCTTTACTGTGAAACTCATCCCCCAATTCCCAATCCTTACCAATTCCTGACCTTACCAAGATAAACTTAACCCTAAAGACTATCTGATCAAGGGCTCGTTCACACAGACGTGAATGGCCTTACACTGTAAAAATGGGCCGATATTGCTTACTTGTGAGAGAAAGAAATGGGGAATCTGATAGGTTGCTCTGGATGACACAGATAGGTCTCCTAGGCAATAAATTGTGAAGCAGATCAGGTTCAGGCAACCTTTGGCTCTCCTGCACTTGTCCCAGCTCATGGCGGCAGGTAGAGTCTTCCATATTGTTACATTGGCGTGATTGGCTCTCTTCTTTTTTGGTTTGTTACAGATAATGTATCAGACAACATAAACAGAGCTAAGGCCAAAGCCACTGAGGCAAACAATACTGCCAGCAGGGTGGAGGCCAAGCTGACCGACATCAAGAAGAACCTCGAGCAGTGGAAGAACAAGTATGGAAATATGCGCAATGAGGATGTGAACAAGGCAGTCGAAGAGGCAAAAACATCAGGTTAGTAACACAATTTCAAGCATTCCCATTTCAGACTAAAATATAACTTTGCCCTTTGCTGTGCTTAAGTGGGTTGAGCTTTGACCTGCCTTACTATTACCCTATCAAATGCTCTGTGTCTAAGAACCAGTCAGAAATGGGCATTTTTAGGAATCAGGATCTCCACCCATAAGGTGGTATAAAAGTATAGCCTTACTTGTCTTGGGTGTGTGTGCTGTTATTTAGTTGTATTCTCTCCCTGTCAACGCAGAAATTTCAGCCGGTGAGGAGGAGAAAACTGTCAATTAAAAGCCATTTGTTTTCTCTCATGTAATTCTGATATCGCCTTTGTTCTATGACAATTTTATGAGTAGCAGATAGGATGACCGCACACCATAACACTTCTGCAGTTCTGCGTGCACAGTTGGTGGCAGGGAATTAGGGAAAGATTTGCATGGCTGGGAGCACTAACTTAAAATGTGTACTAAACTAAACCCTTTATCTTTTTATTTATCATTGAAGTGATTGCACATAAATACCTTCTGATTTGGGAAAGCAACCCTATACTAATATAAGTCAGCTATATACTGATAGGTTAACTGGCTTTTACCTGAACTGGTCCTAGTGTGCAGCTATAACTTTAGTAAAGACCCCTGGCTGTAAGGGCCCCTTAAGGTAACTGTGCATGATCTATGTACCCTGTAAAGGGAAGCAGATTTCTGCTGTGTACATGTGTAAATAAAAATAAATAGTACTGACATCATGGAAAGAGCTAGCAGGGTCTTCATTTTGACTGAGAAGATGGTCATCTGATGATCAGATGTGTCATCTTGCTACAACTATAGTAACATGGGTCCTGTCTGTGTTTCTTCCTCATGCTTAGTGTCCAGTTTGGAGAACACCATCCCGCTACTTCTGGATAAACTTAACAAGCTAGAGGGCCGCCAAGGACAAAATGGCAGCATTTCAGACAGTATCAAGCGAATCCGCCAGCTCATCTCTCAGGCAAGAGATGCTGCCAGCAAGGTAAGTGGAATGATCAACAGAGAGGAGACTACATTTATCATGTTGGGATTTTGAAGAACACATAAATATAAGCAGAATGAAGGTGACCCAGTGTAGTCCTGCATGCTTATGGATCATCTCAGATCACCATTTTGACATATGTCAAGCTCTTCTACAGCTGACCTCCATATAGAGATCATTAAACTCTGTGGCTTATCAGTGGATCTTAAAGGAGAACTATGGAGTTAAGGCTTTTCCCCATAGTTCTCCTTAGGGTGACGGAAGGACACAAACTAGCGTCCTCCCGCCATTAAGCTCAGTATACCGCGAGCTACAGCTCGCGGTATACTGAGACGCCGCAGCTGAAGCGGATCCCGACAATTATGTCTGGACCCGCCCAGCTGCGTGAGTGACAGCTACGTGTTAACCTACAAAAATGAACACGTGTGAGCACAATGAGGGCCACTTTGTTGGTATGTAACATGGGGCTTGCAAAATACCCTAAGGCAGGGGTAGGCAAACTCCCGCCCTCTAGCTGTAGTGCACCTACAAATCACTTACGAGCCACAGACATGACTCGCAGAGGCAGAGGCATGATGGGATTTGTAATTTCACCACAGTTGGAGGGCTAGAGTTTGCCTGCCCCTGCTCTAAGGGCTCATTCACACCACGTCCATTGACCTGTGTTAATCTACACTGATTAATGCAGGGTCATTATTCTATGCATTCATCATTCTATACAAGGATGCATAGAAAACAGTTGTTTCCTATCTGCCCTGTTCACATCACAACATTGTGTTGAGGTGCGTTGCATAAAAATACAGGCATGCTGCACTTTTACTCAGCATAACTCACCACATTGAAGCATGTCGCAATGCACTAGCATGCATAGACTTGCATGAAGTGTAATTTTGTGACATATTGATAAAGTTTCTAAAAAAGTAAACAGCGCATTGTGTTGTAACATCGCAAAGCACCGCCCCTATACAAAGGACACCATCACGCACACGGTTTAACATGGAGACTGCTGTGAATGAGCTCTAAACGTTCTTTATAAAAAGGAAAAGATAATGTTCAACTTTTTTTTCCCCTCCAGCTACACTTTAATATGAGTGATAACTAACCCCCACTTTTCCTCTGCTGTCCTCGTGACATGAATCTTCTGTAGGTTAAAGTTCCTGTGAAGTTTAATGGCAGCTCCGGGGTCCAGCTCCGTACTCCCAGCAACCTGCATGACTTGTCTGCCTACACGTCTCTGAAGCTACACATACAGAACCCAACGCCACAGAGCAAGAAGAAGCGTCAAGTCGAAGGTGAACAGGCGCGCTTTGTGATGTTCCTCGGGCACGAAGATGTAAGTATGACGCAGTCAGCGCTATAATGAGAAACGTCAGGAAATGTTTTATCTAATGTGGTCCATGTCACATAAACACATTATCACTTTAGAAAACCTTCTGCCCTTTATGAAAACACATAATTGGTTTTGGTGGCCCCCGTGGCTCCAGCTCACATTAATATGTGACATGTGAAGTTTAGTTTCTCTCCTATTCTACTGTATTTCATGGCTGACCATGTCTGTGTGGGGGGATCAGCCATCTGTATGTATAAGATAGAAATGAATACGGCTTTCTACTTATTAATACAGAATTAAATGTATTTTATTGTAATAGCGAGCAGTGTAAGCACCTGTATTTGACTTGGTATCAGCCTTTTGCATTTCCTGTACAACAGAGCTCAGATTTAGGGAGAAGGAAGCTGCACAAGGAGCTGGCCAGTCGCGCTGCATTGCAAGGAGCATACTAATAGGAGGAGAAAGCAGAGTGTCAGAGAGATGAGCTCATCAGTCTGCGGCTTCTCCTTTACTGTCCAGTTAGAGGGGGGTGGTCAAAATCTGTAAGTGTTATTAAAATGCAGCATAAAAAAAATCAGGTCTCCTGCCGTGCTAGACACGGATGTGCTGTGTAATTTTAGATGGACAGAAATAGAAATCCTTTTGCAGTTTGAACCATTCACTTATGTACTCCATCTGTGTATTTAGCCCCTGACTCCACGTATATTTATGCAACAGTGTCTGAGAGTGATAGAAGACATTAAAAGGTGAATTTCCTCTGGTTATTCTTTGGCAATCTTGTTTCACAGGGTCAGGGAGATTATTTTGGGCTGACCCTGAAAGGCAACAGACTGCAGTGCATCTATCGCCTGGGGGACCAGGAGCCGACCATCCTGTCAGCTAATGAGGATATCAAAGAGACGTTTGTCACCGTCGTCATAGAGAGGTGAGCGGTTTACTAATGATCAGCAAATGACAGTCCAACCGTTGCTGATCAATTCATGTATTTACAGTCCAAAAGAAGAATTCATTGCACATCAAGGAAGAGAATCCTTTGGTCCCATCCAGTGAGGTTTTTTTGTAAAGGAGAACTATGGGGTTAGGGCTTTTCCCCATAGTTCTCCTAAGGGTCACGGGAGAACACAAACTAGCGTCCTCCCGTGACCCAAAGCTCAGTATATAGTGAGCTACAGATCGCGGTATACTGAGACGCCGCAGTCGGGACGGATCCCGACAATACTGTCTGGATCCACCCAGCTGCGGGATTGACAGCTGGCTCTGCCTATCCAGAGGAAGAGCCAGCTGTGCCCGCCCCCTCCTCCGTCCGTTTCCCCAGTCAGCACTGGAGGATCGGACAGGGGAGGAGGGGAATCCCTGCAGACAGTCGTGAGTGATGTGAGTGACAGACTTTTTTTACCCGTTTGGCTTGTGCCAGTATATGTCTACACTCTTAGCTTCTCCTGGGTACATACTTGGGGCAGACCTGGTGTGCTGTTGGAACCACCTTACCAGAGCCAATGAGCTTGTTTGGAAAACCTTGGGATATTTGCACTTTAAAATGAGCATTTACATCCCGGTGCCCCTTAAATATTTAGATCGGAAGAAGACTCTTCAGTCTGTCTCCTTCAAGCCAACAGCAAAAATTCAGATTAGAACATTAATAACCAAAAGTGAATGTTTTCAATGTTGTATGTGGAGACACATACAGCATTGAAAGCCTGACATAAGTTGTACTCTTCCCCACCCTACCCAAAGCAAAAAAAGAAAAAGTTTTGTCTGGAATTGTACTTGAATTACAGGCGAGAAGTCCCCCTGAAACCGGTCGGGGTGGCTGGGTAATGAGCACCCGAAGCCTGGCAGAGCTAAGGCTTAATAAAGCCAGAGAGTCTTCTGTGATGTGGAAGTTTGTATTCAGCTGGGTATACCTCCCTTGTCTTGTCTTGACTTTGTTATGGAAAGCAGCCTGCGCCACTGTCTCTGTCTGCTCCCTCCCCGGCAGGATCCTGCAGTACGGCCAGATGTCTATCTTTGTCACCAAGGACAGCCTGTACGAGATCAAAGGAGACAGCAAAGCAAATGGAGAGCAGGGGCTGCTGAACCTGGACCCCCAGAAAGTGGTCTTCTACGTAGGCGGCTACCCGGCAAGCTTCAGGGTACATGTGCTAATTGGTACAGATCTCCTCGTTCTCTCAGAACCGCGTCTCGTTCTCAGTTCACAAAATGAATTCTTCTCTTACCCTTCAGAAATTTCCGCGGACTGACCTGTTATAGTGGATAGTGACACTTCCTCAGCCTGTTTATTGTAGCTGCCGCCACATCTTTCTCTCTCCTCTTGCTGCTTTTTTCTCTGCTTGCATTGTACCTGAATTTGAATAATTAAGACTGTTACCCAGAATCCTTTGCTCCAGCCATATAAAAAAAAAAAGTCAATTCTAGCCTATGTTATGCTCTTTGTGTAGACTTGGATCGCATATCGGGTATAATATAAAGTGATTTGTGTCTCCTTTGTAATATATAATACTTGATGCCTGAACAACAAAATAAAGTGCGATTAGCTCTTGGCATACGTTGCCGCTGGGCTCTGCCAATGTCAATACAACAATGCTGTAATCTAATTGCAGCCTCCTGCCTCTCTGGATTATCCAAACTTCAAAGGCTGCATTGAAATGGATACCCTCAATGAGAAGCCAATCAGCCTGTATGACTTTGAGAGAACCTTCCAGCTGGACACGTCAAAGGATAAACCGTGTGCCAGGTATGTATCCGCACAGTGCCTGTGCGGATTTGGTTTACCCCCTAAAGCTGGTGCAAACATTGCTACACACACAAAAGCCGTTGTTCCCATACTAAGATGAATTCACACCTCACGCTACAATGGCAGCCTTAAATCTGGCAGCTGAGGCTTTTGCCAAAAGAGCTCCCAGATCTAATTACTAACTTGAGACCTGTTTTAGTAATATAGCACAGGGGTAGGCAACCTCTGCACTCTGGGAGTCACGCCTGTGACTGTTGGTCTTGCAATTCATCATGGGATTTGTAGTTTCACACTGAGGTTGGCTACCCTACATGTTCCAGGTTAGAGTCTTACCAGGTAGTGAATGCAGGAGGGGGATAAATGCCCCAGAGTGTGAACCTTGAAAAAGAATGTCACAATGGCAGTTCTTCCCTAGAGAAATGCCCCCTTAATGTACACAAAGGACTATATTGTGATTAGGAAACCTCATAGTTTAATCTATACTGAGCAGTACATTGGTAATAGTGGAGGCATGGTACATAATAATGTGCCAAATGACATTATCAACTGACCAAGGGAGGAGGTGTAGATAGAGAATAGAAGGAGCCCAAGGACTGGGAAGAGGAGAGGGGGAGGTAGAGTTGTAGGTGACACGAAGGGGCGCTGAGATAGGTAGGAGGTGACCCTGAGAGAGCAGAGTCTTGGAGGTCAAGGAATTGGAGTTTATTGAGGAGGAGCGGGTGTTCCTGTTGTATCTTTGTTCCTGCTCTGTCATTTCATAGTGATTTTGTTTTCCCAGGTCTAAATCTACAGGAGACCCCTGGGTCACTGATGGCTCGTACTTTGATGGGGCTGGCTATGCTCAGGTCAGGCTGGAGAACCTTTCAGGGAATTCAAAGAGATTTGAGCTGGATGTCCGCCTGGTTTCTTATAATGGCATTATCTTCTTCCTTGATGCCGAGGTAAGTGAATTTTTCCATGTGTAGCAGCTGAATGTACTGACAAGCCTTTTTTCTGGAGCCATCGCTTCACAGATACACAGCAAGAGGGAAGCCATTTTGTAGGATGAGAAAGCAGCTTGTTCATCAAAGCCCAACTCCAGCCAGAACCAGGTTTTATTGCTGTCTTTGCCTGTCCCTTCACTTCTTGTCTACTTATGGACAAATACATAAAAAGTTGATAAAAAAGTGATAAGATGACAGACGTTCTAAGTGTTCCTTGCTGAACTGGGTTTTTTTTGACTGGTTTGGCCTTTAAATGAAGCTTTAATATGACAGAAGAAAAATGGAGGCCATCTGTTTTGTTGCCTCAAGGGGGAAACCCATCAGTTCATTAAATGTAGTGACATCATCTATTGTAGAACTACAGAAGGTGACCAGATCACAGCTTATGTGGGGCCAAGCTAAAGAACTTGTTTATTAACTTTATTGAATATAATGTGAGGATTGGTGAGGACTTACTGACTCTGGAAGAAGAGCCGAATACAAAGATTTCCCTTTTTTGGGTTCCCTTAGGACCAATTCTTATGCCTCGCGGCCCAGGAGGGGAAGCTGACCCTGTATTACAATGTTGGAAGCGGCAGAGAGAAGGCCAAGTCACTGGAATCCACCCAGTTGTTTGTCAGCAGCTCCAGCACCAAAGCGGTAAGATGTTATTTAAATGATCTGAAATAATACAGAGAAGTCTCTTGGCTGTACAGCGGGGAAGATGTGATGATTTATCTCCTAATACCATGGTGGGGCTTCTCTTGCAGATACAAGTTATCTTGGCCTTTAAGAAAAAAATCTTTGTACGTTTGGAGAGAACGACTGTTTACACCGTGGAGTACGATGGAGGCAATTTAGAAAACTCCCAATACTTCTACCTCGGAGGTCTTCCACTAGAGAAGATCCCAGAGAGGTGAGTTTGAGTCAGACCCCCGATCTAGATTTCACTGTCTGTTGGAGGAGATTGATCGTTTGTGTAGATAATTCTGCAACATTTAGTAATTTATAGTGTAAAGATGACATAAAGCTCAACTCCACACAATGGGGGGGATTCATGAAAACTGGAGTAGACAGTTTTCTTACGGCAACCAATCAGCTTCTCTCTTCAGTTTGTTCAGTTAAGCTTTGAAAATGAGAGAGAGAAGCTGATTGGTTGCCATGCACAGCTGCTTCAGATTTTTGTCTGCTCCCATTTTGTCACTTTCTTTGTCTCCTTTAGGGATATTTTCTATAACCTCACTCCCGGTGGTACCCTGTGTGTCAGTGAGTGACAGGGTAGAAGATATGTTGAATGTAACATTTCGGAGCCTCACAGGACCCCTTTGTCAGGCAAAGTGTCATTGGCAAAGGGATCCTCTGAGGCTCTGAAACGTTGCATTCACATGTCATGCTAAAGGAATATGAATACAGATGACATTCTGAAGCACAATGGTGTGTGGACAACATATCTTCTAGATTGTATACTGTGGCGCCATCCACACAGTTGTTCCAGCACCCGTTGGATTCTGGGGTACACATCAGTGCGGTGTGTGCAGGGGATATTACAAAGTGAGTGACAGGGTGACACCAGAGCAGGAAGTCAGGGTAAATCTTGTACAGCAAAGTGCTTTAGTATGTTATGGGACTTTCTGCATTGACATGCTCGGGTTTCTGTCCTTTCAGTTCTAGCTTACATTTGGCTTTGTTCTTATGGACCTGTGTGACACTGCTCCCAGGGTTGTGTTTTTAGCTTTCTTGGATAGTGTCACATCTCCTTTATGGTGGATACAGGCACTTGGCAATGATCTGGCTTTAGAAACATGCAGCAAAGAACCGACGCAATGATCATATTCCATCCTGTCCCTTTCTCTAGTAGTTTCAGCTTCTACTCAAGAAAGGGTCGGCATGGACAGGAAATATTGTATTTGCTAACATGGAGCTCTACGCTATTCATGGAGTTGTTTTGATGCACACAAGACAAATTAAAAGAATATGATGAAGACAAATGAACTTCTAAGTGCTGGTCCTTTAATGGATGTCTTCTGGGTGAACCCTGGAAGTATTGCACTGCTGCACAGATTGTATTATTGGGATGTGGTGTGCAGTCCTCTCTGGTCTGAGATGGAGCTTCTTAGGAATGGTCACTGACATCATTGTCCACCATAAAGAACAATGATCTCTGTGATGGAATCTTCTAATTGTCCAATTGCAGACCTGGCTTTGACAGTCTATGCTGCCCATATCAACCAATCAGATTCTGCTTTTGTTCTCCCCAAGGAGATTAGATTGGTTTCTTCAGACATCAGTGACTGAATAGGTTCTCAAACACTGATAAATAAGGCTCAGCGGGAAAGTCTGAACCATTTATATCACACTGGATGAGTTTACATCAATGACACCACCACTCTACCTCAAACACTGCCTCAATTTCATGACGTTAAAGTGGTTTCATTACAGAGTTCTTGTCTGGTCATGCTCACTTGTCACCTATAATGTGTAATCTTTGTACTGTGACAGCACATCATTAGATGGTCAGTGCCGAGAGCAGCTGTGGAACTTTATATTGGGATCTATAATCTTATAGTATTGCTTGTGGCAACATGTCTTTTGAAAACAGCAGCTCCCAGCCTGAGAGGAGGAGGTCTGTATCACAGCATGAGACTGGTGAGAGTTATTAGAGCTGCTTTAAAAAGGAGAAAACACGGAGGAAATTGGCTTATTGATCTGAAAATCTCTGAATAAAGAGGATAAGCTTTGCACCATCCCGCTGTAGATCCTCAGAAGGCCCCTTGATCTGTGTGAGCATTTAATAACTTGTATCTTTTTATTTTCTGACAGTCTGAAAGAGTTTTTCCCAACCGGAGGGTCTATCAGAGGCTGCATGAAGGGGCTCAAAGCGTTGGGCAGATACGTGGACCTAAAGCGTATGAATACAACTGGTGTCAGCTATGGCTGCACCTCGGACCTACTGGTAAGTGACACCCCAGTGGCCTATTTCATGAAAGTGCAATGATGGCATGCTTTGTGTAAGGCCATCTTCCATTGATTGGACTACAGTTGGCTGAAATCTGGATGCTATGATTTGCCATACTCTACATCCCTTCATTGCTCTTAGTCCTGTATGACCATGGCAATGGTGGAATTAGATGACTAGTTACATAGTATTTGAGGTTGAATAAAGACACAGGTCCATCAAGTTCAACCCATTGCGTGTATGCAAGTTACTCTGGATGTGTATGCTTGTTTATGAGTACCCTTGTGTTCTTGTATCAACAGAACCTGTACCCCTGAATGTTTCGGTCTCTGAGGAAATTGTCCAAGTGTTTTACAGTTAGGCTGATTTTTACAGTTTCTGATAACTATGTCTCTTCTTATGGACAGATTGCCAGGTCGGTGCAGTTCCATGGACATGGCTTCCTCAATATGAACCTGAAGAATGTGCCCAGTTTCCAGGATGACTTTGCTGCAGGTTTCGGGTTCCAGACCAGCCAGCGCAATGGACTGATGTATCACCAGTCCAGTGAGGTAAATTCATACCGATAGGACTGATTTTAAAATACTGAGAATATTCACTTTCATTGAACTCTGTCCTGTCCTTATTTCCAGGAGGGATCCTGCCAGGTGTCAGTCCAAGATGGACATCTATCTGTGAGGCTGCTCTCCACAGAACTCACCTCTAGTTCACCGTATTCAGATGGAGCGGGACACTACCTGTCTCTTTACAGCACTAAAAAGGAGTGAGTTACTAAGAGGGGTCTCTACTAAGAGTATGGGAACTTGCATATGGTGGAAGCATTACACAGCATTGTATTGTAATGAGGCTGGCTTATTGAGAAAGGGGAGAAGCTGCAGGGGCACTGAAGGGCAGAAGGACACTTTATACATATTGGTTAAGTTCTCCTAAGTGGAAGTAGGTTTGTAAGACCAAATAGTTTCATACATCTGCCCTTTTGTGTCTAGATTGAAGGAAGAGGTTGGGATATTTTAGTGCTAAGTGTGAGCGTTGAAGTAAATGTCACGATTATTGACTCTTGTCACAATTGTGCAGGGTGCGGCTTTACGTGGACGACCAACTACAAGGGAGCAAGCAGTTGTCAGACAGCAGCAGGAGGAGGCGGCAGGATGCGGCAGGTAGCAGCCTGCTTCTTGGTGGTATGCCTGATAGCGCACTACGTGGGAACCTGAGCGGATGCATCAGCAATGTCTTTGTAAAAAGGTGAGATTTGGCCACCATAAGTAGTTTATGTGCATTATGCTTATTACAGCCTGGCAGTATAGCATCTCCCCTCCCCAGTATTCATTTATCACTATCCCAGTCCTGAACTAATGTGCTGATCCCCATGTTCTCTGTGGCTCTAGTATCACTGGACCCCAGATGGTTCTAGATCTACAGCAAAATCTACGCAGCCTGAATGTGACAATCAGTTGTCAAGAGGTGGCGGAGGAACGGCCGCAAGAGATTCGAGCCCTGCTGAAGAAGGATAAAATTAAAATGAAGGTAAGAGGACACTGGGGACCATGGGGACAATTTATGTGCCACATTTTATTATTGTATGTATTTTAATTAATATTCTGATCTGCTGTCCCATGTTAGAAAGCTCGGCAAAGGAAGCTGGCCTTAATGAACCACCGGAACCCGCACAATTCATCATGCATGCTTCCCAAAACTGTCAAAGGGGCATTCCAATTTGGAGGTTCCACTTCCAGCCATCTGGAATTCACAGATCTTCCTGACTTTCACCAGGAAAGGTAATTATATAATATAATAATTGTCTGGTGACATCAGGGGAAACACAGATTATGTAGGAGGATACGATGATAGAGTTGTGTGTTCTAGTGAATGTGCAGCATTTCGTCTGCTTATATTATGCGGCTATAATTCTGCACACATAAGTCAGCGCACAGAGAAAAATAATACATTTGTTGATTGCAACTGACTTGTGAAGTCTATGATCCAGCCATGGTGTTCAGACAGGAAGAGAACAGCTACTGAGCGGTCACAATAAACCTAATATCCACTAATCATTGATCTACAAGGACTCCTCCAGGTGTAAAATCATTCTTCTATGTTTATGCCACACAGGTTCTACTTTTCAATGGAAGTTCGGCTGAACACCTCCAGTGGGCTCCTCTTTTATGTTGCCGATGAGGAAGGAACCTCTTCCCTGTCTCTCCACATCTTAAATGCCAGGTTTGTGCTTCTGATGAACATTAATGGAAGGACCCATCGACTGAGGAGTAAAGACAAGTACACAGATGGACTCTGGCACACGGTATGAAGATTCTCCTCTGTGTCTTTTGTACACTTATGGAAACTTCTTTGTCATCCATCCTATAATATACATCTGTTTGACATCAATAACCCCTCTATAAGCCAATAAATTCCATACCTTAGGGGGCCCCCTGCAGTAGGGAGTTTGTCTATGTAAATGTTTTAGATACAGGGGGGTCTAGCCCCACCCCCATTTCTGCAATACACCGATCAGTGTAAAGCATTTCCACCTATTGATCATTTCCCCATTCTGTATCCTTTCACTGCCAAAACTGCTCGAAGTCTGGAGCTGGAAGTTGGTGCAAGCTAAATCGTTTGGCTCACCACAGAGGGAAACATATGGGTACATTATACTTTCCTATCTCCCTCATATAGACCTATCCATCTATATTGTTTGGTTCTCTCTTAAAGGAAGCTGTAGTGAGGAAAGCATGGGGGCTCCCATTGTTAATGGGTGGCTGGACATTGCACTGCTCATTTAGGGTCTCCAGTCACTGCTTCCTGTTAGGAGAAATGACCTATGTGATTGGAGGAGTGGAGGAATGAATGGAAATGGAGCAGTACATAACAGCTGCAGATTAACATTGCCTTGAGCAGTATCTGAGCCATGAACTGTGCAGGGATACGCATGGTTCTGTATCAGTCATGTGTAAGTAGAAGCACAAATCCACGTCACATCTGATTAATATCATTATTATTGTCAGGTTTTCTTCGGTAAAGAGAAGAACAAGCTCCGCCTGGTCATAGACGGCCTGAGGGCCCAGACAGGCATCCTACACTCGGTGTCCTCCTTGTCTTTATCCAGTCCAGTATACGTTGGAGGAGTCCCTGCACTGAGGAACCTTCCAGACAACATGGTGAGTAATGGACGCATAAATGGCCTTGTGGATAAGAAATTGGAGGAAGGTCTTGTCCGTGGCAACCAATCAACCTAAAACTGTGATGTGATGTATAACCCACCACTATAAGTTAGAAAACAAATGTGAGACATCAATGTAACCTTAAAGCTGGGTTATGGCACCTAAGAGGCTCCCAGCAGAGCCATAGATAATAATGTAACTGGGAAGGTGGGCACCTGATGGGCCATACCAACCAGCTCATAGTGTGAGATGAAATACATCTTGAGCCACCTTCTAGACCCAGACCTGTCCGAGTGCTAAAGATGACGTGGGGCTGTTACACTATAGGCAACTACTACACCTGCTCGGTGTAAATCAAGTGCATGGAAGATGTCTTTAGCCTCTGTAGGTGTGTTATTATTTATACAGGTGCTCTTCACGTATAAATTAAGCACAAAAACGAATGTAATTTTTCATACTCAAGACCAGTTGTCTTTAATGTGTCATTGCCGCTTCCCTCTGTTACAGGACGGCGCCCTGAAAGGTTTCCGGGGCTGCCAGAGGGATCTGAAGATGGACGGGAAAGCATTGGGCCCTCCAAGAAGAGTGGTGGGAGTCACTCCTTGCTTCGAGGGGTTCACAGAACCCGGGTTGTTCTTCTCAGATGGAGGATTCCTCAGATTTGGTATACAATAGTGTTTTTTCTAGAGGCTCATTTCATTTTTTGTAGAGGTCTGTTAAGTTCAGGGTTGGCAGCTCATCCCTTTAATTGCTGACTTGTGAGAATTACAAAGAAACCCGTATAATATAATTATGTCCGAAATGAAAGGGATGAGTTGAAAACGCTGATTGGTGTCTCAGTTATTACATGGCACATTATTTTATTGGCGCAATATTTGGAGATCTATGTCTGGATTTATAGAGATCAGTGAGATTCTTGGGTTGGGGATGTGCACATTACCACCTGGGCCCTCTGCTCATCAGAATTACTATTAAATACAACATTACGGGTGAATGCTGATTGGCTAACTCCCCCTTCTGAATTTCCAAGCCTTGCCTCCCTCATTAAAGGGGAATTCCAGGCAAAAATCATACTATCAGGACCTTATTTATATGCCCTGTAATATCTGTCCTACAATCCCTTTATAGCTGCACCCCCTTCCCCCCTGAAATGATTGTAATGGCACCTACTGATCTGCTGCTGGCTGGGGGATTGGCTGCTAAATGTTGGCCTCTTTAGCCATCTCTACTGCTGATTGGACAGTGAAAGATCAGCACAGCCTGACCCTTTTATCTTAGAATTTTGTGACCAGTCCAGGTCATATTATGTATTCTGTTTATGCTCTTACCTGTTTCAACCCCTTGTTCCTGTCTCCCAGGGGACCTGATTGACCTGAGGCTGGATCTGGATCTGGAGCTGAAGTTAGAGGTGCGGCCCATGCACCCCTCCGGTCTAATATTCCACATACACTCCGAGAACGGGAACTCCATCAGTGTGTCTGCAGCTGATAAAAAGGTATTTATCTCATTGTAGTGCAATTATATGACACAAGGACCTATTTCGTTGGCCACTAACCAGACAGCCATTAAAGTGGAACTCTAGCCAGTCTTTAGTTTTGCACACAGCACGGAAGGGTTAGTGTCAGTGTTTCATCATTGTCTGCGTCACTATGGAGCAGAACTTTCCCTGCTTGTCCAAGGGCAGCATTGTCCTAAAGACAGGAAGTGAGGATAAATCTCTCCAGTGTGGACACAGACCACAATAAAACCTGACAAAGGTCCAGGAATTCAGAGTAAGAGGATCGGCATGACAAGCAGGCAGTCTGCATTTGCATTGTGGGTAGTCAACACAGGCAGCCTCCATGCTTCAGTTTTCCAGTTGGACGTTTCCTTTTGTTCTTTGTTCCAGGTCACTCTAATTCTAACGGATGAACGAGGAAAACACAGTACAGAGGTGAACCTACAGCAGCCTCTGTGTGACGGACAATGGCACACCATAGCCG
>NW_017306285.1:1293777-1309081 GCF_000935625.1 Nanorana parkeri | reverse complement strand
ATGTATAGACCGAGACCAATGGGAAGGGCAGGGGGTCGGGGGGGATTTATTGCCGGGAAGTATATAGCATGAAGCCAATAGGAATAGAAGGGGAGATTTATAGCTGATCAGTATAGACCAAGGTAATGGGAAGAGACGTGGGAGAATTATAGCTGGTCCTTATAAATTGGGGCTGATGAGAAGAGACTTAAAGCCAGTCAGAATATAGCCGGTCAGTATATAGAATGAGGCCGATGGGAAGAGAGAGGGGAGATTATTAGCCGGTCAGTATATAGAATGAGGCCGATGGGAAGAGAGAGGGGAGATTATTAGCCGGTCCTATATAGAATGAGGCTGATGGGAAGAGAGAGGGGAGATTTATAGCATGTTAGTATAGACCATGGGCGATGGGAAGAGAGGGGGAAGATTTATAGTCGGTCCATATATAGAATGAGGCCGATGGAAAGAGAGGGGGAGATTTATAGCTTGTTAGTATAGACCATGGGCGATGGGACGAGAGGGGGAAGATTTATAGTCGGTCCATATATAGAATGAGGCCGATGGAAAGAGAGGGGGAGATTTATAGCTTGTTAGTATAGACCATGGGCGATGGGAAGAGAGGGGGAAGATTTATAGTCGGTCCATATATAGAATGAGGCCGATGGAAAGAGAGAGGGGAGATTTATAGCCGGTTAGTATAGACTGAGGCAGATGGGAAGAGGGGTGAGGAGACTTATGACCGGTCAGTATAAACTGAGGCGTGGGAATTTATGGCGGGGCTTTTTAGTGCCCCGGTAAGGGTTGTTTAGCACCCAAGACCAAAGTACCTGTGAACTACCTCAGCAGTATTGGTTGCTGGTCCTGCTCTTTCTGTGGGCATTGCAGTTCCATGACATGTATGACAACTTTCCTGCTTATAGTTCTGGTGCAGTTCAGACTTATTGACTAAATCTTTTAGAAATATTCCTTCTCCGGGGAGAGAACCGACCTTGTACCCGGCAGGGGTGCTGTGATTGGTATAATAAGAACCTGCACTGGTCTTGCCCTACGACTGTTCATTGTCTTTTCCCCTCTTCCCTCTGCAGTGACCAAAGGTAGTAACGTCATCCAGCTGGACGTGGACACAGAAGGAAGCCACTTGGTGGGGATCAGTCCGTCGTCACATGTCCACAATCACGGGACCCTGTTTGTGGGAGGAGTTCCCGGTAAGTACAGTGAATGTACAGTGGCAGCATTATATAGAAATGTCTGTGTCACGAGGACTCAACAAATCTCATATCACGAAACACCGGGAACATTTTAGTGAAATAGTAATATATCCCAGTAATACATTTCCACGAGGACTGGTTTGGGTTTTCAGTATGAATGTTAGTGATCCCTGGTGTGACTAGGGGAAAATCCTCCATGCTTGATTTTATGACAGACCAGTACATTTGTAGAGAGCCTTTGTGTGAATCAGTAGTTATCCTCCCACAGTGAGCAGAGAGAGACGAGGACAATGATAGAGAGCTCTTGTGCTCAGTGGTGGATCTCATTGCCGGGCTCACATTTTGACTTTTATATAAGACCGGTAAAATTCATTTTCACACAAATTTTCATGAGGAATGCCAATTTTCATTTAATTAAAAGACGAGTAAAAGTGAAATAGGTGATTGCTTAGAATGTAGACCTGCATATGCTCCACCTTGTATGACCAGACATTTGATCCCCCTTTCCCTCTTCTTACAGTGACTCTTCGCAGCACACAAGTCTTAGCACCCCCATACCACGGCTGCATGAGGAACCTCAGCATGAATAGAAAGCTTGTCGACGTCTCAAAGTCCGGAACGTTCTCAGGATCTTCGGGCGTCAATGTCTGTCCAGTATGTATAGACCGAGACCAATGGGAAGGGCAGGGGGTCGGGGGGGATTTATTGCCGGGAAGTATATAGCATGAAGCCAATAGGAATAGAAGGGGAGATTTATAGCTGATCAGTATAGACCAAGGTAATGGGAAGAGACGTGGGAGAATTATAGCTGGTCCTTATAAATTGGGGCTGATGAGAAGAGACTTAAAGCCAGTCAGAATATAGCCGGTCAGTATATAGAATGAGGCCGATGGGAAGAGAGAGGGGAGATTATTAGCCGGTCAGTATATAGAATGAGGCCGATGGGAAGAGAGAGGGGAGATTATTAGCCGGTCCTATATAGAATGAGGCTGATGGGAAGAGAGAGGGGAGATTTATAGCATGTTAGTATAGACCATGGGCGATGGGAAGAGAGGGGGAAGATTTATAGTCGGTCCATATATAGAATGAGGCCGATGGAAAGAGAGGGGGAGATTTATAGCTTGTTAGTATAGACCATGGGCGATGGGAAGAGAGGGGGAAGATTTATAGTCGGTCCATATATAGAATGAGGCCGATGGAAAGAGAGGGGGAGATTTATAGCTTGTTAGTATAGACCATGGGCGATGGGAAGAGAGGGGGAAGATTTATAGTCGGTCCATATATAGAATGAGGCCGATGGAAAGAGAGAGGGGAGATTTATAGCCGGTTAGTATAGACTGAGGCAGATGGGAAGAGGGGTGAGGAGACTTATGACCGGTCAGTATAAACTGAGGCGTGGGAATTTATGGCGGGGCTTTTTAGTGCCCCGGTAAGGGTTGTTTAGCACCCAAGACCAAAGTACCTGTGAACTACCTCAGCAGTATTGGTTGCTGGTCCTGCTCTTTCTGTGGGCATTGCAGTTCCATGACATGTATGACAACTTTCCTGCTTATAGTTCTGGTGCAGTTCAGACTTATTGACTAAATCTTTTAGAAATATTCCTTCTCCGGGGAGAGAACCGACCTTGTACCCGGCAGGGGTGCTGTGATTGGTATAATAAGAACCTGCACTGGTCTTGCCCTACGACTGTTCATTGTCTTTTCCCCTCTTCCCTCTGCAGTGACCAAAGGTAGTAACGTCATCCAGCTGGACGTGGACACAGAAGGAAGCCACTTGGTGGGGATCAGTCCGTCGTCACATGTCCACAATCACGGGACCCTGTTTGTGGGAGGAGTTCCCGGTAAGTACAGTGAATGTACAGTGGCAGCATTATATAGAAATGTCTGTGTCACGAGGACTCAACAAATCTCATATCACGAAACACCGGGAACATTTTAGTGAAATAGTAATATATCCCAGTAATACATTTCCACGAGGACTGGTTTGGGTTTTCAGTATGAATGTTAGTGATCCCTGGTGTGACTAGGGGAAAATCCTCCATGCTTGATTTTATGACAGACCAGTACATTTGTAGAGAGCCTTTGTGTGAATCAGTAGTTATCCTCCCACAGTGAGCAGAGAGAGACGAGGACAATGATAGAGAGCTCTTGTGCTCAGTGGTGGATCTCATTGCCGGGCTCACATTTTGACTTTTATATAAGACCGGTAAAATTCATTTTCACACAAATTTTCATGAGGAATGCCAATTTTCATTTAATTAAAAGACGAGTAAAAGTGAAATAGGTGATTGCTTAGAATGTAGACCTGCATATGCTCCACCTTGTATGACCAGACATTTGATCCCCCTTTCCCTCTTCTTACAGTGACTCTTCGCAGCACACAAGTCTTAGCACCCCCATACCACGGCTGCATGAGGAACCTCAGCATGAATAGAAAGCTTGTCGACGTCTCAAAGTCCGGAACGTTCTCAGGATCTTCGGGCGTCAATGTCTGTCCAGTTCTCTGAATAGACAGCCGACAGCGAAAGGACAAATTGTAATGTGACTGCTAGCGTCTAATGGGCAGACACCACTACACTGTGCCAGTAACGGGGGAGAGGAAAGAGGACCTGTCCTAGCCTTTCCCCGTCTCCTAGAATCATGGGTGCTTCCTATGCGGTTAGACAACGGAACTAATCTTCTTCCACAGACCTCACAACACTTACCCAGCTACTCACAATTGGATCTTCTGTGGTCTTGCTGTAACCTGCAGCTGTCAGAGACTTGTTTCCTGTCTGGGGTCACTGTGGTAATTCTAAAGGTAATGGCAGAGCTTCACCACTGATCAGACCTTGTCACAATCCGAGCCTTGTCGGTCCTCTACACCTCTGGCAGACCCCTCTAAGTAATCACTCATAGATGTTACCGAATAGGGGCTCTGACAGGTCTGTTTCTGAAAAGCGTTCAGGAGCTTGAAGTCTATCTAACTTTGTTTTACATTTTGGGCAGAGTAGGGAAAGGTCAAACCCGTCCGTTTTTTTCTTTCTTGCCTTCTCTGTCCCATTCTAGAGATTTCCCTTCACTTCCTGCCCTTGTAGACACAACAGGAAGTGAGAAGAAATCTCTCCTCTCGGACAGTTGTCATCAGAACAACTGGAAGGTTTTCAGTCTATTCCTGTGCTGGTGAGAACTCAACATTGTGGATTTTTCCACATTCAGTGAACCTCCCCAGATGGAGACAGCCAAAAATAATTGACAGGAGTTCTAAACCCCTCACCCACACTATATAGAAATACATTTTCTGAATGTGATTGAACTCTTTCCCGTAAAGTTATTCGATTCTCTAACCCATCCCCGCTCTATCCAAACCAAAATAATGGGGGATTACCAAAGAGTGGCGCAGGGATAAAGCTTATGCTAGAACTGAGAAAATGGAGCAGATCCTCGCCCAGGCCTCTTTGTCAATGAGGAGCGATCTGCTCCATTTTCTATGCCATGTCTGCACCGGTTACGGCACTGAGAGCTAGAGCTGCTTGCTGGGCTCCCCGCAAACCTTCCCCCCAATCCTTACTCAGCTAAGAGCAAGAGGGAGAAGGAAGGCTGTTATAGATGCATTTGCTGGGCACATAGGCAGGTAGAGGAGCTTTCCTGGCTGTACATGCAGATGCTTCTCATGTAGTATGTTTGCTGCAGGGGCAGAGAGAGGCATGTGAGATGCCAGGTCACCTTAAACCGGTCTATCTGCTTTGTTAATGTGGCCCCAGCTTTGTTAACCCCCCCCGATCTTTTGGCTGGAGTTGTATATGTTAGCGAGCAAACATTTAACTTATTGTAACATTTACCCCAAAAGTGATTGTTGCTCTGTGTACATTTCTATGCTATTGCTGTTCCATCGTTTAAAATACAATTTTCTAATTGTTCCCTCTAGTGGTCATCTTTCCTGGAATGTAATTGGCTAGCCTGCTATAAGAACTGTGGAGATCAGCCTGGTCACTGCTATGGTGGAGTTTTCCCAAACTTGTCCTCAGGTCCCAGCAACAGGTTGTTTTTAGAGAGGATCCTGTCTGTACATAGGTGGGCTTATTAGCATTACAGGTGAGAATGAGTCACTCGTGTGTACAGTCAAAATACATGACCTGCTGGTGGAACTGGATGAGAGGTCTGAGAAACATTGGTCTGTTCTCTGTCAGCGCTCACCTGACCCAGATCTGCACAATGAGACAAATACAGTTACTGTGACGCACCACGAAGACCCATGCCAACTGATCATGTCACTGGTGACACCTTTCTCATCTGACCAGCACCCCATCCCCATTGGGCACAACCGATATCCCTCTCTCCCACCCACTGGTCACGGGGCATCACTCTTTGTCTCCCCACTAACCTCATCCACACAACCCCAAATGTTGAGTGTAGGTCCATGCGGTTGGAGCTCTGATTTTACCCCTTTCGTTCCCATTTACCTAGATATCAGACCTCACCAATTCTGAACTCTATATCGGTTGTGAGACTCGGCTGTTTCCTCTATTGTCTCCACAACAAGGGTAAAGCTACTAGCTGGGGTGATCTGAAGGAAGACATGGTTAGAGAACGTGTCATCCTGAAGTAGAGCAAGTTCCTGTATATGTATATTATGGATGGCAGTAGCGTAGTGGCTGAGAGCTGGGCCTGCTGTCTTCTCGGTTCAGTACAAATCGTTTGACTTTTTTTTTTGTTCTATTTTTTTTTCATTGTCTTTCTGTCATACGGGGACCTTAGTATTTGAGCTGAGGTGGTGGCTCAGAGGTTGAGTGTGCTGACTGCTGTGTGGGAGATTGGAGTTCAAGCCTCACTGAGGACAAGGTTGGTGTGTGGTACCTGAAGCTAGGCTGGTGTGCCCTGAGTAGGTGAAACAGGTATTGTGACATGCATAGTGGGACTTCGAATATTGTATTGTTTGCAGGTGCGGTGTAGCAGCCAGCCCTTAGAACATGAAGATTTAGTAAATCAGGACTCAGTAAATGAAATGATCTCTGATTTTTATCGATGAATGATTCACACCTCCTCGTATTTCACATCATTGGCAGACTAATAATGACGATATTAGCATTAGGTGATCCTATAGTCCTGCTGTGGACTCTGCCGGCATCATTATTTGTAACGAGCTGTCCCAATCAGGAGAGTGAAAAGTGGGACTTTTAGAATATTTTTTCAAGCCTCACTGAGGGCAAGTCTGGTGTGCCCTGAGCAGGTGGTTCCTGGAGAAGAGGTTCAGGTATTGTGGAGGGCAGCACTGAGGGTGAAAATATTGGCATTAGAGAGTTGACCCAGAAAATTTGCTAAGTACAAAAAGTTTTCTGGGCTCCCCCGGCAAGACAGCCCAGGTTTTTGTTGTTGCATTTATGTCACAGATATTGGACCAAAAGGGGCGGGTCCGCAACCTAATGTGATGCCCACACATGTTACAAGTCTGTGGGGGCCTGGAGCAGACTGGTGGGATGTCCATGGCCTCCAGACTTTTACTCAGTGATTCAAGCTCAGGTCTACTGTACTTCCATGGGGGGTGCTTGGGGGTCTACAGTGCTTGTCTGGGGGTCTACAGCACTTTCATGGAATGGTGCACAGTGCCTTCATGGATTTGCCCTTGGGGGGTCTACAGGCACTTTGAAGGATTTGAACTTGGGTCTATGGTGCCCTGGGTCAACGCTCCTATCCTCTGAGCTACTTGCCTTTGCTCAGAGACTGCTGTGATTGATGTGATTGTTGTCCTAGTGCAGGACTCTGAAGGCCTCAGAGATGTAAAAGGATGAATCAAGATTTGAACCTGAAACTTCAAAAATCTCTGCTAGACCATTGGCTGGGTGCTAAACCCCTGAGCCAGCTGGCCCCTTGAAATCCAAGACAGTCAATCAGGACTTAGGAAGTGAATTGTCACCACGGACTCCTACAAATTTAAACAGATGAACCGAGATTGGAACCTGCAACTTCAAAATCTCTAGGCTAAGCTCTAAGTATTTCCAGCAACCTTTGAAAATGGCAGCTCTCCCAGAATGCTCCAGCCTTCCCCTTTTATCTCACCTGAATAATTAATCATCAATCCAGGTGAGAGAGAAAAAAAATCTGAACTGGATTACCCAGACTCTCCAAAGTCTACCCACAAACCCCGCTCTGGATTCAGCTAGTCTTGTACATATGAGAGAAAGCGAGGGGAATTATATTGCCCCTCCGCCATGATTTCCCCTTTCCTTATGTCACAGTATATATATTTATGGATGACAATAAGGAAAGTGAGATTACAGATGGTTCCTTGTGGAGGTATTTTAGGCGGCGTGCGGTTCTGCAGACTTCATTATAACTTCCAGTGTTGGTGATGACGCTGAGACATGTCGCCATGATATTCAGGCTGCCGGGCCACAGAAGAGTCAGCAGTGGAGATGTTGCATCCCGTCTTGGTCCAATGACAAGCCATCATATTAGTTGCCGCCCTCACTCCTCGTACCCCCCCTCTCTCACACACGCAGCACACTCCTCATGCCCCCCCTCTCTCACACACGCAGCACACTCCTCATGCCCCCCCTCTCTCACACACGCAGCACACTCCTCATGCCCCCCCTCTCTCACACACGCAGCACACTCCTCATGCCCCCCCTCTCTCACACACGCAGCACACTCCTCATGCCCCCCCTCTCTCACACACGCAGCACACTCCTCATGCCCCCCCTCTCTCACACACGCAGCACACTCCTCATGCCCCCCCTCTCTCACACACGCAGCACACTCCTCATGCCCCCCCTCTCTCACACACGCAGCACACTCCTCATGCCCCCCCTCTCTCACACACGCAGCACACTCCTCATGCCCCCCCTCTCTCACACACGCAGCACACTCCTCATGCCCCCCCTCTCTCACACACGCAGCACACTCCTCATGCCCCCCCTCTCTCACACACGCAGCACACTCCTCATGCCCCCCCTCTCTCACACACGCAGCACACTCCTCATGCCCCCCCTCTCTCACACACGCAGCACACTCCTCATGCCCCCCCTCTCTCACACACGCAGCACACTCCTCATGCCCCCCCTCTCTCACACACGCAGCACACTCCTCATGCCCCCCCTCTCTCACACACGCAGCACACTCCTCATGCCCCCCCTCTCTCACACACGCAGCACACTCCTCATGCCCCCCCTCTCTCACACACGCAGCACACTCCTCATGCCCCCCCTCTCTCACACACGCAGCACACTCCTCATGCCCCCCCTCTCTCACACACGCAGCACACTCCTCATGCCCCCCCTCTCTCACACACGCTCCTCATACCCCCCTCTCACACACAGCACACGCCCTGTACCCCGCTTTCTGCCACACACACACCTACCACCCTAACCAGGGCTCCTGAGAGTGAAATGACCAGCAGTTGCATTTCTAAGAAGATATTGAAGGGCCGATGCACATTTTTTTATTTGGGAAATTGGAGCAGAATATATTTAGGAGGTGTCAGTGCCAAGTAACCCTCCATTGTACCCCAAAATAATGCAGCTTGATCTGAGCTGATCTCACTTTACACAAATTGGATTTCGGATTGCACACAATGACCGCTCTTCACATCCAACCCCCTGTGCTGCCGCTAGCAACCAAGCAGATTGTGGTTGGTGTGGGAAATGCAATCTGATTGGACCAGACTTGTATGGCTCCCCCCATACCGGGGCACTGGGCCCCCACCAGATTCCCTGTTAGAAGTATATAGACTGTACATTTTGTGGGTAGACAGTCCTGTGCAGATATTTATTACGGTGTCGCCGGCTTTGTTCTTCCTGTGGTAGTCCTGCGTGAAATATTTGTAATAAAATATATATTTAAAGTCTATTTCAGTCACTGATTTCACCTCTGCACATACGTGTTACATGTCTGCGTACACGCATGTGGAGAAATATTTAAAGTACACAGAACACTCTAACACTTCACCGGTGTATTTTTTTTTAGAGGCAAGACTCTCCAGCGCCGGCAGCCATCTTGTGGGCGGAGCCACTAGGGATCAGTGATATTACTGGATGACTGTTTGAGCATTCAGTGATATCATTGGCTCCTGTGTGCAGTTTGTTTGTCTCAGCAATGAGCTGCATGAATGTGGAATCCGCTGGGCAAGATGGCCGTCTGGGAAGCTTGTGGTCACGGCCACGGTAACCATTCGAATTTGTAAAATAAAGGCAACGCTTCCCTGAGGGAGATCTGTGAATGAAATGCTAGTCTGTCTCTGTAAAATAAAAACACACTTTCCTGATCATGTGACGTGTGGTTATTGGTGCAGGAAGCTCCTCCCATCTCAGGGAAGACAATGGAGTCAGTTGTGAGCAAAGAGAACGGTTTATTAAACATGGAAAGGACATATGAGGGGGGGAGGGGGTACAAAGCCAGGCTTAAGCATGTATCATATCATTCTGCAGCACACAGACGAGCTCAGTCTAGACTCATGTCCTCTTCTTCCTCCTTCTTCTCTTTGGAGTCTCTCTCTTTCTGAGACGAAGTGTTCTGCATCGCCTTGGCAAACGCCTCAATGTCTGCAGAGGACAAAGGAAGGAAAAAGTCAGAAATTCATTAAAGGAAACACAGACTGACTGGCATGGGTAGGCTGCCATTTCTGATCTTGAGAATGCTCCAGGCCTGGCTGTCTGGTATCAATATTCTGTGTTATTGACCAATAAGACATCAAAGGTCAGAATTAAAGCCCGACAACATGCAGTGGGTGAATATAAACTCAGGTGGCAATACCTCAGCCTACTCTAGTGGAGTTGTCCCAAGCAGTATCTCCTTTCACCCACACGATGATGTTCTCATTCTTTCAGGTTGAATGATGACCATCGTCCTTCATCATGGCGGAGTAATGACGTCCTATGTGTGCAGGGCATTATAGACCCCGCCCCTTCAAGGGAGCCACCATGGCACAATGATGCAGAGAGCAGCGCTGACATTTCTCAATACTCCTTCTCAACCACAAGATGTCCAGCGGCACTAAGGCTCCATTCACACAATGCAATCTGGCATTCCGGTGGCAGGAATCCCATTCACATGTGGCTGCTGTACCCGTTCCTAAATGACCGGGTGACAGCGGGCGCATCTGTTATATAAGATTACTGTCCCTGGATGCAGGAAAGATTCAGCCGCTGCACCCCGTCATTTACTTGAATGGATACAGTAGCTGCATCTGTACGGGGCACCCAGGAATCCCAGATCACCCGGTGTGAATGGGGCCTTACCCTGGAAGACGGAGGACATGCAGGGCATCATGAGGGGCTGTTACCATGGCGCCCGTATTCACTGTGTAAATGTACAGAAAGCAGTGCCAACATGGGGAGGATTCTCTGCACATTGCTGAGGATGCTCCCTGATGCACATGGTCCTCGTCCTCTCTGAAACGTCTGCATCATGTGACCGGATTGAAGACATTTGGAGATTAAAAGAAATGTTTCCGGTGGAGGCTGGCCTTAAATATCAGACCTCCTGAACTGCACACTAGTTTTGGGTCAGAGACACCAGAGAAGCAGAATATCAAATAGGGAATGACAAGCTGGTTTTATACTTTCTACAAACTGATGGTGACATCTCTCCACGGCTCTGTGACCATGACATAACCCTCAGCAGACGTGTGACCTCCCTCCTTCCCAAAAAACAAAAGATGGGAAAGCCTTTAGAAAATTCTTCATTAGCAGTGCAGGTGGTGTCTGGATTTTTGGGAGTGCGGAAAGGCACATTCAGCACCTCTAGGATAAAATGAATACAGAAATTCCTATGGATCCGGCCACACTCACCTCCTTTATTGGCGGCATCCACTGCCTCTGCTGGCAGCCCAAACTGACTCATCAACGGGCCCAACTGGCAGGAAGCAAGAGCAGCACTGAACATGCTCAGGGCCTGGAACAGAGCAGAGTCATTATGAGGACAGCGCCATCATCCCTATTCCACACACAGAATAAAACTCAAACGTATCCCTTTTCTAGAAGAGGAGGAATGATGGTGATTGTGTAATGTGCAGGGGACAGAGGAAGCAGAGGAGACACTTGTGGGATGTAACAGACTGGAGTATATGTATTATGACTGGCGGTGGGGAGGTCAGGGAGGGATGTGCTGTGATAAGAAGGTGAGGGGTATGTATTACGACTGGCGGTGGGGAGGTCAGGGGGGGGATGTGCTGTGATTAGAAGGTGAGGGGTATGTATTATGACTGGCGGTAGGGAGGCATGTGCTGCTCCTGGGAAAGTCACATGACATAGTAAGGGAAGTCATGGAACAAAGGCTTTCTGTATCTGGGGGCCGGGCACCACACTAATCAGAGGTCAGCATAGAGTGGGGGACTAATAAATCACACTGCCATTGTAGGGAAGTGGCTGGAAACATACAACCTACATGATGTGTGGCTACAAAGAGAACAAGAATTGAATTCATGACACTGTTGTCACCCCACAAATGTTATCGCTGACCCTCCTCCAATAAACCAACATTACATCACAGGACGGCCTTCTCAGCCTGAAACGTGCCCCTGGCTGGTGTGAGTAAAGGCAACTAGTCTATGAGATGAACCATAGTCACTAGAAGAACGTGTACATGTCCTCGGTGGTGGAGCGCTCCATCCACAATCTGTCACCATTACAGGACTGACGACTCACCTGCTGGAACTGAGGAGAGGTAAGTGTGTTCTGGATCTCCTCTGCAGTCTGCGGCAAAGACTCTCCAGAAGGGAGGTACGGCATTAATCTCTCCTGAACCTCTGAGTTAGCCAGGATGGGAGCCATTATTTCTGGAGTGAGGACGCTCGCCAAGTCCACTGTAGGAGGGGGAAGCAGAACACGGGTTTTATCTTTTCTAGGTACAGGCCACGGACATTGCACACGATGTACAGAAAACTGATCACATCCATCCAGTCTACTGACCCCATCACAGATGGGAAGCACACTCTCTAGGGCCAATCTGGTGATAAGACAACTGGCCCACTAGAATACGATCAGTCGGCAGACATCCATCACCATACACAAGGAAGTCAACCAATCACACAACATGTCAGCACAAAGTAATGTGTTCCTCTAATAGCCCGCCTCATGACAGGGACCACTTACCTTGCTGGCCACCTTCCCCTGTGGCAGGCACATTCATGGTGGCGAGGATGTTCTGCAGGTCACTTAGCTGGATGGCCTGTGTTGGGCTTGTAGCAGCGCTGGCAGCAGCACTGGTAGCTGCGCTGGCACCATTGCCAGAGCTCACTGCGGGGCTGGGTGTTACTGCAGGGACTGTCGCTGGAGCTGCTGGGGTAGTGGTGGTGGTTCTTGTGGAAGACGTAGTAGATGACGGGGTCACGGCTGCCGATTGGCTGCGAGAACTACAATGTAAAGAGTAAAAGTGAACATAGGAATATGACATCTACAGGAGCCCCATACAGGGTAACACCAGCACTGGTTTGGGATTCATTATCAGTAAAGAAAAGATGTGCTGAGCACATAACTGATACACATGATATCTATAAATCACATGACCCGGTACACTGACCTGTGTCCACATACACAAGACACACATGTGATTCATATGACAGATCTTACCTGGAAGAAGAGCTGCTGGTTGTAGGACCTCCGCTGCCCAACAAACTGGCCAGTCCTGGACCTGTTAGAGCTCCGAGACCTCCTGCCAGAGACGGGAATGGTAAATGACACACAACTGACACTTCCTTCCTCTACTAATGTGAAGCAAAGACTAGAGATAAGCAGATTGGTTCCACAGATCGGGATTACTCATCTACTACAAATCTAAATAAACTCGCAAAATCCAACCTGAAATCCGCTCACAAAAATGGAATCTTTTATCTCACGTGGATCTCCCGGTCTAATGTCCCCGCTATGGTCAGGGATATGGTCCCCGGTGGAAGAATATAATTTCCTATCACTGGACTTGTGTTATCATTGGTGACTCCGTGTTGGCAATCTCAGCAGTTTCTATAACTAGGACTGTGTTGGACCTGATGAGAGAAAACAGCAGCAAACTTACCAAGTCCCCCCAGACCAGTGGGTCCAATAAGCTGCATCAGCTGGTTATGGCTCATATTTCCCAGCAGGCTTTGCAGGCCTCCTTCTCCTATAAGACAAGAGAGTGAGTGAGACACACAGGAGCAAACAATGTTATGCCAGCCATACAAAGCAACGTAGAGCCAGAGGACCCTGCGGCTTGGTGTGACTGGCCTGAAGATATCCGAGAACAGTAATAAGGGGGACAGGGGGGGGCTGGAGTTGGCCTTTGAGCTCTGCCTCCAGTATCACACAAGCCTTGCCTTCTTACTCTGCTCCTATTAATTGTGTTCTGTAAGAATATGTTGTCACAGTGAGGTTCTGATACACAGCACAGTCCTTTACACCCATGACATGTATCACTACAGGTACTCTTTACACTTTGCATTGATAGGAAAACACAGCCAGCTACGCCCCCTTTATTCAGGTTTTAGATGGAGTAACACTTGAATACCTCACATGGTCTTTGTACTGTAATATATGAGATCTATAACAGACAAACTAGAATGTGATATTCACCTCCCAGTGCAGAGAGCTCATGGCCTCCGCTGCCACTTCCACCCAGGGCTCCGGGCATAGGGGGGTTATTGAGATACTCGTTCACCTTGCGGCAGTACTCTTCATCCTTATCAGTCTTGGGTTCCTGGAAAATAAAAATGTGACATCATCAAGAAGAATTCCAGCTCCACACCTGAAATCCATATCAGAACAGCGTGACCTACCACGTTTATCTTGTTACACATCAAGAGGGAAACATAACTTATCAGAGCCTGCAGCGTCCGGTGTCCCTTTATACCTCTAGGTATCACCACACTGCTCAGGTCCTCCCTACACTTCCTGTCAGATCATCTCCCCTTTCAGTTCCCAGTGCCTGAAACATGCTAAAGAGACAGCACAGTGCACTACAGCAAAGGTCAGCTACAGATAAGAACGAGCGGTCTTGGAGTCAATGAACAGCTAGACTAATGGTGGTGTAAGGGATTATATATGAAGTGTGCACCCATTATTGACCTAGAGTGCACTACATCTCACACACACACCTTACACACACCTTACACACACCTTGGTCTAATTTAACCGATTAATCGAACTTAATAATCGGCTAACTAATCGATTTTGAAAATAATCGTTAGCTGCAGCTCTAAACTGAACCTGTATAGAGCTGCCAGTACTGATTTGGTGCAGGTTCTGCATATTGGCTTCACTACCCAGTCAATGACCTTCGGCAAGCAAGCAGCTAGTGAATTCCACAAGGTCTACATTCCTGTATACTAATTCCAGGTAAGTGACTTATGCACGGCAGTTTCATTCCGCCACGACTATTCCAGCAGCCGCAAGACACATTACGAAGTGACGAGTCATGGAACCGCAACAAGAGCTCTACCGCGCTATGATTTTCTGATTTTAAAGTTGGCTTGGACGAAGAACACTGTATACAGAGGTTACACTCTGCATTTGGGGGATGAAGCACCATCCCGGGCAACTATCTTCCGATGGCTTAGAGAATTTAGAAGGGGCCGTAGTTTGCTACAGGACGACCAACATACGGGAAGGCCCGCTACAGCAGTCATTCCAGAAAATGATAAATGAGGACACCCGCTCTCGTTGCCGCTCCATGACTTGTCACTTTGTAATGTGTCTTGCAGCTGCTGGAATAGTCCTAGCGGAACGCAACTGCTGCGCATACGTTTCGAAGAAGTTGGATTTTAACACATGTGCAGTAAAGAATTCGTAAACTACCTAGGTTTTCAATATCTCAAAAATGTCAGTTACCCGCGTATCATCATGCTCCAGCCTCTGGGAGTCATGCCTGTGGCTGTCAGGAGCCTTGCAATGCCTTATGGGACTTGTAGTTCCACAACAGCTGGAGTGCTGAGGTTGCCTACCCCTGCACTAGGAAGAGAAGCTAGAATAAAGGCTCCACAGCATACACCTAGAATAAAGCAACGGAGACTCCTAATCGTCTATACTAAAAGACTGTCGGTTCTTGTGGAGCTGTCCAAATAATTCTGTGTAAGAAGTAAAGATAATCCATAGCGTTGAACTGCCTTTTACAGCCGGCCAATGGCATCATCACAAGACAGCTATAGTGGTCACCTGGATGACTCAGTAGCTG
>NW_017306285.1:1291159-1293680 GCF_000935625.1 Nanorana parkeri | reverse complement strand
TGGCAGATGAGCCGAGAACGCTCCCGTTGCATCTTGGGGGACTTTTCCTGGTAGAGATCTGATACATGGAGGAGGAGGTTTCATTACAGAATTGGCTATGATAAGAGAAGTGTGACACAGGCCCGGGGCGCACACACACACACAATCTTCTACTAAAGTTTACTGTCGGACGGTAACTAGGGACAGACCTGCATCCAGAAGAACAGCCTCTTGGAGCCGGCCTTGAATTTGAGGACGTACACGCGCCCGGTTGTACACTGGGCCACCCTCTTGAACTCGCAGTCGTCGGGGAATATAATCAGATCCTGTAAGAGAACACGAGTGTCAATATCACAGCTTGTTAGGTGTATGAGAAAGAAAATATTGGCAGCAGGAAGTACAATGCAGCCCGGGTCAATGCCCCCCCGCCTGGCACAGCGTGACTTTATAACAAGCCTCTGCCTCCCGCTATAGTCAGCCACTGAAGCATGCAGCCTAATTGCTGGCGGATGACAGCGCCCTCACCTGGGTCCAGTAACCTTTCATAGGAGACAATGAGACTATAGACAGGAGAAGATCCCCCCCCCACACCATACAGAGAACTCACATCCTCCACATTCCCAGATGTTCTGTCCTTCCAGCAGAAGTGGATCAGGGAGTCATCAGTCTGCTGGATGTACACAAGTCCCTTCCGTTTGTCGGGGGTCACGGTGCTGCCCTTCAAGGACATCTTCCCAGCCCGAAATTCCACCAAATACTTGCTGGAGGACCCGCGGGATCCGGGCACCAGACTCGGAAACAAGGCTCCTGACGACATTCTGAAAAGGGGAACAATTGTGAGACATCCTTAAATGTTCTGGATCATTTTCCTTGTCCCTGCCAGTACCATGTTTCCTGCCCTGGGGTCACAACACACACTCACTGTACTGTAAGAGAAAGAAGATATTGGCAGCAGGAAGTACTAAGCAGCCCGGGTCAATGCCCCCCCCGCCAGGCACAGCGTGACTTTATAACAAGCCTCTGCTTCCCGCTACAGCCACTGAAGCATGCAGCCTAATTGCTGGCAGATCATGACAGCACGGATGATGACAGCACTGCTTCTTATATATGGGAAGAGCAATGATGACATCAGGCCTGGACAAATCCCCGGAGCCAGGTCGCCAATGCTCCCTATAAAGTACAGCCAGCACCTAACTTTTCAGGTTCTAAAAAAATCATGCCGGTTCCTGGATTGGACAGATGGATCCTGAAATATAATTCCTCCACCACTGCCCTAGCCTGCGGTCACCTGATTTGGATTACAGAACCCCCCCCCCCCTTTCTCATCTCCATAACTTAGGAGGGGGTGATCTCCCAGAACACACCCCAGAAGGGCTGAGAACACTCCTTGGGATTTCAGTGCCACACAGGCTATTTTTCTTCCCACAATAGGAAGTATGAAATAGTTAGGACTATTCTTTGTAAGCAGTATGGGAGTGCACATTGCAGGATATCCCCTCACTTCCTGTCCCGGTGACCACTGTAAAGCTTGGCATTTCCCAATCACCTTCTGTTGTGGTGATGGTGGGAGAGTCTACCCAGAGGGGACATTGTAATAAAAACCTGACCCCAATACGCTATCCAAAATTACAACAACAAAACAATATGTGATAACTGCAATGATCTAAAGGATAAATGCACTTTAAGGGCTTGTTCCCACCATGTCCATTGAGCTGTGTGCGTCTGTAACCCGCTGCATATGTATGTATGAATGATGTGAAGGGAAATACAGAGAATAGTGTTCTGCGTGTGCACTACTCACATACGTGTGCGGACCAACACAGCTCACTGGACATGCTGTAAACAAGCCCCTTTGTCCTGATGTAACTACCACCACAACATACTTACCTCAATCCGGCAATCACATCCTCCTTGTTTACACTCGGCGCTGCAAGAAGTCTCACTTTCCTGACCCTGGTTGTGTATTAATCTATGGGGCCCTGCATTACTCCATGGGGCCGGAGATGAAGGGAGAGGCCCCCTAGAAGTCTATAGGGATGTAATGTGGCGGTGTGGCCAGGATGTAAACACTGGCGGCTGTCAGGTTGGGAGGTCAGGACAATGGGGTACAATGGATAAGGACACTATGGCTCATTGACCCTGTGCAGATTTCAGGGTGCTGGGCTGACACTTCTCACCCATGAAGACACATCATATCAATCAGGATCCTGAACATGACTTATGAAAGCAATTAGCGTTCTGTATCCCTAGAGGATCAGTCTTATGGATGAGAGGCAGGGGGCCCCCGCAATGCTACTGCAATGGGGCCCCATCACACAGCTCTGGTCAATAAAGTAGAACACAGTATGACACGGCATACAGAGCCACGGACAAACATGACAGTATATAGAGATATGGATACAGTATATAGAGATATGGACGGACATGACAGTATATAGAGATATGGACATGACACAGTATATAGAGAATTGGATACAGTATATAGAGATATTGACGGACATGACACAGTATATAGAGATATGGATACAGTATATATATATAT
>NW_017306285.1:1287677-1291105 GCF_000935625.1 Nanorana parkeri | reverse complement strand
ACACACTGAAGAAGCAGCAATAACCCCCCCAGACAACATAATTCCATTACACAAGAAATACAAGACACAAGTACCGGACTGACGCCCCGCCCAAGGTCCCCTAAGGGTCTCATTCTCGGGGCCCTCAGCCCGGACCCTCTTTACCTCAGTTCTCAGCTCGGTCACCGCTTCACACACTGCAGCCTTGCAGGCCTCTAACGTCACAACTCCCCCTCCTCGGCGCGCTCCCATTGGCCCCCATACTCTGTCAGTACGGAATGCCGACTCGTGATTGGCCGAGGAGGACGTCAATCAATGGCGGCCATGTTAGTGTAGGCCTAGAGAGCGCCGCGTTTGCTGTGTCACCCAGTGATGGGGGGGAGGTGGTTGGGGGACGTTATACGAGGTCACAGGGACTCATTGTGACGTAACGTCACGAGCTCTAGTCAGTCAGAGACCTGCCAGCGAGGCCGGCCCGTAAGTTCCCGTTCAGCTTTATGGATGGCCACATCTGAGCGTGAGAGCCCAGGCCTAGCTGCTGACGCTTGTTTATTTGGTAACACAGAGGGGCCACAAAGCTCCGGAGCCGTGGCTGACAGTCCCCGAACGCGGCCGTCCGGCGTCAACTGCGAGCCGACGGCATGCACCACTGACCACCCGACGCAGAACTGCAGCAGCGTTGACAACGCCCCCCAGACGTCCACAAACGGCTGCGTTTCCCAGGAACGGCCGTCCGTCGGTGGCGTTGAGCCAAACGCTGGTGGCCCCCAGTCTTTCATCGACCAGGACGCCACGTCTAGTCCGCAGGGTGCCGATGAGCCGCGTGTGTCCGTGCGAGGGATGAAATCATCTCGGCTCATCGTGGACACCGACCTCCTCATCAGCGAGGTGAAGAAGCGTCCGGCCGTGTATGACCAGCAGGAGGATGACTACAGCGACCGCACCAAGAAGCAGCAATGCTGGGAGGAGATTTGCGGGGTCCTTGTGCCAGGCTGGGAGGAGTGCACGCAGCTGGAGAAGTGCCGCAAGGGTAAAAGAATGCGTGTTCTGCTCCGATACTTACCCGATACTGGAACAGCTGGTCAGAAGGAGCATGGAGGCAGCTTCCTGGCCAATCAGGAAGCCTGGCGAGGGGTCATGACCCGCCTCAGGGCTTCCTTATTGGCTGGGAAGACGGCTCACGCTGCCTACTGACACTGCCAGGCAGCCTTGCTTCCTGACCAATCAGGAAACCGGGCAGTGGATCATGACCTATCACCCTGTTTCATGATTGGTCAGGAAGCCAGGGTGCCTCGCAGTGTGGTGAGGTAATAAATGTCAGTCAAAGTACCGCAGCGCTGAATACTGAAAAATGGCCTGGATGGGAAGGGGGTTTAACACCGCGGATGTCAACTGGTTAAAGGAGAACTACGGGGTAAGGGTTTTTCCCATAGGTCTCCTCAGGGTCACGGGAGGACATACACTACTGTCCTCCTGTGACCCAAAGCTCAGTATATCACGAGCTACAGCTCGCAGTATACTGAGTGCCGAAGCCGGGAAGGATCCCGACATTACTATCGAGATCCACCCAGCTGCATGAGTGACAGCTGGCTCTGCCTATCTAGAGGCAGAGCCAGCTGTACCTGCCCCCTCCCACGTCTGTTCCTCCAATCAGCGCTGGAGGATCGGAGGGGGGAATCCCTGCGGGGAGCGGTGACTGACAGTCTCGGCTGTCTGCAGGGAGAGGATCGGGAAGTGAGCGAGCGACGGTATGTGTTCACTCACCTCCCGATCTATAGAGCCGATGTGTGACAGTTTCTTTGTCACACGTCGGCTCCAACTATGAGGCTGAGTGGAAATCACTCACCTCATAGTTCTCCTTTTAAGCCGCCTTTGCAGGCAGTCAGGAGGACTTCCTGATTGGCCAGGAAGCTGGGCCCACGCTACCTCGCCGGTAAAAAAATATCGGTACCAGATACTGAAAAACCGGTATGAGTGCACTGACCCTAACACGCACTGACGCATCGTACCAGCCATGCCCATGACAATACACGGCGCACAGTCTTCAATTTACAGAGAATTTCCAGCATGAGACAAAGAGGAAACCCGGGGCGCAAAAACCTTTCCTGATAGGCTGGTGTCCCCAATACTGTCTACACATAGACCCCGTCCCAGTCCCCCCTCTGAGACTAGGGGGGGACACTACAAGACATGCATGACATACACGGCCAACCGCATGTATACAAAGAAAGAGTAGACAAGGGGTGACATTGTTTTGCTGTCTAGTCCCGTTTGGGAGATTTCCCTTCACTTCCTGTAGGGTAAAATGCAACAGGACGTGAGAGGAAGTCACTTCAGTGAGGGAAATCCTAGACATGTGTCAGTGCAACAAGTGTTCCCATTGGAAAATTTCCCCTCACCTGGGAGAGATTTTCCCTTCCACACCCCGTGCAGTTTTATTGGAGAATTCTCCCTTACTTCCAGTCCTCGCACAGTGTTATTGGGGATATTTCCCTTCACTTCCTGTCCTATAGCCACAACAGGAAGTGAGAGGAGATGTCTCTAAAGCAAGGAAAATCCTCTCCACAACAAGTGTCCCCATTGGAAGATTTCTCCTCACCTGGGAGAGGTTTTCCCTGACTTCAAGTGCCAGTGACACTGGTCACCAGGACAAATAGTGCGGGAAAATCTCCCCCAATTGGACGCTGATGCCGTTCTGACTCTTTACAATTCTTCAGACTGTAAAAAAATTGTGGCTTTAGATACACTTGTCAGAACCTTTTTAATGGATAGAGTGAGGAAGAGTCTTTTTGGGGTTTGCAGTGTTATTGGGGAGATTTCCCTTCACTACCTGTCCCATGGACACAACAGGAAGTGAGGGAAGATGTCTCCAAAGTGAGGGAAATCCTCTCCACAACATGTCTCCATTGGAAGACTTTTCCCTCTCTTTTCCGGTGACAACTTAAACAGTTCTTCCAGTCCAGGTGACAATCCTATCCAGGACATAGAGTGTAAATCTCCCCAGCAGCAATAAAAACCAGACAGGGCTGACACCCCTTCTCCGCTCCTGCCGCTGATCTCACGCTGTTCTTCTCCCTGAAAGATTTTCTCTTTTTTTTTTTTCCTTTCCAGCCAAAGAGATCCAAACCCGCTGGAGGTCCCTGAAAGATTGCTTCCGGAGGGAACAGCACCTACAGAAGAAGGAAGCCCGGGGGGGGTCCTCGCCCGCCAAAAGGAAGCGCTACATGTTCTACGATCAGCTGACCTTCCTGGAGCCCATGCTGATGAGACGCTCGTAAGTGACAGGCGCTTAAAGGGCAAAGCTCAGATATCATCCCGCAAGGCAGGAATGTGGACTCATCCACGCAGGGAATAATATCTGTGAGACGTTGTCCTCAACAGGGCTCGTTCACACACGCACACGCAGGGGGTCCGTGTACTGCAAAGACCACCCGGAGCGCAGCGCGCCG
>NW_017306285.1:1282329-1287640 GCF_000935625.1 Nanorana parkeri | reverse complement strand
GTCTGGAGAAAATAAATTCAGCTTAAATGTCTCAAGAAGGGACAAGAATGAGCCACATATTGTGCACCCCATTTTTAACCATGAGGAACACACACTGCACATCCTTTGTAACCATGAGGAACACTCATTGGGGGAGAATTTATCAAAACTGGAGCAGTTGCCCATAGCAACCAATCAGCTTCTCTCTTCAGTTTGCTCAGGTAAGATTTGAAAATGAGAGAGGGAGAAGCTGATTGACTGCTGTGCAAATCTGCTCCACTGTGCACCCCTTTTTAGGCATTAGGAACACACACTGTGCACCCCTTTTTAGGCATTAGGAACACACACTATGCACCCCTTTTTTAAGCACGAGGAACACGGATTGTGCACCCCTTTTCTAAGGACGAGGTACACGCACTGTGCCCCCCTTTTTAAGCACAAGGAGCACACACTGTGCCCCCCTTTTAAAGCATGAGGAACACACACTGTGCACCACTATTTAAGCATGAGGAACAAACATTGTGCACCCCTTTTTAAGCACGAGGAACACACACTGTGCCCCCCTTTTTAAGCACGAGGAACACACTGTGCCCCCCTTTTTAAGCATGAGGAACACACACTGTGCCCCCCTTTTTAAGCACAAGGAACACGCACTGTGCACCACTATTTAGGCATGAGGAACACGCTGTGCACCCCTTTTTGTCACCCTCGTGTACAGGGCTTACCACCTGCTAATTTTGGGTTGTGTATGAGAAGTACTGTTGGTATCCCTGCTCAGACTTACTAGGAGAGCCGACCTAAACTCTCCAGTCAGTGTGCATCCAATCAGGCGGGCCGCTGCATTCCATAATGGTTGCTAGATCTAAAGTTGATTGTAAAGTGTGTGGTGGGATGTAACCCAAATGCGGCTAGTGCTTGAAGTGTTTCATGTTTCTCTTCATCTTTAGTACTTCCGGAAAAGCTTCAGACACACAAGAGAGCCCCAAGTCAGAAGGCAGCGACTCTGAGCCACCCCAGAGCCCTCTCCCAGAACGCATTCCGCAAGTGTCCGAAACGCCGCGACCCAAGAAGACCAAGGGGGGGGCCAAGGGCTTGGGGGACTTTGAAAGCCAAATCATAGACATGGTTGACTGTCTTAAGAAAAGAAGAGACAACGAGACGGACGAAGATTACAATTTTGTGCAGTCTCTGGTCCCGTACTTGAAGAAAGTGCCGGAACAGAAGAAGATTGACCTGCAGATAGACATGTTACGGCTGGTGAAGAGATACGTACAGCCGGCGGCACACTCGACGCGTGACGGAATAGAGCGCGGTCACCACGATTGATCTGAATAATGGACCTGGCTGCCTGAGCCTTTTGATGCTTTGACATTGTATATACTGTCAGATAGTGACATCACTAATACTCGGCAACCGTTCAATGTTACGCATGTCTCAGCACACATGACGCATGCCACCACACTGTACTCCCATTGTGGGATTTCTCCATAAGATGAATCACCTACACGGGAACGATTCACCTCAGCCAATCTTGTGACTTGGACATTTGCACAGCCGGTGGGGTGACACCACTTTATACTGGTTCAGTTTTTAACCTTCCTGTGTCACCTGCTGGACAGAATATAAGCATCAGCACATTTCTGATCTGTACACCAATGAGCAGATATGTGACGTAGGAAGGTGTAGAACAGGGAATAGTGGTGACACCTGCCTGCCAGGGGACCATGAACCCCAAGAATGGCTGAAGTCCATTACAAATGGTCTTTTTTAAAGGTCACAGATAGCCAACAGCTAAATACACAGATGGCAAAGGGGCTGCTTTATCTACGCTCCTCGGCTCCATCTAGTAGCCATACAGTGCCGCGGATCTTTGCACATGGAAAGGTTTATAAATCAGCCTCGAAGTGTTCTACTTTTAACGATATGGGTGCTACACAGCTGGACGGAGGACTTTTGGGGGAATTTATCAAAACTGGAGCAGAAGAATCTGCTCCAGTGGCAACCAGTTAGCTTCTCCAGTTTGTTAAGGTTTGGAAATGAAAGGTGGAAGCTGATTGGTTGCCATGCACAGCAGCTCCAGATTTCGTCTGCTCCAGTTTTGATAAATTCCCCTCTCTGAGCTTGAAAGGTGCACTCGTTTTTGTGTGTTTCGACATCTTAGACTCATCATTTTTAACATTTTGTGTTGTTTTAGTATTATTTTAATTTCTGGGACCAGACCTATGGCTCCCTTGGGATCTCAGCATTGGTGCCTATAAGCATGTTTCCACCATTGCAAGTAGTAAGGTCCTGTGCAGAGCATGGCTGGTGCTTGGGATGACTAGCAGAATCGTGCCTGGACTGTCTTAATCAATGCAAAGCCCCTCTGAGGCCCTTCACACCTTTGCCTGATGCGTTTGCCATTGAACTCCAACAAAATGCACGTTGACATAGATGCATTTTAATGCCATTTACTTTTTGTTTTCTACATTTTATTGCACTTCCCTTCATTTCAACGGAAAATGCCAAGCTGTGAATCCAGCCTTATGGTACTGTGTATGGAGATGCAGCTACAGGCCCCTGTTGCAGTCCAGTGTGGCCACCTGCATACACAGCACTGTACCTGTGGTCCCTTCCTGTTTAATGGTCAGATTGAGTTTTTCGGTTCAGACTGTGTTGTTCGAGGGTTTGGCCTTCACTCGCATACAAAGCCTGTGTACTTGCAGTTAGTAAGATTGCCTTCATTACTGTGTAATGTCTTCTAGTGTTCTGCAGAGGTATGTCACAATAAAATGTCTGGAAGACGTCACTGGTCGCCTCTGAGAAGCTGTCTTCTGTAGGTATTGGGTTCCCTTTAAACAAAGCAGGGATTTTCATACATGATCTAACGCAGGGGTAGGCAAACTTGGCTGTCCAGTTGTGGAACTACAAGTCCCATGAGGCATTTCAAGACTCTGAGAGCCACACGCATGATTTTTAAGAGGTGGAGACTTCATGGGATTTGTAGTTTCACCACAGCTGGACTGCTAGGGTTGCCTACACCTGATCTAAACTACTCGGCAGGGGAGAAGAAAATAATGTTCTTCCTCTTTAACCTGATGTCTTTTAGTAGACATTCGATTGCCAGAGGTATCAGCCTCACCCTTAAAGTGAACCTGTGCTTTGCCCATGCAGGGCCCAGAAACAGAGTTGCTTGATAGCCCATCCCCTGCATGGCTGGCACATACCTTCCCCTTGCTGCTCACTGGAGCCTTAGGAAATGCCTGGTATAGGTTATGGAGGAGCATGTGACTCAATTGCCTTTCTTCCTAGATGCAATGTTTGGTGTCTAAGCAGCCAATGGCTTGGCCCAAGCACTGTCACATGGGGGCAGGAAAGATGCGTTGACCCTGGGTTGACCCTGAACGTACACAGGGGCTTTTTCTAGGGCAGCGGTAGGTAAACTTCGGCCCTGCACCTGCGTTGAAACTACAAATTCTATCATGCGCGTGCCTCTGGAATTCATGGCTGTTTTTGTCAGTCTGGCAATGTCCAATGGGATTTGCAGTTTCACCACAGCTAGAGGGCCGAAGTTTGCCTACCCTGCTCTAGGGGCTACATCACACAACATTTGCCGGGGGGTAAAGAGGTGGTATACTGCAAGCAAATATATTACTTTGTCCTGCATGGGAAGGATACAGCTTTGCTTTAAAGAGGGTCTGTCATTTATTAATAACGCTACCCCATGTGACATTTAACCCAGAAGACTGAGGACATCTTGTGGTGAAAAGAGATTACTGCAAGGGAACGCCTGCAGCTTGGGCTCTAGGCTGGGTTGCCCCAAGCTTTAAAAAAATCCATATACACAGCCAACATGTTTCGTGGGATCTCATTCTCCTTCACCAGGGCTTGGGGAGAAAAACTAAAAAGTTGCAAACAGAACAAGCTTCAATGAGTCATGGGCCTGAAACATGTATGCAGATCCAGACTTTATTCTGACTTTAGGGACCAGAGGAATGGCCAGAGACAGCAGGCGAGTACCATTTTCCAAAGGAAGTCAGCCATGGTCTCCATATTTTTTTGAGTTTGATTGTGACAAGTAGTACCTTTCCTTTCCCTGTAGGTGTCACTGTTGCTAGTGCCTCCTGCAGAATGTAAGGGAAATTGATGTGAGAAGCCTCAGAGGGAAGCATCCTTTCTCTGACTCACAGGCAGCATGCTATAAATGCCACGCATGCCCCGCCACAGGGCTGAGTGACCCGCTGGACGCAGGGATTCGTGACCCGCTGGTCTTGTCTTGAAGCCGATGGAGCGGCAATGCTGGGGCCCTGCGCTGCTAGGGCCAGGCCTCCGCTGCAGGGGCCTGTCCGCCTCCTCGCTCTTCACCGTCAGCCGATACTCATGTAAGGGTTCCGGGCGGGCCCCTTACATGAGTATCGGCCGTACCCCCGATGGCTGCCCTGGATTTGAGCTGCGGGTGGCCGTGATGGCATCACCTGTCAGGATTACTGCAGTCAACTTTTGCGGAGGGAGCCGGGTGGAAAATTGTCACCCGAACAGCAACTGCATCAGATGTTTGGGTATTGAGCAGCTGCGGGTGCCGCCGGCTCCTGAATATAACAGCCAGCAGGGGAGAAACCTTCATCCACGCTGTATAACGTGGACGCTAGATTTTAGACGTGCATTTGGAATCGGACGAACCTGCAAAATCGACGAAATTCAGTTGATTTGGCGGGTCACCGAATCGAGGAATTTTTTTTATATGCCCGAATATACTAAAACAGTATTCGGGCATATAAAAATTAGTTATCAGAACGTGCGGTGGCCATATTGGCAGCTGGTGCGTTCTGTGCATGCCCGCGGCCATCTTGGAGGCGGAATGCACAATGTCACATGTCATGCAGAACGAGTGGCGGACAAATCGTCCACCTGAGTTCTGCGCTTGCGCACTGCCATTTTGGAGTATGTCTTGGCATACACCAAGATGTTAAGGTTTGAAAATGAAAGGTGGATGCTGATTGGTTGCCATGCACAGCTGCTCCAGCCTTAAAGGTGGCACGCATGTGCAGAACGAGCTGGCAGCCGATACAGGCGTCGCTCGTTCTGCAGTTTCCAATTCAGTGGCTCGTTGTCTCCAAATCCGAAACAGCACTAAAATTTGTTTCCGTTGCCGAAACAAATGAAAATGTTTTTTGCCCTGCACATGTCTAGTAGATTTCGCTCATTCAGCCCATAAGGTTGAAAGACACAAATCTAAAAGGTGTATAGCCAGCTGAACAAACCATTATGGAACTTTCCCGGCTTGATCTGTGTTTAGAAAGCAGAAAAAAAAGGCATTTCTGTGAATCCAAAATCCCCCCCAAAAATGTCTAAT
>NW_017306285.1:1278612-1282312 GCF_000935625.1 Nanorana parkeri | reverse complement strand
TTCTTCGGGAAAGCATCAATTATTGCGAATGTTTTATTCCGCTTCTGAGTTGTCAGCTGACCTTGAGAGCTTTCTTTGCAAAACGCCGAGACCAAAATAAATGAGCAAATAATTATCGGAGGCGTTCCGGCTAACCTGGAAACACAAAAGTCGAGAAATCCTTTCAATGGATACATGTTGCGGCTGTCGTTCATAGATATGAATTGAACTGGCAACATACTCATTGCTCTATTAATACATTATGGAGACACAGTGTATATAGAAATAAATATACCATATATAGATACACTGTTATACCTGTCTGGCCAGTCTCGCGATTGCCATACCTAAACGATCAGTCATTATTGATGATTACGTATTATTTCATCATGACAACTTCCTGTTACCTGCTCATGTATTGGACACGGATTTCAGCAGTGTAGCGTTATTGGTTTACTATCCAATGGGCTGAAGGCAGAGAGGTAATACAGGAAGCTGTAAAGCACGAAGTAAGTGTGTCACCTGGCTGAACGGAATCACACATGACACAGGGACAATCTTAACACCAGTTAAAGGTGATTTTTGGGCAAAAGAATATCTTAAAGGCCAACTCCAGACACAACATTTATATAGTATTTTTTATAAAGTATCTGTTAAGTTTTTCTTGGCATCGGTGGCCCTGTTGGGAAGATTTCACCCAACTTCCTGTCGGGACAGGAAGTGCTGACAAACGTATTCAAATGGAACACTATTAGTAGAATGTTTTTATTGGTGTTCTGGTGGCAAAAGCACCCCCCATTTCTTGTATGGGTGTCACAAAGACAGGAAGTGGAGCATTTCCCCAAACTGACTCAGATATTAAGTCTTCCCTTTTATATCCAAAACTAAAAAGAAAAAGTTTGACTTGAATCGGGCTGTAACATTTTCTCTGAGCTATTACCTGCTTCAGCATGTTGTCTGGAAACCAGCAATCTTATACAACATGGGTAGGCAACCTCAATACTCTAGCTAGGGTTGCCACCTTTTCTTCAAGTGAATCCTGAACACCTCTATAGCTGGTAAGGAGACTGGCTATAGAGGACTACAAATCCCAGCAATACAAAATAATATGAAGCTACATACTCTGTGTTGTTCCAGGGTGGCGCCCTGATGTCTCCAGGGTCTTAGGTGGTCTGTTTGCGGTTCTCACCAGGGATGTGCGGGCTCTCAGGTGGGTTATGCTGGATCTCAGATGGGCTATGCAGGCTTTCAGGAGTGCTGTGTGGGAAGTGCAGGGGTTTCATCTGGGTTGCCGGAGGTGGGCAACGTTCTGTCAGGAAGCAGCCGGAGGAGGAGGAGATGTGCAGGCAGGCACCTGTTTACAGGCGCTCACGGCTCACTGGAAGATGCAGCTGTCTGAGGCCCCCAGCCGCATCTGTCAAACAATTTAAAGTGCCGGTATTGGCACCTAGTGTCTTGTGTCCGGGTGTCAGCTGGCCTGAATCCCGGACACAAGACTCAAATGCTGGACTGTCTGGGTGAATCTCGGTCAGGTGGCAACCCTAACTCTAGCTGTGGTGAAGCTACAAATCCCACCATCTGCATCTGGGAGTCATGTCAGTCTTGCAATGCCTCATGGGATTTTTAGTTTCACAACAGCTAGAGTGTCTGGTATGTGCTGGGCAACGCTGCCCAAACGGGAAGTGTGAACGAGGCTTAAGCTGGCTTTAGACACAACAGGGTGGCCAGACATGTGGTCATAATCAGTGCCTCATGGGATTTGTAGTTTCACAACAAATGGAGTGCTGCAGTTGTCTACCCCTGTTGTACAAGGTTCTGGGCCTGTAGCAGGAAGTGAAGCCTGTATCCTGTTTTTCTGTGCTTACACCCATTGCAGTTTCATCCCATCAGCAGAGTGCACATAGTCCGACTTTTTTTTTTTGAACAATTCTTTTTATTAAAGTTTCTTTTCTTTCTTTTTTTTTTTTTTAAATGCATCTGAAGCTTTAGAAACAAATAAATCACCTAATCCCTCTTCCCGTGGACAGGGAGTAGAATATGGCCGCAGTCTGGACACAGCTGTTGCCGAGAGTCGATAAATGAGATGCAAATGAGAATCTTTCTGTAGAGGTTTATTTATTGTGATCGGAGCTTCATACACAAACGGTGAGGTGCCAGGGGGAAAACACGAGGATGTCTGTTACAGCAAAAACATCTCACGGCAGCCCATGAATAACAAACTCTGCTGCCAAAGCCAGGGGACAATGACATGTACGCATTGCATGTGGTGACACAGAACACGAAGTTACTAAATTGCCTTTAGTGTCACTTTAAAGTATAACCAAACTCAGGAGTTAAATCTTAAAAATACATTCAAGTACCTTAACTATTACCAACAATGAATCTTATTTGTGTATCACTCGGCTGTAGATCCTCAAATCATCTCTGAATTGGTGCTGACACTGTCCTCCCTTCTGGAGGGGGGCTACTTTTGTTCCCCATGGCCCCTGTGTGTGTTGTAAAGTAGTCACCGCTCCAAGCTCACTCCTGTGATGGACTACAATCTCATGTATAGTAGGGATGCACCCATACCGATACTCGCCCAAATGCTCTGAGGCCTAGCCTGATACCCAAAGTTCCGGTATCAGGAAGCCGGGCAGAGAGTCCGGCTTCCTGATTGGCCGGGAAGCCGGGCAGCAAGCAATGACTTGTCGCCTAGCTTGGTCGGGAAGCCTGCTAATCAGGAAACCGTTCGGCGAGTCATTACCCACCCCCTGGCTTCCTGATTGGCCAGAAAGCCGGCTTCATGCTCCCTCATCACCTGGTGACGAGGGTGCATGAAGCCGTCTTTCTGGCCAATCAGGAAGCCAGGGGGGGCGGGTAATGACACGCCGTCTGGCTTCCTCATTGGCCACCTTTCCCGGGCAATCAGGAAGCCGGGCGCCGTGTGATGACTCGCTGCCCGGCTTCCTGATTGGTCGAGAATCTGGCCAATCAGGAAGTCATTACCTCCCAACCTGGTGACGAAGGAGCATGGAGACGGCTTTCGCGCTAATCGGGAAGCCGGGTGGTGAGTCTTTACATGCCGCCCAGCTTCCTGGCTAAAAATACCGGTACTTGTACTTGATACCGAAAAACCGGTATCAGTGCATCGCTAACGTTTAGTTTACTAATTTGTAATGAGATTGTAGTCCATCCCGGAAGCGAGCTTTGAGCGGTGACTACTTTACAACACACACAGGGACCATGGGGAACATAAGTAGCCCCCCTCCGGAAGGAAGGACAGTGTCAGCGCCAATTCAGAGATGATTAGGGGATCTACAGCCGGGTGATACACAAATAAGATACATCGAGGGGAATTTATCTGAAAGAAAGAAGCTGATTGGTTGCCATGCACATCTGCTCCAGTTTTGATATATTCCCTTCATTATTGTTAATGGTTAAGGTACCTGAATGCATTTTTAACATTTAACTCCTGAGTTTAGTGTCACCTTAACTTCAGGAGGGCTTATAACATGTGCAAGGTATACAGCTCACTGCAAGACTAAAGGAGTCTTGGGATGTTGTATTTCAGAAAACATAAGGAGTCTTTCACAATGTACCAAAAACAAAGTAGCAAGAGTCAAAAACATCAACTCATCCTGGACTCCGCGTAGAAGCACAGGACATAACGCTTTAAAGGAAGTTTGTGTTTACGGACTTATTGTTATTTTGTCATTTTATATACAATTAGTAATTCCAT
>NW_017306285.1:1278355-1278593 GCF_000935625.1 Nanorana parkeri | reverse complement strand
TTCGTTAGCTGCCTGCGCTGGATGTACGCCATGTGCTTTAAATAACACTTCCCAAGTTACCGCTGGCAGCTTTTGTTGGTACATCTGACATCCCTGACAAACAGGCAGATTCTTGGCAGAACGCGGCGAAATGTCACATCGGTCGGCTCTGTCTAAAAGCTTCGGAAACACAGTTCAGCGAGATTATTTAGGTATTTGAGTAGCTGAGGATTGACAGAAATGCCTTCTTCCTGATCAC
>NW_017306285.1:1267813-1278329 GCF_000935625.1 Nanorana parkeri | reverse complement strand
TAATATATGGTTGACCTTATTACAGTATCCTATTTAAGTTGATTGATAACCAAGTAATGCTTTCAGCTGTGAAAGAAATAATATTTGTCATGTGCTACATGCTGCAACGGGCATTTGGGAACATGACCTCAACGGGAAAGGCCTAGGTCAGGGGTCCAGAAAACTTGCTGAACAAAGGGCCTGGTCACTGTCTGAAGACTGTAAGAGAGCCAGACTGTGGGCAATGGAAGTAAAAAATGACCTAGTGCCTGTTGTCAGTGGAATGAGGAATAATGCCCCATCATTGGTGTCAGTGGGAGGAATAGTGCCCCAACATTGGTATTAGTGTGAGGAATAGTGCCCCATCATTGGTATTAGTGGGAGGAATAGTGCCCCATCATTGGTGTCAGTGGGAGGAATAGTGCCCCATCACTGGTCTCAGTGGGAGGAATAGTGCTCCATCATTGGTGTCAGTGGGAGGAATAGTGCCCCATCACTGGTCTCAGTGGGAGGAATAGTGCTCCATCATTGGTGTCAGTGGGAGGAATAGTGCCCCATCACTGGTCTCAGTGGGAGGAATAGTGCTCCATCATTGGTGTCAGTGGGAGGAATAGTGCCCCATCACTGGTCTCAGTGGGAGGAATAGTGCTCCATCATTGGTGTCAGTGGGAGGAATAGTGCCCCATCACTGGTCTCAGTGGGAGGAATAGTGCTCCATCATTGGTGTCAGTGGGAGGAATAGTGCCCCATCACTGGTCTCAGTGGGAGGAATAGTGCTCCATCATTGGTGTCAGTGGGAGGAATAGTGCCCCATCCTTGGTCTCAGTGGGAGGAATAGTGCTCCATCATTGGGAGGAATAGTGCTCCATCATTGGTATCAGTGGGAGGAATAGGGTCCCATCATTGGTATCCGTGGGAGGAATAGTGCCCCATCACTGGTCTCAGTGGGAGGAATAGGGTCCCATCATTGGTATCCGTGGGAGGAATAGTGCCCCATCACTGGTCTCAGTGGGAGGAATAGGGTCCCATCATTGGTATCCGTGGGAGGAATAGTGCCCCATCACTGGTCTCAGTGGGAGGAATAGGGTCCCATCATTGGTATCCGTGGGAGGAATAGTGCCCCATCACTGGTCTCAGTGGGAGGAATAGGGTCCCATCATTGGTATCCGTGGGAGGAATAGTGCCCCATCACTGGTCTCAGTGGGAGGAATAGGGTCCCATCATTGGTATCCGTGGGAGGAATAGTGCCCCATCACTGGTCTCAGTGGGAGGAATAGGGTCCCATCATTGGTATCCGTGGGAGGAATAGTGCCCCATCACTGGTCTCAGTGGGAGGAATAGGGTCCCATCATTGGTATCCGTGGGAGGAATAGTGCCCCATCACTGGTCTCAGTGGGAGGAATAGGGTCCCATCATTGGTATCCGTGGGAGGAATAGTGCCCCATCACTGGTCTCAGTGGGAGGAATAGGGTCCCATCATTGGTATCCGTGGGAGGAATAGTGCCCCATCACTGGTCTCAGTGGGAGGAATAGGGTCCCATCATTGGTATCCGTGGGAGGAATAGTGCCCCATCACTGGTCTCAGTGGGAGGAATAGGGTCCCATCATTGGTATCCGTGGGAGGAATAGTGCCCCATCACTGGTCTCAGTGGGAGGAATAGGGTCCCATCATTGGTATCCGTGGGAGGAATAGTGCCCCATCATTGGTATTAGTGGGAGGAATAGTGCTCCATCATTGGTATTCGTGGGAGGAATAGTGCCCCATCATTGGTATCAGTGGGAGGAATAGTGCCCCATGGCAGACCTGGCGCAGATGTATTGCATTCAGTTCCAATGACCCTGCCATTAGAAATACATTGCAGTCTGTCTTTAATTAATCTAATCATGGATCACAGAATGTCCGTGTGATAGAGGCCTTACATAGGGGTGAGCTGTGATTGGTCATTTGGTTGATGCAGATCATCTTCTATTTATCCCTTTGTGCTCATAATAATAATAAGAATGTTTTCTTCCCTTTACACTTCCATTTCATTCTAAAACAACAGTTTCCATTCTGGCTCCTGCTGGCTGACTTCTTTTTATACTGCGCTCAGCATCAAGAAGATGAAAACCGCAGGGTGAGTTTTCATTTTATTATCAACCAATTTCGAAACCATCTTTTCTAGCAGTGTTCATTATTTTTAAAGAATAGAATACACATTACAGCTCAGTTATGAGATCTGGACGAGTGGAACAAACCCTCTACAGCATTAAGGAGCGGTTGAAAAGTGCAGGAAAGCGTGCCTCGAGTGCAGGAGTGTGTAGGGACCCATGATCCTGTGTTTCGTGAAGGAATTTAGGATGCCCTGGCCCACGTAAACTAGAATCCTAGGAGACTTCACTGCCTTATAAAATGAGGGACATGGGAATCTACTGGGGGAACTTTAGACGCATTAACATCTACCCAAACCTGTGATATCCACTTTAGGTAGGATGACCCTTTAAACTGGACCTATACTCAAATGATTACTTAAAGTGAATCCATGATTCGCCTAAATACAAGAGCCATGTGTATTCTGACTTGAATGGTGGTGTCCTTTTTCTTGTCTCCGTCCCCTCCTGTAATAAAGACCGGTCACTACTGCCTTCTCTGGTTGTGCGGGGTGACTGGTCTTGTCTCTGTCCCCTCATGTAATAAAGACGGGTCACTACTGACTTCTCTGGTTGTGCGGTGTGACTGGTCTTGTCTCCGTCCCCTCCTGTAATAAAGACCGGTCACTACTGCCTTCTCTGGTTGTGCGGGGTGACTGGTCTTGTCTCCGTCCCCTCCTGTAATAAAGACCGGTCACTACTGCCTTCTCTGGTTGTGCGGGGTGACTGGTCTTGTCTCCGTCCCCTCCTGTAATAAAGACCAGTCACTACTGCCTTCTCTGGTTGTGCGGGGTGACTGGTCTTGTCTCCACCCCCTCTCTGAAGGCAGTCTGCAGTAGGTGGAGCCTGCTGGGTCCCTCCCACAGCTCTGCTCTCTGCACAGGCTATGTGCAGCACAGTGATGATGTGTGGCTACTTAGGAATATTTGAGATGAGAGTTCAGATTTAATCTGCCCTTTTGGTAGCTAGTAGAGCCGCTCCTCTAGAAAAACAAGGTGACATAGCCACTACTTGTGTACAAGGGGGAGCATGTGAAGTCAAGACCTGGAGCTTAAATGGGGCATCTTCTCTATGAAAACAGAGCAGTGGAAGAGTGAAGGGAAGATAAATAAAGCAGCTGCAGGGTGCTGATACTAACATGAACCCACTCTGCACGGACAAGGCAACAATTCCCTTTAAAACGATGTCAACACTCTTGCTGGGTTTTAAAAATGCAGAGTATTAAAAGGGCTGATTTAACTTTCCCAGAGTAAATACTGCTTCCGCCTCTGCCCGGGGCTGCTTACATAACCAAAACCTTACACCGGGGCATCCCAGGTATGGTTTAAATACACATCCCATGAGGCAATGCAAGACTGACAGCTACAGGTATTACTCTTGGACAGAAGTCAGCCCTAGCAGAAGGGCTGACTTCACTTTCCTGGGATAAATGCTGCGCCCGCCTCCCTCTGGTGCTGCTTACAAAGCCAAAACCTTCCCTAGTCCAGGGCTAGGCAACCTCAGCACTCCAGCTGTGGTGAAACTACACATCCCATCCACTGACACCAAAGCCAAAACCCCTAGTTCAGGACTAGGAAACCCCCTGCCCTAGGCCTTTGCACACATAATTTCTGTTTTATGATTATCCAGTTGACCTGTCTCTTCAGCAGACTTGAAATGACTAAATGCCTAGGCTTTTTATTTGGTGAGCAGCATTTTCCCCAGTAAACAGTGAAGAGTAACAGCTCCTCTGTTACTCTTCACTGATCCATCCCTTCATGAATGTGAATGGAATAGAAGTCGGCATTCAATCTGTAGCAGTAAATGCAGTGATACCCGCTGAAAGTTAGAAGTGTACCCTGTGAATTCTACATCCTCTGGCTATGACAGCAGGCCCTGGCATCATGCACTCTGCAGGCACGTTCACACGGACAGCTAAGCAGAACAAGAGAAAAGCATTAGAAAATGGACGGACACCAGACAAGCGAGATACATTGTTGTCACAACTATCTTTAATAAACCCTGCGTTGACCCTAAAGTTAGTGAATATATCAATTTCACAACCCCCACCCCCTCTCAGTTACTATATATTAAAAAAAAAACCTTCTGTATTTAAATTAATTGGCTTAATATAATTTAAATATTGCTTTGTTGCACAGTTGTCGTTTATACAAGTGTATACACCAAATTGTCCACACAAAAATGACACAAGCTACATTAAGATGGACATTAAAATACAGACATTGCGAGATCCATTGACTTATGTACACAAAAGTTTCCATTTTTTAAAAAGAATTAACATTTTATCGAAAATAATTATAAATATAATATATATTCATATTTATTGCCAAAACTGCGCTACTGCAAGTCAAAAAGCCCAACCTTTTATAAATAATGAGACGTTTGCAGATGACAATATGGCTGCACCTTTGTTGGAGGGAAATTCAACTGAACGCTCTTATTGAATGGTTATTGACATGTGCAGCCCATCGCAGCTGTATTGGAACTGTTGTTCTCCCAAGGTGCTTATGGGCCCAATACACACTTACAAATACACGCAGCTATACATGTGATTTAAAGCAGATAAAAAGACTCCATTCATATGCAGGTATATACTTTTTAAAAAGTTATTAAGTGTATTCCTAAAAGCAACTAGTGTATGTAGTCTGAATCTGAATGGATGAAAGGCAGAGCTCAGGCTGGAAGAGGGAGAAGCTGCACAAGGAGCCAATCAGCTTCTCTGCAGTGCTAACAAGAAATATATTATAATAGGGGAAGAGAGCAGAGTGACAGAGAGAGGAGCTAGTCAGTTTGTTGCTTCTCCTTCACTGTCCAATCACAGGCAGGGGGTGGTACAAGACCTACAAGACCCAATTGTGTCATACAACTGGAACTAGCATGCAAATCAGTAACTCTGACTTCAATTGTCTGTCTTCCTGTTCAATGAGTAGCCAGGCAGCTAATGTTTTTAGAATTAATGTTCAGAAACATTTGTAGGGCAAATAGATCTGCAAATAGACCCCCTTACTTAAAAAAAATAAGGAGGCTGCCACTGCTGACCTCCTTCTAAAAACATTAGCTGCCTGGCTACTCATTGAACAGGAAGACAGACAATTAAAGTCAGAGTTACTGATTTGCATGCTAGTTCCAGGTCAGTGACTTAAAAAGTACTGCAGCCATTAGATTGGCATGACAGCCAGGGATCTAGCATTTTAAGGAGGAGAGGTCAGCAATACACTTAGTCGTTAGAGGTTTGCCTGTGTGAATGGGCCCTTAAAGTGAACCTGTGCTTTGCTTATGCAGTGCAAGGCAATAGGATCACTTAATGGCACCCTTCCTGCTGCACATACATGCCTTCCCTTTGCTACCGAACTGCTCCAGTTGCCCATCAGGTGCAAAGGGGGGGGGACGCGACCGAGTGTAAGCTCCAAGGTGTGTCCCTCATGTGACAGCTCCTGCATGGCCAATTACCAAGCACCAGTGCAGAAACATGAGAGGGAGGGGGACACATGATCCCCTTAATTGGAAGCACCAGGTATTTATCTAAATGGAGTCACAGGGGTATGTGCTGCAGGTGGGGGTCTGCCTTAAAGTGAACCTGTCGCTTTGCCTTGTACTGGAAAAGCAGAGATTTGTTTTAAGAACTTCTTTTTTGACACTACAATGCAGGCAGCAGAGTATGTAGTAATGCTTATGTTACCATCACATTGAATTCATGTATGAACATTCAGCATCACAGAGGTTTAAAGTAATGCACAACCCAATTATCTGTGCTTTGCGTCCTTAAAGGGAGTCTTGTCATGTCAAAAATATGGCAGGTGCATTGGCTGGCCTGTTTTCGAGGCGCATGCTACAGGGCTGTCATTCATTGTGCCACTATTTAGCTAGTCATTAACCTGGAGCACACATGTGCATGCTTGCTCTGAGACATCGACAGGCTGAATGATGGCAGATGGGAAACAAGCACCTAGACAAAATATATCAGCGAAAACAGTTTTCATATCTCGCTGCTGACAGTTTCCTTTTAATCTGCAAGGAATATATCGGGCTTCAAAGCAGATCGGACTTTATTTTACAGTCCCATGCCTCGTCTTTGAAAGCAGCGGGCTTTATCGAATTGGCCTGCAGTAGCCTAAAGCAGTGTGAATTATTCTCTTATAATCTATGGATTACTGCGTGTCATCGTTCCTTAAACCACAACAAATAAGCTCCCACAATACAGCGCTCACAAAGACGTTTGTTTTAATCAAATGAACGAAAAATACAAATGCTGAAAAAAAAAGAAAAAAAAAAGGTTATACCTCATCGGCGGGCTAGCAGCCACTTATCTGCTTCTCGAACATAGCTACAAAAATATGGCTGATTTAGTAGTGTATATAGATTATATACATACACACATTATATACACATATGCAAACACGTAATGCAGTACACGAGTCAGGTTCACAGGTATTTGGTATTCATTAAAAAAAAAAAAAAAAAAGATTATAGAGATATGGAGAATTTGTATATGTGTCACCCAAAAAAATGATATAGGTTCTACCTAGGCAAAGGTGTGCAGTCATGCAGAGATTTGGCAGAAGTAATATGACAGATATAGGGTTAATACATCTTAAATGTCTCAGTTTTGGGGGGGAGGGAGGCTGATGGCTCCATTTTGCACACTTGTACCAATCTGTGATGGGGAAGTGTGAGTGGAGTTTTGGACTGACTATATCCCCTATTGTGAAGGGTTAGGAGGTCACAGTGGCAAGCAGTATACAGCAGATTGCTGGGTGTACCTTCCATGATAGGGCAACGGGTATGGCAATCAGACAGACCCTCCAAATAAGCCACTGCCTATTCACATTGGGAGGTGTCAGATTAGTTGACTTGGCTATCTGGTACAAAGCTGAACGAGGCCAGGAGGACTGGACAGCTGCACTGGGAATACCTTGAAATTACCCACCAGAAAAAAAGGGGGCAAAGGAAAGTCTGCACTGACCTGCCGAGGGCAGGGACAGGGGAGGGGCTGAATTAGCCTGAGACACCCCTTGCCAACAAAGCCTCAGCAAATGTCAGTGTAATGTATGGTGGCTGCTACTCTTACCTTGTACAACTGCAGTCATATTCTTATACCCCTGTGGGAATTTTATCTGTATGAAGTTTGTATCGTCGCTGTGTTACTGTGGTTCTATAGTTTCCTTCACAAACTCAAAAAAACAGAGTTAGGTTAACCGCCTTTCAACCTAACTGACCTTACTGTGTCTGGAACATTAGACTGTAATCCCCAGTGGGCTGCCTGTGCTAAAACAGGGAACAATAATCAACAATAAATCCTAAATACAAGGTAGTAAAAACAATCCTCTATCACATGGGTAGGCAACCTCGGCACTCCAGCTATTGTAGTACTACAAGTTCCATGAGGCACTGCAAGACTGACAGGCACGACTCCTAGAGGCAGAGACATGATGGTATTTTTTGCCGAGGTTGTCTAACCCAGCTCTATCATATCAGTGGTAAAAAAAAGCCATATCCACTCCATCACAACACACATTCAAGATTGCAGATAGATTTATACGAAGAAACATCTATTTTCATGACAGCTTTATACAAAATAAGCATTCATTGGCTTTGGAAATCAAACATAGCTGCAGTAACTTCTCTCAGCCAGCAGGTGGTGATGTCTATACTACATGGGATTATTAGCGATAAAGCCATAGAGTAGACCGCCAATATAAGCAGCGCATCCTGCTGGCCTTGTGTCAGTACTGCATCCCCATTATCAATCGCAAACTTAGAGGTACTCATGAGGTTATCACTAGTGTATGCTGTGTAAACAAAAATAAATACCAGCTAGCGGTCTGACAGGAGTGCTGTGAACATATTGGGGACCTGGTAAGAGGACCGGTTCTATAGAAGATCTGTTTGGGAATACATACATGGGTACCATATTGTAAGCCGGTTTTACTTTTGCCTTAGGCTCAACGGTCGATTGGAACGGCTGTTGGGGTTCACCGAATCTTGCATCAGATCACTTGCCATGATTCAAAAAGTGCCTGAGCCCGTCTCATTAAATGTCCATAGAGTAAACCGTCAAACGATTAGGTATCGGAGTTGCAAGCAGCGTTCGGTATCTCTATTGCGAAGCCCAAATCATCTTTGATCAGTCATTAAATGTAGTACACTAAAAACCGTACAAACAAAGGTCTAGAGGTTAAGGATGGACAAATGACAATTCAGCAGCCAGGGACAGCAGGCCTGTTACAGGAGTCAGGGAACTTGTGCTTTTCTTTGAAAAAATAAGACAAATACAGAAACAGGGCCACAGGGTCATTTGTTTTTGGCCCACTGTTTGCTTGAGTCCAAAGATTTGTCCATCCCTAAGACAGAGAAGGAAGTACATTTTGATCCATGGTTCATATGAGGGTTATCTCCAACATATGATGGGGAAGGGTTAGTACCCATCTAACTGCTGGTTCCCCTTTGGAGAGATTTCTCATCAGTTCCTGTCCTGAAGTGAAAATACATCTCCCCAAAGTAATGGGAAAACCCCAACTTAAAACAGATATCATCAGAACAGGCGTCCCTATTAGGTGCCCTTATGCCTTATTCTAGTGACAACTGTGAAGCACTGACATCAATAAGAACCTGAGAGGGTTTCCAACCCTCCCCTACTCTATGCAAAACCCAAAGTTTCATTGTCTCACTCCTTCCTTATTTCATGCAGGTTACCCAGGCATTAATGCAGAACTCCAGGCATATTATATATACATATTCAAAATAATGTATCTAAAGTTACTATAATGGGCTAAAATTTAACTCATACTATCCTCATACAACGCCCTGCACAGCAGGATTCACACTGGGAGGATCTTCACTGTTAATCAATTGAGTACTATTGCATTGCAAGCTCTGGCAATCAAAAATATTACAGGCACTAGGGGAGGCATTTTTGCAGCCTACAGAAGAGGAGAGTCCCGGGAGGACCTAAGCAGTGTAGAGAGGGTCTTTCACAATAGCATGGGCAGGCAAAGCTGAAACATTAGTGTAACTGTTCTGGCCAAGCAGTGTGGCAGTAGTCTATTACTGACCAAATAATGTTAAAATATTTTTGAAAGTCGGAATAGCTCAAATGTATGTAGTCTGGAGTTAAGCTTTAAGGTGCCCAGAACAGGTATTGCAGCCGGTGATGTCTGAACACCAGGTCGGTATGCCTGTTCCCATTTAGAGGCCATTGAATTAGGATAGTAGTCCGGCTGTTTGCATTTTTAGAAGGAGAGGTTAGTAACAGCAACCTCGGTCTCTCTGTACAGGTATCTTTTCAGAATTTGTAATAGCACAACTAAAAATCCACTTGTACAGCAAAGCCCCTTACTTGGCAAAGGTGATGCCAAAGGTCACTCAAAACTGATATTTCAATTATAGGTTGACAGTAGTGGGTGGAAGAACTGTACTCCCCCGTCATATTTCTCTAAATTCCAGCAATGCAATTTCTCTTTTGGAGTTTCCAGGTGTGCATCCCAGCAGGGCCATGGTGACTCCCTTGTGCAGCTGCATTCTATGTAAAGCAAAATAATTGGAGGATATAATTGGAGTGAGACCCTCATGAAATGATTGTGGCAGTGGGCGGAGCCGAGAACCCAAGTGCTGAGACCTCTCCTCTAGAATAAAAGGTGTGATAGAAGACAATGGCCACGTCAAGGTTCTTCATCCATTTAAAATTAAAATATCAGTTTTGGTAAGTTAGTTATGATGCACAAGGATGCACCCTGACCGCTGAACCTGCCATTCAACAAAGGTCAGGGTGACAGACAGGTACTCACAAAAAGTCCTAAAATTCAGAATAACATAAAAAAAGGACTGTGTGGAAATGGTTAAAGGTACTTGCACTGCTGGCTACTGTGCACCCTATACACAGATATGTACGCTTGCTTATACAAACCCATGCTTTCATTTTATTTTTTGTTTTGGCAACCAAAAATAGTAATATATCTTTAATTCCCTGATTGCTGAACAATAACGTTTCCTAAAATGTTTCGAAAAGAAAAAAAAACATAAAGGAGGAGGTGCATATACATCTATAAATATATCTAAATGTACACCCGCTCCCCACAGACACAGTTAGCGAGCCGCAGCTCCGGTGCAAATGGCGACATGGCGTCTAGGTCAGATATGAGGAGTCCAAGGAAGGAGAGTGGAGGGAAGAAGGAAGAGAAAGGGGGGCGTCAATAAATGTCAGGACAGTCTGTAAAGTTTCTATCAAAGTATCCTCCTGTGTAGAGCCAGTCCGAAGTCTTAGTGTGCGCATTAGTCCCCTGCGTAAACCACCTGGAAGAGAGAGGATGCAGGTTATAGGTGCAGATGTATAAAAGACAAAAGGCAGACATCAACATAGAGGAGACAATGACAGATGGTGTGTGGCTGCATATAAATTAATCCACCTTGA
>NW_017306285.1:1209414-1267737 GCF_000935625.1 Nanorana parkeri | reverse complement strand
TGACCTGGAGCGAGTATGCAGACTGGGCTGCAAGCTTGTTCCACGTCTGTGACTACTTAAGCCATAGACCACCAACAACTAGCATTTTCACATGAATAGATCAAATAATGGCTGCCCATGAATGTCTCTGGTGACTTGTATCCTTTTTAACTGGAATGTCCCTACTGCTGATTCTAAGTGCTGGGTCACAAGAGAGCTTTGCATGCAATGTTTTCCACTGAACAGCACAACGTGCCAATTTCAGCCAAGCACATAATGTCTGTGTCATTTCAGTGTGGGACTTTACTGGAAGCGGCAATGTTCTTTTGTTGAAGATCCTGTTCATGGCTGCATCACAGCTATGAGATCAGTGGCATGAACATCTCTTGGGTGAGCTAGCCCAATGTCTGTTTTTCAAGGCAGATATATGTTCCAGTGACTGCTTAGGGCTGTTTAAAGTGGAACTGAACTCTGGAAGCAGTGCCAAAAAAGTCAGGCAGAGGTCAAAGGGCTAATCACCAGTACTACTTGTGGTCTCCCTGCAGCCGAACTTTCTCCATTACTGACTAACCATGCCTTGTTCTGCACTGTGTCTCTCTCTGGAGGAGGCCATTTTGGCATAGGCAGGGCTTTGCTTCCTCAAGTCAGAGCCTCCAGCATAGAGAACAGTGAAAAAAAGCATCGACGTCACCAAATCTCACCCTAAATCTCCAAAGACTAGCAGTCAGAGGCAGCAGTGCATTAGATCTCATGCTGCATATACATATACAAAGCTATGTGGCTGTAAGCACAGAATTCTAAACATATGAAAAATGGGGGAACCCAAGGTAGAGGCTACCAAGCACAGAATTATACCAGGAAGTGCACTGCTATTACTCAGGAGGAATTCACGGCCTAGACACCATTAACATTTCTAGATGTCCCCAATAGCATAGAAAAGCTTCAATTTTCAGTTCAGATCCACTTTAAAACAGACAAGTCAAACATGAAACAAGTACTGAAACTGTTTTAGCCAATTCACTATTTGGCCGACTGAAAAAAAAAATGACTGTAGAAAGCAACATGTCATTTATAAAAAGGATATTTGTTTGATTATTTAGCCTACTGAGAGGTGTGAATTAGACTGCAGCAACTTGTTAAATCTAATCCCGCTATTCAGCGCAGAAGAAATTATTTCCTGCTTCAATAACTGTGAAATAACACAAAGAAACCCAACCCAAAAAACAGTTAGGGCCTCATTCAACTGAAACTCTTAAATGGCCCTGAAGAGAAGGTCGTAAGTAGCCATCCAAAACCGGACAAGCTTGAACAGCTATTGCGTTTTCATTGAGTATGCCAGCAGTACACTGATTTTAAAGCAAAACCTGATTTGGCTAGTGGGGTTTAACAAACCCTAAAAGCTGGGGTTGGCAGGGCCGCTTCAAGTTGTGTTTAAGCTGCACAGAGAGTAGCCATGCCTCAAAAAATCCCCCCCCCCCCCAAAAAAAAGCCAGCAGCACAAAATAACATCCAACGCTAGAAAAACTTTATTATTCCAAGACAAACTTCAAGGAGACCCACCTGGGATGTTCTCCTCTGACATGTTTTACCTACCACTTGGCTTAATAGTAGAGACGTTCTCTATGATTAAGGCCAAAGGTGGCTGAAACGCATCAGGGGAGGAAGTCCCAGTCAGGGCTTCTTAAAGTCTGTCCTGGAATAATAGAGTCTATCTATTGTTAGATATTATGGTGTGCTGCTGGCTGTTTTTTTCTAGTTGTGTTGAAAGTCTGTGGTAAGGGTGAGCCCCAGCTTGGCATCCACTATAGAGGGCTAAAGAGCAAACTATTCCTAGTAGGCAGGCTCAGGCAGTCTTAAAAGTTCGGGCAAATCTAGTCTTACTGTTCTCTGAACAGTGTGTACTTGTAAATGTAATACCTTGTGTTCCATTCTTCATTTGTTTTGGCTCGTTCCCTCCTGGATGCCCTCTGCTTCTCTTCTAATCTTTCCTTCTCTTTACTAGCCTGATCTGAAAGAAGAAGAAGAACATATTATTCATACACAAATAATTAACCTCATGCTATCTGCAGTGTAAAGAGAGGAGATCCGAATTTTACAGCATCACACAAGTGGAAAGGAGAGAGGTGACTCAGACACTTACCTAGATCCCCGTTCTCCATGTGTCTGATGTCGGGTCTTAACCGGCAGTCCGTGGGGGCCAAAACTGACACCATGTCTTTGTCGAATTCATTAAGAGCCACGGCAAAATGGGTAAAATTGTACATCTTGGGAGGAAAAAGGCAGAATGTTACAAGATGTAGACTTGTATATGAATCATTCATTACATCTTCTTTGCCAAGTTTGGATTTATTTTTTTGGTACTGTAGTACAGTTCAGAAAGAATATTAATGATAAAAGATTATAAAGATTCTGTGATAACCTGAGACGTGTTTAAAGGTCGGCTACTGATCCTCCATAGAAGGGTACTGCCAGGTATGACCTGCACAGTCTCCTGGACCTCTGGCATATCATCAGCTTCGTCTGTGTCTGGATTCACAGTTTCTTCACTCTGCAGGTAATGAGGTGTGAGAAGAAAAAAAAAATGAATAATCTGTTGCTTACTTCTCTGCCTTGAAGATATATGTAGGTAGTCTAGCCATCAAGTCTCATTGCTGTCCCCCGCAGTACCTCCTCTTGGCCACAAGATGTCCTCAGTCTACCAGGTTAAATGCCCACCAACCCAGCATCATTCAGCATGGAAGACTGAGGACCATGGCACCCTTCATTCTAAGCATACTGGTGCAGAGAGTGGTGCTGACATCATCACATTAGTGCCACTTTCTGCACCAGTATGCTTAGAATGAAAGATACCTTCATTCTAAGCTCTATGAGCATAGGTCCTGTATTCCTCAATCATTGGGATGAGTATAAATGGTCTAGTCTTTACCTTTCAACTTTAGCAGTGACTCCACCAAATCTATCACCAAATCTATTACTTCTCAGGCCCCAGGAGTCCTTAAGTACTTTTCCTCACTTCATAGACCTGAGGATGATTCTATGTGATCTCCTCCTTGCTTCTCAGCCACTGAAATGATTATCGGTGGTCCAGTTTTAATAATCAGCTTTGGCAGTTAGCCATAATGGTCTAATCCCCCCCTCTTGATTCCGGGAGGTTTACCTAGGTGGTTTAGCCCTAGTGTCTCAGTCCTGAAAGTGAATCTAGGTAATTTAATCCTTACTTCTAAGCTCTTGGAATGAGTTATGTTGGCCTTGCTCCCCCTTCTCAGCCCAGGGGATGTATTTAGTGGCCGGTTCTTCTCATGTCCATGTGATTTGGTCTTACGTACTCAGCCCTGAGTTGGTGTCTAGTCGCTTTGTCTTTAGAAAAAGTCTAGGAAGTATTTAAAAAAGAACTATGGCCCAACCTATACTAATGTCCTCCTGTGACCCAAAACTCAGCATACAGTAGGCTATTGCCTGCTATATGCTGACTGCACAGAGCCGCGCTGCAGCCGGGACGGATCCCAACAATATTGTCAGGATTCACCCCTCCACTTGATTGACAGCTGGCTCTGTCTCTCTAGATGCAGAGCCAGCTGTGCCCGCCCCTTCCCTGTCTGTCCCTCTAGTCAGCGCTGGGGAACAGAGAGGGGAGGGTGTATCCCTGCGGGGAGCAGTGACTGACAGCCACCGCTTTATGCAGGGAGAACGGGAACGGCGCGATCAAGGGTCAATTCTCAATCACTAGAGCTGACGTGTGACACCTTAAGTGTCACACGTTGGCTCTAATTTTGTCGATTAGTGTATTTCACTCTCCCCATAATTCTATTTTACTTTTCAGTCCTGGTAATGAAATCAGGTGAAGTGTCACTCAGTCCTCTCACCGGTTTATTTTTCTTCGGTTCACCGCCCTTCTTTTCTGATTTCTTGTAAGCCTCATACGTAGCAGGATCTACACTCCACAAGCACTCTGTCCACTTTCCGTATATCATACATAGTTTCTTTTTGCTATAAAAAGTGCAAAACCATTATGTATTAGCAGTGAGTACATGGAGTAAATTATTTATTTCCTCGATCCATGCTGTATAACCAAGTGCAATCAATAATAAAGAACAAAAAATTAGCTGAGAGCTACAAAGCACAGAGATCAGGAAGCAGACCTACTCACCACACCTGTAAGGATTTGTGTGAAATCTAGATGCTGCGGATTATAGCCACATTATGAAATCTCATTATATTATATAGTGACTGGACCTTCTGACCATGCACCATGCATGCGGTTATTTGCTGGATCGTACTATCACTTCAAAGTTTGGTTTCTCTCGTCACCTGCAACTTCCCTTTACAGCAGAAATATATTCCGCTTTTATATTAACAAAGCATCATTCTGCTCCGAGTTTATTAAAGTGCTCAAAAGATGAAGGTACTGGAGTGCCCAGTCTGAACCTGAGCAGTGTTCTGAGCCTGTCAGTCGAGCCTTGACTCCTCATTAACATAAACAAACAAGGAATCGCTGGGCTATGGCAGAAAGGGATCTCGTCTGTCCCTTCTGTAGTAAAAAGTCAAGGCCCGATGCACTGTCCATCAACTGGATGTTGACAGAACACGTCTGTTGTGTGGGTGAATGATGAGTGCTCAGGGCCAGCTTGTCATTCTGCAGACTATTAATAAGACAGATTGGGCAGGATCTAATAACTGAGTTCACATTACACATCCTTGCACTATTACAAAAACAAAAACATATCTAGAACAATTGGTGAGTCCCTGAGGCACAAGATGGATTATGAGACACTTGGATCAGTACACCTCGGTAATAAAGGAAAAAGGATGCTTTGTTATGATGTTCCTCAGCCATGGACAAGCCCATGGCAATCCATATTTCTATACAGTATACAGTACATGCCTTCAATAAAGTGGCTAAAGCAATGCACAAAAGAAATGCATCAAAATACTGGCTGGGAAATCTACTCTCTGTATATGTCCTAGGCCACCAATGTCTCCATATCGGCCACATTAGAGACAAATGTCACAGTTGGTCCAGAAGTGAGAGACTCAAAGCAGCTGGGAAAATCTCTCAATGCCCACCATTTCTGGTAGGAGATCTGGTAGGAGATCTGCCAGTTTATCGGCACGGTTAGTCTAATATGGCTCAGGAGAAAAAAAACAAGGAACTCTAATTGCTACAGTACGTACTTCTTATCTTGAATATATCCTTCTACTCGGTGCAGCTCCTTTCCAAACAGGCCGCAGGGTTTGAAGTTCAGGATGCATTTATCTCCAGTGCTAGAACAAAGCACATAAAAACAAATGATTAAAGAAGAACCTGGCTAAGCTTTATTTACCTCTAAACTGGATACATAAAACAATACCCAAAGTCATTTCACCAATAGTATCCCTTACTGTTACCTACTCCCCCCTGTCATGTCATAGACCTCTCCTCTTTTGGGGTGAGTCTAATTAATGTCTTGCTGGCCCGGCTCTTCCGCCCCTCCATTCACCTCACCTCAGAAATCTTGTGATAACTTCCTATGCTCTCTGCCTATGCAGAATGAGGAGTTATGGAGAAGAGGAGGTTGAGAGGGGGAAGATGAGAAGAGGTCTGTGCTTTTTGCAATCCATTAGAAAGTAATTCGGAGCTGTGTTGTCTTGTCGAAGTGGAGTGGGAGCAGCATACTATATTTCTGGCACATCAACAGTTATTTTTCTGTACTTGTAGCATGCTTAAAAGGGATAAACAATGGGGAATATTGTGTGTATTCCACAGATTATATAAATATGTATTTGTTTAAATTTTGCATTGACATACGCTTGAAGAACCAACTTTGTGCACAGGGAAAAAATAAACTGGAACAGAAAAGGGCCTTTGCAAAACTGTTACCACAAGGCTGAAAGCACATAATTGTCTAAAAATGGTTAGGCCAAACTCTGGCCCAAATCCCATCATGCATCTGCCTCTGGGAGTCATGCCTGTGGCTATCAAGAGTCCTGCAATGCCTTCAGGCACTTTTCATTTCACAACAGCTGGAGTGCCAAAGTCTGGCTGCCTATGGTCTAAAATGTCTGTGTGCTGTTACATTATCAGTACCTTTCACTGGAACACCTGAAATTAATAAATTTGGAGCAACGTATACTACTTTTGGGGCCATATATATGTAGGTGTGATGATCATGTGACCACAAATGTTTGGTCATATACGGTATATTGACTTCTAATACATGGGGGACTTCTATTGTTTAGTTTAAAGGATTCATTAGAAGCATCCATGACAGGGAGTCCAGAGGTTTGTAATGATTTACCTGTGGTTTAAAATTTCCACCGTCCCATACTGCTCTATCCACAGCTTCCCGATAATAACATTGTGTACACAGCAGGTGGGGTTTACCCATGTATAGACATCTTTGTGCCTGCAGAGGAATAACGAGATATTAGAAACGACAATGAGGAGACAAAAGCATGAGTATATGTTTAATCATGCAAAGGATCTCGGTGTGATCTAGAAGGCAAAGTCTGCTTTAGGAGAATTTAGATGGTCTGAGAATATAAAACCTCTAAGCTGGATGTGCGTCCATGTTCCCTCTATAACTTGTCCTATATAAACATTGCTCAACATTCTTCTCTGAGTCAAAGAAAGTGCCATATAGGTATAGGCATCTGCATGCTTCTTTATACTGGTTTTATATATCCTCTCTTGAAGTTACAGTTACAATATAATGGAAACAACAGTATCAGTTCATCAACTTAAAGCTGAGCTCTGGAGTAAGTAAATATTGTAAATACAAGAGTCATGCGTATTCTTCCTTGAAGCTTGGTGAGCGTTGTGTATTTCTTCCAGATCTGTGCAGTAATGCGGTGAGAAACTTTGCGTTCCTGTAATAAAGACTGGCCACCGCGGCTCTCACTCCTTGTGCACGGTGATTGGTCTTGTATCCACCATCTTGGCCTTGTTTGCTATGCTAGGACTTGCCATATCCCAGATCTCCTCCCATCTCTCTATCCGTACATCTAGTGTGGTTGTGAATGCTGCAATGTCACTGGAATGGCTACTCTATATCTTCATTGAGCAGCTCTAGATACAAACTTTTGTTCAGTCTTTCAAAAACAGTATCCAGTTTGCCTCACCGCTCTAGGATCACAATCTGGATTTGGGATGTTGGACAATCCTTGTGGGCCCTACTGTCCTTAAATATGGACTTGGGTGAAACTTTGGATTCCACCCGCCGTATAGGAAAATCCTATACACGTTAGCATCATCTACGAGCACTAATGCCGTACAAATGGCACCCACCCAACTAGACGCTGGGCTGAAATTTGATAATGTTGAAATGGCACTGGCATGTAAATTGGATGCCCAACATCAGCAAAATGACACCACACAAAGTATAATAATGCAAACATGCTTTTACTACAGGTGAAACGTCAATGGACTATTATACTAACCCCCCCCCCCCTTTTAATAAAAAAACATTTACAATTTGCAAATGTGTACAGAAATCGCTATGCAGGTGCTATCATTTAAGCTGCCATGCCTGGCAAAAGGCAAGACAAGAAGAAGACGATGGTCAGCCATGTTTTCAAAATGTTTTTTATGTTGTACATTGTTAATATCCTCTAAATCCTTAAAATTTCTGATATTTTCCCTTTAATCTTTTTTTTTTTACATACCGAAGTGTGTACATTTAGTGCCCTCTGGCCTCTGGTGCAAAGTGCGCCTCCCATTCAAACTTACTTGAGCAGCTCCAGGGTGATGGTTCCTCTGGGTTCGGCCTCCACGCTCTTGCCCCAGAACTTCAGCTTCGGGTAAATAGAGCCATGGAAGAGGAAGTCTTTATTCAGACCTTCAGCATAAAAGGCACTAACGGGAGGATGATGGCTGACTTGCTCAGATATGAGCCGGAAGCCCAGGTCTTCCCTGCAAGAGACGGTACATGAGTCACGTGGAAGGGACTGGGTCGGTTTTCCCCGTAATGACCAGGACTTACCTTAATAATTCATATGTCTCTCCCAGAAGAGGGTTGAAGGGTTTGCCAGTCCTCTCCCATTGAGATGCTACAGCTGAAACAGCAAACGCAGCCACAGACTGTAATGGATAAAACAAAAAAGGAACACAAAATATTAGAAAAGAATACTCGTCTAACTAAAAAGCTGCCTGAATTATTAAATACAATCAAGTAACACTTTCCTGCCAGCGGGAAGGCAACCACGCTACAAATGAGCAACTCTCCACCACTCAACACCTAGCATTGATGTGCTTGTACCCCTCCTCTCCACTTTACACCATGCGGACTATAACTATAAAGGAGCTATGTAGAAAAGCCTCCACTTAGAACTGTGATTTGTTTTCCTAGTTCAGAATTGAAAATGTGTTGGAGGAATAGTTACAATTTAAAGGGTAAGCACATAGAGTTAGAGTAATGCAAACACCATACAAAGATTTATTCATCTATACAGAACATTTTTGGTTAAATTGTATACAATTATGTAATATGGGCATTTAGATACAAAATATAGGTTTAAAGCATGTAATCCACAGCAACCATTCAACTCTTCTTACTCCAGAAAATGGAGATATCTCCTCGGACATTTTTATCCCCCATAAGCAATACACTGTATCTTATTTTCATTATATCAATTGGTGTTTTTCTCTGCCGTGAAAACTGCAGAAACGTTCCAGCAATTCCTGTCACTCTGAGTAATTGTAGTGACATTTCAATTTCTATGGAGAAGGCAACAGAAAGGTTAAGCCCTCCTCAATCCTTGCTGGATCTCTATTCGCCAACTACAAAGAGCTCCCATAGTGTTTGGGAAAACCGCAGTGTCTAGCCGTGTAGAGATTGTATCACCCGAGGAGGACTTCCATGGCTGAGTGTGTGATGTAACTTCTGCGACATGAGCTGATAAGGCCTCAGATAGATGAGTATTATGCATTGCTAAAATAACTGCACACTGTTACAAACTTAATGTCATCAGTACTATGTGTTTAACTATGCTGTATTGTGGAAGCAATTTCCTGAATTTGTGGTCCAAATGTTTTGTAAAAAATTATTACAAGAGGAAACCTGCCATCACTGACTGCCTCCAGTTGGCTGCCAGTCTGGATGATTCTCCAGTTTTAGTGCTTTCCGAGTCAGTGACATGAAACAAGAATTCAGAAATTGTAATCTGTGTACTTTTTTGGGCCAGTGACTCAAAGTACGGAAGCCCCTACTACAAGAAACATTTGTCTAAATTCAAAGAACATTTTAACTGACCTAGACATTTGTTTTTATGGGCTTCCGGTAACAAAGAAGCACTTTACTAATTGGGCATAGAGTAAGTGCTCCAAAAATGTATATTTTGTTAAAAAGAGAAGAAAAACCTTTTTTGGGGGGCTTTACTTCTCTATTGGCTCACGGGACCTCCTGTGTGTCCTCCTGTGACCTAAAGTCAGCATATAGCGGGCTACTGCACCCTGGAAGAATTCTGACAATATTGTCAAGATCTACCTAATGGACAACTGGCTCTGCCTCTCTAGAGCAAGAGCCAGCTATGCTCTCCCCCTCCCTTGTCTGCCCCTCCAATGAGCATAGGAGGAACAAAGAGGGGAGGGGACTTGTAGTCACTACTCTCTGCATGGAGGAGACCGTGAGCTGAGCGATCAGTGGTTAAATGATCTCTCAGCTCTCAGTATATAGAGCAAATGTGTGACAGTTCCAGTGTCACATGCCGCCTCCAAGTATGGGGAAGAGTATATTTTACTCTCCCAATATTCCTTTAAGGATGAGATATCTAACAACAGAGCAAAACCAGATAGTAATATCCAAAACTGCTTCTGAACAGCAGTGAAATCCCAGATTTGGGTGTATCTACCCTTCAATTCCTTTCCTAATCCTTACTTCACTATGTTAACATAGCACATAGTGAGGGTTATGAATGAGATAGAAATTAGTATTAATGGGGTAACTCAATGAGACTGCAGCTGTTCTGCTTCTTCTACAGGCCACATGAAAGATTACCTGACTAGGTCACATTTAGGGTCAGTGATGTTACTGCTTTCCAGGGAACTGGCAGGACCACAGCATGGGCTGCTATAGAAACATTGTTAGATCACACAATGCTTGTCCTCTCCTGGCCTCTAGATCCGAGCACCACGCCTCAAATACTTCTGTGCATGCTCCAAATTCCTCCGTAAACTCCCAGGCACGGAGCCACTGGGAGCTGCTTTCATTGCTGTGGGAACAGCACCGGTCTAGGTGTATCCACAGCAAGCTTACATAACAGCAGTGTCCAAGTTCTCTTTTCTCTATATAGGAGGAAGCATTTACTCTCATTGTATGTACTGAAGGATCCAAAGGTAACAGTGGGAACACAATGTGGTAATCTGTCATTTTCCCTCATTATCAGATCTGTATATGTCATTCTGGTGGAAACAGCCAGCAAAATCTCAAATGCTTACTCAAGCTCAAACATCCACCTACACCCCATCACCAACCATGACCTCCAAAACTGTCCAATAAACCAATCTCATTCATCATTTGCTCATCATATAGTGAAACAGTAAACATGAGTGGCTTATCAAAGATTGCATCAGCAGCATTTTATGTATGCTCAGCAGGTCTTTTATAACCGACAAACTTTCACATAAAATCATAAACTACAAAAAAGATTAAGGGGACGCCATCAACATAAATGAATAGCTTAGAGCTAAAGCAGGAATTTAGTCAACAATGGAGACTGGGTAGTTTTGGCTTTGCGGGCATTTTGAATTGTAAGTGAATGGAAATTCATACAAGTGGGTATTGCACATGGTGGCTATGCCACTCCAATGGGTTCATTTCATTTTATAGTTGGCTGCACAGAAAGCGGTCTAAAAATGGTGGAGCAACGAATGCCTGTCTACACAAAGACGGGTTTAATGGAGATAAGAACGTGTGTAGCTTAGTGTGTAAGATACCACAGTGGTTGACAGAAGCCGGGGTTTAACAAAGACTTGAAAAACATAATGCAAATAAATCGTTAGGACAATTCATTTCCCATGTGCGTTATCCTTTTAGGGATGCGCCGATACTGGGCATTTCTAATTTCAAAATGCCCCGATACTGAGCGCAGATACAGCCACTTTAAATCTTTAAACACATGCGGCTTCCGCAAGGTCCCACGCTTGCTGAGGACCTCTCAGCGCTACATACAGCGCCAGCCGCACATCTACTTCCCCTCATTCTTGTGGATCCTCACCTCCGGACCTCTGGTGAGACCATGCACAGCCCCCCTTAGACCGTGCACAGCCCCCCTTAGACCCTACACATATCTAAGCTGTAAAATACCCTTCGTATGATAAAACTGTCTCAATCTTGTTCTTTTCTTGTTTACACTACCTGGAATAAAAAGTTCATTTTCCAAACGTTCATATTGACCTATTTATCAATAAACCATCGCCAAGTGGTCTTTTACCAAACTAAAGGCTCCCAATTTAATAACCTTTCCTTGCATGTGAGACCTCCCATCCCTTTACTTCTTTGCCTCAATCCTCCTAACATATTCTATGTCCTTCTTACAGAGCGTTGCTAAACATGTAAGATTTCAACTCTGACAGGAAGTAAGGGCGGCCATCATTACAGAGGGTCTAACCATTCCCTACTCCTCTGGCCCTTATTCAAAGAGTGGAGTTGGGCTTTAAACATTGCTACAGATCCCTTTTATAGCAATAATAATTTCTGCAATAGATATGGAGTTAAGGATTGAATTCTACAGCACCATACAGTGGAAGGTTCCCTCCGACATGGAAGAGCACTGTAAGCATTGGAGGCGTGTTCTATCAAGACCGACATTATGTCATACAAAAGCCACACATTCAACATGTCCTGGCCCCTGCCTGAACCCTCATATAAGGGAATATAAACCTCTATGCAGTCTTCAACAAGATAATATGAATTACCATTGTGCAACAACATACTGATTATGTATATTGCCTATGGATTCCCAAAGGCGGTTTCGTTACATTTGGATGAACTGTGTCCTCGTGGATGACTCACGGTGGAAGTGTTCCACGCTGGAATGTGGAAGTCAGTGATGACAGGCCAAGATAAGGAGCTCGGCTTAGAAAATGAGCTCAAAGAGAATTTGCTATCTGTTCATTTTTCTCAAATAAAAGTATTTTCCAGCCTTTCACTTTGGAATTCATTGCTACTACATTTTACTGTTAAAACCGTACTTCGGGCAGATATAAAAGACACAAATTAATACAGCTCTGTGCTCATGAATACAACATTAAATGCATTTTTTAAATGCCAGTAGTGTAAGCACCTGACTTTTGCAATCCGTGTATAGTAAATCCAAGACTAGCAGAGGAAGAAGCAGGACAAGAAGCCAATCAGCTATGCTGCAGTGCCCATGTGCTTCTACCGGGCACGTCAATAAGAGGAGAGAACAGAGTGACAGCTCATCAGTCTGGTGCTCCTCTTTTTAGGCCTTGTTCACACCAAAAGCAGAGCAGATCTGCTTAGGTTTCTGCACACGCAGTGAAGTGGGTTTTGCCGCGTTTTTGATGCGTTCCGGGCCGTTTTTGGTAAAAAAAAATGTTTAAAGTTTAAAATGGGCTTTCAGTGTGTTCCAGGGCGCTTGCATGCGTTCCAGAGCAGATCCAGAGCAGGTAAAATAGGGCCTGCTGCAGTTTTTTTTACCTGCTCTGGAACTGAACGCTCCGGTGTGAACTAGAGCCCAAAATTCCATTGGAATACATTAGACGCAGTTTTGATCCGGTCTTTAACTGCTCTGCTCTTGGAACGCGCTTGGTGTGAACAAGGTCTCAGTGTCATGGCGGCACCACCCTGCAGCAGTCTCAAGGCTTTTGGATTTCTATACAAGGAAGGTTTATGCATGTAAAAAAAATGCCTAAATACATTAAATGCACATATAAAATGTCATAGTAAAATTGTGGAAATGTTGAAATAAATAGTCTGGCAACAGCATCTCTTTAAAGTGTATGTAAACCCGAACATTGAACTTTGGTCCCTTTTGGTCTGTTAAATGCTCCATTGGATAATTTTTTTTTTATATCCGTTCACACCAGGGCGGTTCGGCAGACATGAACGATCCCATACATTGCTATGGGGACGGTTCAGACGACCGCACGGTTCAGCGTGATCCGACGCCCCCGACCCCCACTGCTCCCTGCACTATTTTTGCCGCGCTGATCAGTGCGGTTTCCATACAGCATTCAATGGAACAGCGCTGGGTTTGGTGCATTTTAATTGCGTTTCAGCGCTGAAGCGCAATTAAAAACTCCCAAAACCGTACTGATCTGCAGCCGCCCCGGTGTGAATGGGCTCTTAGACAAGTTTAAAAAAAAAAACTGGTTAATCGAACAAGAAATCTTGTGAGCTGATAACTTCCTGTTCCCTCTGCATGTGCGGATTGTTCTCAGGTATGTCTGAGGGCTACAGGATTAAGCCCCATTGAGAGAATAGGAGAGGGTTGGAAATCTGCAGTCCTATCTTGTTTCTGTTATCCAGATACAGGAGGGTGAGCGAGTAATCCTAGAACAGGAAGTGTGTTACAAGCAGAATTTGCTAGTAACACACTTGCTGTCCTAGGACTACTCACTCACCCTCCTGTATCAGGATAACAGAAAAATTAGACATCTCCTGACTCGCTAAGGGCCTGTTCACACGACGTCCGTTTTGTGTGCTGATCGTCTCCGTACGCTGCTGCACTCAAAATGCATCCCAATGTATCCCTATGTGTTTTATGGGCTACAGTTCTCACGTGCGCAGTCCGTTCAGCTTACGACAGAAAAAATACTGCATGTCACATTTTGTCAGGTCCGGAAACGGACTGGATACGCAAACGCGTCAAAAACGCGTCAAAAACGCACTGCGCTGCAGCTAACATACTAACAGCCCCACTCCAGCAAAAAAAAAAAATTGTGCTGGAACGCATCAAAAACGCGGCCAAAACGCACTGCATCAGCAGCTCCACGTCTGCTGATCAGGACCTGATCTCATGTGAACAGGCCCTAAGGCCTGTCACACTAGCAGTTCCGTCACTGGCAATAACTCTGCAGAGGCCAAATAGCTCAAATTAACTCAGCTTCTTCTATTGCTTTTCTCCTCCACTGCAAGGATCAGTGATGTGTCTCGGGACTCTGCAGCTTATCTGCCAGTGAGGGAGCCACTTCCATTAGAATGAGCAGTTTCATTCTGGTGATTCTGCCACTGGTGAAGAGTAACATACAAACTGTGTCTAAATCTGCAAACCACACACTGTTGTGCTGTTTACGAGGTTTGACGGCAAACCTTCAAAGATCAGCGCTACCTAATACTGGCAGTACCCCGCGGAGAGATGCTGGCGCACAAGCTTTAAGCATCGCCTCTTCCAGCACAGAGAGGCATGAAGCCTGCTGGAAAATGTATGCGCGTACGTGTCAGATACTGACCTGCATCCTGAGTAGCGGATCTGTACAGGAGCAGGCCTTGTTGATCAGGTATGTGTGCTCCATGTATTCGGTGATTCGCTGCAGGAAGCTCAGAGGCTCGTTAAAAACAATCGGCATGGTGATTTTCGACAGTTCCTGCAGGCCGGGAGAGAAAACAAGAAAACAAGGTTACAGCGGGCGACTCTCGGGACTAAGAAATCCATTCCTGCTGCAAGGGTAATGCGGGCAATTTAAACAGAAAAATATTCATGAGAGAAAGCAACATTGGCTCATCAACACTGTGATTTCAACTTATCATCTTATATTTGTGGAATACTAATACCAACCATGGAGAACACTGAGGGTCCATGTCTACGGGCCTTGAGCTCACAGTCTCCCTTGAGACAGAAGACGATGGGACCAAACTGCACACGGGATTGCTTGTGTTCCCGCAGATGTGTACAACATATACTTGTGATATATGAAATCAGGGATTCGTTCCCCAGAGAGGTGGATAGAGGTTTTCCTACGTCTGCTGACAGCTGGAGGAATTAGTTAGCTGGCCATGGAAATAAAGCCAAAAGGAGGCAAACAAACATATTTTTCTCGTGAGGTTGAGGTCAATCCCTCCCCATCCTCTCTTCTATACCCAGCATATGATACTATTAATCTTACACCAGACAGTTTATATAGTAGTCTACACTATATTAAAAGCTTTACTCCTACTAGCTTCACGGCCCAGGGCTCAGCACTGGGCACACGGCCCAGGGCTCAGCACTGGGCACACGGCCCAGGGCTCAGCACTGGGCACACGGCCCAGGGCTCAGCACTGGGCACACGACCCATGGCTCAGCACTGGGCACACGACCCATGGCTCAGCACTGGGCACACGACCCATGGCTCAGCACTGGACACACGACCCATGGCTCAGCACTGGTTGGAGATAACAATCACACGACCCATGGCTCAGCAATTGCCATGGCTCAGCACTGGGCACAGTCTCTACTGAAGGATGATGTTCTTCTAAAGCTGACCAGAATCCTGTTCCAATCCCAAACAGTTTGGCACTGGCCACAAGATTTCCTGGTATTCAATGAGGTCATTTTAACACTCTGTAGCTTTAATTATCTGCATGAGTGGGACATTTTTGTTATAGAAAAGTTGTTAGAACACAGCGGGTCTACTTTGTGTTGATCACCCTCACATAAGCATAATAACAAAAAACAAACCACCATGCCGGCTTAATGTGACAATGTTTTTTTCCACAACACAATACTGCTGTTTGAGCATATTAAAATCTGCTTTGTAAATGATGTATATTAATCAGTCTTGCCCTGGCACCGTGGGTCCAGGACTTTGTTTTGGAACAAGCAACAATCTCATTGTACAAGGGGTGTGAGGCAAGAAAGCTCTGCTGGGTATAATTACACGGCATTATTTAATGTACAACAGAGGGAACATAACAGAGAACGGGCACAAGCAGCCAGGTGCCATCAATCTGTTTGTTATGTAACACAGAGATTAAAATTCAATACTGAACGGTCTGCTTCTAAAGAGCTTTCAAACACACAAAATCTGCCACCTGTCCTTAAGATCCAAACACACATCTAGGTTATTCGAGTCCATTTCAATTGGCATTTCACATATTTTAATTTGTTTTCCTGCAATCTGGGAAACCAGCCATAGCAGACAATAGCCCTTTTTTTCTGTAAAACCAATACTGCAAGCCGGTGTATTATTCTCATTCCCTTACACCTGTACAGATCCCCTGGTATCCGCAATGCCCAGTTGGAGATGTTTTAGATTTTCTTGCTGCCATGCAATGTTGTGCCTATACAGCCAATCAATATTTACAATGAAAGCCAGTGGTGGGTGACCTTTTAGATTGTAGAGGACTCAAAAATGGTTCTCAAACTATCTTTAAAGTGAACCAGTGGCCAGGCTATGGGCATTCGAGTATTCACATACTCCTAGCGAGCAGCAAATAAGCTATAATGCAAACCCTACTAACCCCTGTAGCTGCAGGCATTGTGGAGCAATTCATTCTTAACCCAGAGTTTTACGGAGACTGCAGTTTTCAGTTTTTAACAGCATTGGTATGCATCAGTTAAAACTGAAGTTTAGTCTACTTATATTTTACCTTCCCTGGTTCCCCCTCACCAACATGCTAATAAAACCTCATGTCATTACTGGATCTCTGTGCTTCTCTCTCTAATGCAGACAAATCATGGCTGGTGGGAAGGTCCACAGGGTGCTGAACGTAGCTCTATACACCTCTCAAGCAATCAGCAGGCTGGTTCTTGAGAGAAGTAATGCAAATATCAAAATGCCTTGATAGGGGTGGGTGTCAGTCTGCGGGAGTGGGCATTCCTAGAGCCTGCCTAGGATACACCCTCATATTATGCAGAGCTTCCATGATAAACAATATTGAAATCCAATGAAAAGAAGGGATGAGCCAGGGACAGTAAAGTTGGGGAGCAAAAAGCTAGATAATGCTGGATGTCCTCCAGCCACAAAAAGATTCAGACTCAATCTGACCTTGCTGGAGCTTCTAATGTACACTGTGAGCCTGTACAACACTGAAGGTAAGGTTGGAGTTCAGCTTTAATTTGACAATAACCCTACCCTGTTTCCCCTAAAATAAGACCTCCCCCGAAAGTAAGGCCTAGCACTCTTTTTCAAGATTCCTGCAATATAAGACCTACCCCGAAAGTAAGACCTAGTTTGGTGGTAGCATGTGAGGGGAAACTTGAAGAGCAGGAGTGATGGTATCAGCCTGCAGTGACATACTATATTAAGGGGATGACAGGGGACTCCCTCCGGCCAGCACAGTGACAGGGAGCACTCTAGTACCATACTACACCAACTGCTGTCCCCCTGAAGGCACTGCTTAATGTAATGGTACTGTACTGTAATGTGTAACAGTAAATGGTACCGTACTTTACCGCGCTGTCCACTGTCTGATTTCCCACTGCTGCACTGCTGGTACCATTGCCCCTGATGGCAAAGGAAGCCAGCGCAGTAGAAAGCAAGGCTGCGGCGGCGGAGGGAGCAGAGCCACATTAGCCGATATTTCCTCTCTATAGCGCCAGTTACTGTGACAGGCGGAGTGATACCAGATAACTTTAGATTGTTGTACATTTTGTTGCACATTAAAAAAAAATAAGACATCCCCTGAAAATAAGACCTAGTGTGTTTTTTTGGGGCAAAAAAAATATAAGACAGTGTCTTATTTTCGGGGAAACACGGTATGACCAATGTTTCTGATTGACAGTGGGTCTGAGAGCTAGGAACACACACAGCTGAACATTGCTTAATTCCAAGATTTTCTGCCACAAAGTCAATTAGTGTTCTCACAGCAAGGGGCATTTTACATTTGGACTTCTACAATTGAATTGTGGTCAAAAAGAGGTTAAAAGGTCACAGCATAACTACGGTCAGACTTACCAGGCCGATGCATTTTTTTAATATGCTCCACACGCTGAAATTACTTCTAGAGATCATGGGGGCCGGCAGGGATATCCTAGAAGTCAATGAAGAAAAGTATTAGAATTGCAGAAGCTTGTACATAGAGCACACAAGGACAGAAAGTGATTGCCGTCAAGTCCAGGCCACTTATTTTAGTGGAGGGTATGGGGGGGAAGCAGCCAATTATTACCAAGGACCAAACTCAAGCCATTCCAAAGAATTTCCAAGCCTTCTTGGAAATAACAATCATACCACCATTGACGAAATTAACACTAGAGCCTGCCAGGAGGTTTCTCTATCAAACGTTCAAGCCAATTCAACTAGCATATCTTGATCTACTCTAAACTACTAATCCTATTACAAATAAAGTTCAGCAACAAGCTTTTAGTAGCTTGCACCCATAAACGTGTTGATTTGATCATAACCCAGAATTCATGGCAACAGGTGTACTTAGGGAGCTCAACCGAGTGGCTATCTGTGAATCATTAGGCTGCTAATGTATGCATTTATGTCAGAGCACCCAACGAGGCAACAAATCGCAGCGAAACATGTAGGGTGATGGAGTAGAGAGATACTAGCGGGGAAATGTATTAGAAAGTAGAGCTAGTGTGGAAATAGAAAGTAGAGCTAGCGTGGAAATAGAAAGTAGAGCTAGCGTGGAAATAAAATTAAATTGTGAAAAGATTAAAATAATAATATCAGTAGAGAGGCACAAAAAGAGGAAAAGGGACTAAGCTGAATGTGGAAAGAAGGAAGAGAAAAAAGTTCAATTGAAACTAGCTGGTAAAGAAAAAGGTGAAATTGTTGTGAAGTTCAGCTGAGTCAGGTGAAGGAAAGGTAGAAGAAACCTTAATATAGAATGAAGGATGAAAAGGAGAGAGAGAGAGGAGTAGACAGGACGTCAGATATTAAGCACTAGAGAGAAGCAGATATTCCCTAATGGTGGAATTGCCAGTTGAAGATTTATATTTCCACAGTTCCCACCAATTGGTCTCACATAGTTTGCTATATGAGGTGCAGATGTGTGGAGTGTGGGTAGGGTGCTCGATGTATCCATTTCTGGTAATTCTTGTGAGAAATAAAATTCCCCAAAAATGTATTGAGAAAACAAATAACATTGTGTGTACATTGATAATTGTCCAAAAATGTGTCTTGGATTCCACTCCTTTCTGAAACAGTATCATAAGCACACAGATGAAATAATATGAAAGCATCAGTTACCTACTACCAAGCCAATTAAGTACAGACAGATTATTTACTTGGGTGCAGCAGCCTGCCCTGCCTGTAATACTATTCTAGCAGGTGGTCCTTCCAAGGGGAGCCATTTTATAGAATGTGCCTGCAATGAGACCACTATGGACAAAGTTCTTCCTCTCAGGCTAGGCAAAGCTTTTTGGCTCAAACATTATTTTGGCCCAGTACTTGGGTGGCAACCTACAGGCATAAGGAGTAGTGATGAGCTTGGGCTTGGTGCAAACCCAGTTAGCGGTCAAAACTGTGAACGCTAACCCCTCTCCCAGCCCAATCAGTTACAGCAGGCACATTCCCCCATCTGCAGTTACACATCCGAAAGGGGCAGGGAATGCCCCCACTACAACTGCCACCACTGATTGGGTTGGGAGGAGGGGGTGGCAGTCAACCTAGCCCACTCAAAACTGTGACTGCCACCCCCTCCTCCCAATCCATTCAGTGGTGGCAGTTGTGGTGGGGGCATTCCCTGCCCCTTTGGGACTTTATGTGACCTAGGTTCACACGAAGCCCAGGCTCATAATTAGTAACGAGTTAATGTCCAGTCCCCTTTTTTAAAGCCAACATTGAGTAGCTCAACGTTTGGTTTTAGCTTAGAGGATTGGTCTACCCAAAAGCAATATTTCAGCGATTGCTGGTGTCTAGTTACTCTTATCTCTCAGGAACTCCAGATCTCTTCATAACAGACCCTGGTCCTTTTACGTCCACCATAGAGTCTCACATCTACCATGACATCAGGGGTGGGCAGAAATCTCTCGCGTCCCTGAGAAACATTTAAAATTGTCCCGTGATTAAACTCTCCAGCGGGTCTCATGGACCCTTCCAATGAATGCCTCTAAGCACAAGTTTAAAGCCTAATACCAGTTTATGTTTTCACCTAACAAACCCTAATCCAAATTCTCAGAACCTTGCAATGTCTTAAATTACTAATCCCTACAATTCACTGGGAGACATTTAAAGAGCAAGGCAAAGTACATCCTTGCAAACTAATCAGAACCTGCATCTGGTTATATGTAGGGATGCACCGATGCTACTATTAGAGCCAATACCGAGTATTTGGGCGAGTAGAATGCTACGATACTTACCTTCGATACCGGAACTTCTGGTCAGAGGGACATCTCCCTTTGACCGGCAGTGCCGAGGGAGCATTGAACCGCTTCCTTTTCAATCAGGAAGCCAGGCAGTGGGTTATGACCTGTCTCCCGTCTTCCTGACTGGCTAGGAAGCCAGCTTCACTTGTTGCTAGGCAGCCTGGCTTCCTGACCAATTAGGAAGCCGAACGGCCTGCCACCCAGCTTCCAGATTGGTCAGGAAGCCAGGCAGCCTCGGCAAGTGAATCCGGTGTTCTTTCTATAGAACACCGGCTTCCCAGGCAATCAGGAAGCGGGCCGGGGTCATGACTCGCTACCCAACTTCCTGATAATCGGTCCACAGGTATTGATACTCATGTCGGTGAGTACTGAAAAAAAAATATCGGTACTCGATACCGAAAAACTGGTATCGGTGCATCCCTAGTTATATGTATACTTTATAAAAATGATGCAGGGGCACACCTGTATTGTGATAGCTGCCATCGAAAGCGGGAAGTTTGAAGTTTAAGGGTAGTAATAATAGGTATCACTTATATTCCAAATGCAGACCACGAATGTTTCATCTACCTGCAGGGCCGGCACATCAGTGCAAGTTTTAATTCTATATAGAAATGACTTTAAGAACTAAAATGGTGTAACTCAAGAAGCAGAGAAAAAAATATTTATTACGCACTCAAACTATACTGACATGGTGCAGCTGACTTCTGTAACCTTCCTCCATGGATTGTAGACTCTGAGACCCTCTACTGTACCCTCATTGCTTTATAACAAGCATGTTGCACAACTGATAAACAAGATTTAAACTGTCCACAACCCTACAGGATTATAGAACGCGGGGACATCAAGCCTAGACCTTCATAAACAAATCCACAGTGGCAGCTTTCGTATATCCATCCTGAGAGGTTCCTTTAAAGATTCAACTTTTACTTAACTTGTTTCGGTTATCTTTTATCCTTTAAACCTGGTAGATTTATATTTCTGCTTTTCTATGCCCAAGAATCGAGAAAAAAGAGATCGTGATTGTGTTTACTGAAAGGCCAACCGAGACAAAGCTATAGTTTTTTCATAGTTTTGGATAGGCATGGGAAGAGAAATACAAACGTTAAGTTTTTATTGCTGTTGGGGATATACTACATCACTTCCCGTCCATTTTAGAGTAACAAATAATTAAGGGGTGCTGTTGTCACTGGGACAGGAAGACATATACAGTGATAATATTCTGACAGACCTTACAGCGGAGACCCAGACGAATGGAGAGAGTAATTCTCCCACACACGACAAGCGCTCTAACCGCTCACCACCCCAACTAATAACTTTAAAAAAAGTTTTGCCTGTAGATAGACCTTGACTGTGATTATGACATACAGGGAGGGAGAGTGTTCTTTGGAGGGAATCCCATGTAAAATACACAAGTACACGGTGTCCACTCCTAAACACTGCCACGTCAGCAGAAAAGGGAGACATGAAAGGTCAGGTTGAAGGCCTTCAGTCACATAGACGGGGAAAATACTACACTGGCATAACCTTTTACCTGCATGCTAAAGGTCTAACCTGACAGATTAATGGTTCAGAAAAATAACTTGCACATGGGAAAAACATTCAACTTCCAAAATATATCTAACTAAAAGTCCTAATTCTGAAGGAGAAAAACCCACAGCAACCAAATCACAAGAAACTCCAACCAGGAGGTGATGAATTTTGGCTACTACAGGTAAACTACACTTCAGAATAAGCACCATTTAATGAATGACGCCTTATTGTTCATAAAGGTAGGCGGTTGTGAAATAAACAGCTCTTTAGTCATATCTGCATGGCTATAAAACACAGGGACTAATATCTAGGTATTTTCCCAGCTGTAATCTCTACAAGCCCTGAACTCCACTGTGGCACTAAGTGACATCACCAATCATTTCCCTTTTAAATAGATTATTGCAGTCCTTCTATAGCAGGGGTAGGCAATCTTTGCCACTCCAGCTGATATGGAACTACTGTGACAGTCCCAGGCAAAACACCTAGAAGCACGATAGGAATTTTAGATTCACCACAGCTAGAGTGCCGAGGTTCAGCACCCCAGGTGTATAGGTTTCAGTGGATTAGCAGAACTCGGTGCACAGCCCACTAAAACAAGCATGGAGCCAACAGTCATAAGTGCAAAAAATTACTGTACTGGCTTTATGGCGTAGGCCTTGTGAGTCTGGAGGAACAGCACAACCTTGCATTGAGGCTATTCAACCTGAACCCATCTCTAAAGTACTGTAATATACAGCTTTAACACACAGCATTTACGTGTCCTAACTTCAAGCACAAAACCCCATAATAAGGAGCTCAGTCTCTGACAGCCCTACACCATAAAGCCATATCTTGCCCTGGGAAGGGCCAAGAAGCCTGAAATAGCTACATGCAAGTTGGTAATACTGGCTCGGTACACTTATGGCTATATCTGTGCTAAACTCCAGCAGTTCTGGAAGCCCAGATGGCTAAAGGGGGCAAAAAAAGAATGATTTGCATGAATCTGCCCGCTTACTCATATGCAGACACTGAGCTCCTTGTTTTTGGGTTTTGTGCTGGAAGTGAGGATATGCAAATTCCTTCTGTTATATGAAGGGAATGCTGCACCTTACAGTACTTTAGAGGTGGGCTTTTCAGTTATTTTCATACAGTTTACGGCGACCTTAATGGTTGTACTGTTCCTCATGTTAGTGTAAGCTTCCCCTGGGTGCTACAATGTCTTCCACAATGCAAACTGCAACCACAAACTGTGGCTTCTACCAAAACTGACCCTAGACTGTGTGAAGGAATGTAGTAAAGATATTAGAGAGTCCTCCAGGGCAGTGAACAACTCAATTTACAGTATACGTTAGCACTCGTAAAACAGACACAACTGGTTTGTCCACCGGTCTAACCTGTGTGTCACCTGGTATACCACCACAAAGGCTAAAAGGGCAGATCCCTGAAGCTGACATCACACTCAATAAGCTTGCAGAGGACCCCAGGACCTCCACTCCTCTTTTGTGCAAATTGCAAATTTACACCCTAAAACTCTGCTTCAAAGCACCTCCTCACACCTCACAGACTCCCCACTGGAATGAAGCCACCCATCATATATATGGACCAACAACAAGGACTGCTGGTTGGGGGGGGGGAATTCATCCATGGAGTGACCCAACTTTCTGGGCTCCCAGGGTGCTCTACAAACCAAGTGTTTGCAAGTACCTCCAGGTGTTTGCATACAGTAAAACTTTGACTTCAGTTTGTACTAATACCTCTCGTCATTTCTAGTCTTCAGTTTTAGTAGAAGTTTACCAGTTTTAAAATTCATACATGTACACTTTAGAGCAGGGTTAGGCAACCCCGGCACTTTAGCTGGAGTGAAACCACAAATTCCATCATGGATCTGCCTCTGGGAGTCATGCCTGTGGCTGTCAAGGTCTTTGCAATTCCCCCCAAATCTGACATTTCATTCTTTGGTAGATGTGTCGAGTTAAAGCATGCAACATTTTCTCTTGTGTATTTGATTAGTGAGATCTCTGTGCGGAGTTTCTGAGTCTGCCTAACTGCTGTGCCCATTATGAGTGGTTGTCACCAACCCCGCACTAAGTTCCAGAGTCTGCACATCTACTGTGCCCATTATGAGGGGTTACTACCATCCCTGTGCTGAGTTCCATGAAGGACTCCCACCATCCCAGTGCTGAGTTCCCGGGTGAGTACACCTGTGCCCATTATGAAGGACTTTCACCATCCCGGTGCTGAGTTCCTAAGTCTCTAATACGGCTGTGCCCATTATGATGGTCTCCCTCCATCCCTGTGCTGAGTTCCTAGGTCTGTACACCTGCTGTGCCCATTTTGAGGAGCTCCCACCATCCCTGAGCTGAGTTGTCAGCAAAGACTCCCAAGTGGACAGAAATTATGGCAATGAAATTTCACTGCAGGATTTCTCAGCCCACCACCTACCATCTATATCTGAACTGTCACTTTGGGTGGACAATAGAAACTTTAACAGCCTATACCCACATTAGGACAGAACTGATTGTTTTGCTGCAGAATATAAAGGGGTAGAGAAAGGATAAAGTTATTCTTTATGCAATCTACCGTTCTCTAGCAATTCAGTAGGCTGAGTTACAGACAGAAGTTCTAGACAGAAAAAAGCATTCCATGTCCTATTATCAATGACACATCACACACACACACACAGGATCTTCACTCCTCTATTACTTATAAATGAAATAAAAAGTCACCTGTGTTTCTTCACTCCATTCTCCTGGAGGCTTCCCTCCTCGTCGGGCGTCATGCTTTGGTTGGTGAGGGTCATGTCGGCGAGCCGCTGGTTAGTGTCGGCAAACTCTGCAGAGGAATTGTCAGAGTCTGTGCCTGTTGGGGAGAGGATGGAAAGTGTGACGTGCGGGTGTCACTGAACTCTGCTGAAGCAGAAGGACAGCCTATTATTTGTGTTTTATTTTTTTGGTTTCACAAGCCTTGAAGATATTGTGCAAGAAGAAGTGACACCGTGTTCTGGCACACCACAGTTAAAGTCCAGACTTTACGCGTTGTCTGATGATTTTTTACAGGTACGACATTCCTTCTGCAGTGATTATGATAAGGCTTTGGCAATGTCAGCTTGACATGCAGGAATACTGTACAATTTAAAGATATAATATGGTCACACAGCTGCACACTTGGCAAGAATTACAAAAAAATTACATATATGGATTGCCACACATGCCACTCTGTCATTTAACTTTGTTATAAATGATATTTATATTTGTATGCAGCCAAACATGTTCTGCATGCCAAATACAATCTAACTGCCTGCAAACCATGGTAGCAGTATTAAAGCTGAATACACCACAGTAATATATACATGGGAACTGCTTTACCTGCCAAAGGATTTGTTGTTCTATTTAGACAGCCTGGTGACTCACACATTCGCTAATCAAATAGGAGACAAAACTTTTTTCCTATTAGTTATAGAATAAGGGCCGTTTTAGAGAAAGCAAACTTATTATTTGTGCCCCCTCCCCAACCTAAATGATTCCACCCTTGCTCCTCGCAGATCGATATTTAACGAGATCCGAGGGCCACTGCTCTGCTGTTTGTTGATATGCAGTGTACTGATAAAGTCACCCGGGTCTCTCCTCCTGTTACATGTGCGCGGCCACAGAGCCTCATTGGCTTCTAGTTCTGGCCTTCCCTTTTACGTAAACACACAAAAAGTATTTAAATGCTTACTTGAAGTGTTTTTTTCCCCCGTAAATGATTTTCAGTCACTTGCAATGTGCCTTTAAACCTACTAGAAAAATTGAATAGTCAATTGCCTAGCACAGCCCCCTCCCCACGTTATAGCTGTCTCCATCCAATGAATGTCCTTGCTGGGCCAGCTCCTCTACAACTCCTCATTATGTAGCTACTGGGGAAGAAATGAAGGGGAATGCTATTGAGCCTTGGTTCTCAACTGGTGGGTTGTGACCCAAAAGTGGGTCACGACCCTGTTTTCAATGGGTTGCCGCAAGTCTTCCACTTTTCTAGTTGAGAGGCTCCTCAGCCTCCCAATGGCGGAGCATGTCAGCTTGAGGTGGGGTGGGATGGGGCTATGGCTGTGAGAGAGCTCCATCTATACATGCATTGCTTACAGCTCCCTCACGTGTCCTATAGAGGTGCCATGGTGACAGCACATTCTGCCTCCCCGCACTCCTACAGGGCACGCAAGGGAGCCGTACAAGCAATGCACATATGTATGGAGCTCTGCCACAGCAGAGCAGCCCACACTGGACCCCAGACTGAGGATCCACTCCAGATCCACATATAACCTTATGGTAGATTGCTGTTGAAATGAATGATCTAGCAACAAGGTCTTTGTAAAGTGAGAGTGTTGCTTTGCCCTGTAAAGCAGAAGTTTGGTTTTGTATCGGTGTGACAAAGAATTATTCACGGCTCGCAGACAGCTGTACCACACAGCCTGTTCCCGTATGACCTCCTGGAATGTTTGTTTCCTCTACTGCGACATAAATACTAGGGTTACTATCAGGCATTCTGCACTGTATGCTCAAATATCTATGTCGACTGGCAAAGTTGCACTCAACGTTTTAGTGCCAATTAAGATTTGAAACTGTTATGATAAGATGTACAGAGACAAAAGATGGACTTTACAATTCCAGTCAATGTGCAAGTGGTACGAAGAGTGTATACTGACCAGAGATAACAGTATAGTCTGGATTATAGGAGAGATAATATGATAGAGAGGTAATAATACAGTCTTGGGCATAAACAGGAACCATCCAACCACCCTTCAGGTATCTTCAAGGGTCTTCATAATCTCCCAGGATTCAGAAGCAGCTGGAGTGTGTGTGTGTGTGTGTGTGGGGATGGGGCGGGGGTGTTGTGACCACATTGTAGGCATTGTCCTGCATCATCTTCAATTTAATGATTTCTCTTATTCAGCCCCAGCGTGGATGGGTGAATCTAATTTCTCTTGTTCAGCCCCAGCGTGGATGGGTGAACCTAATGATTTATCTCGTTCAGCCCCAGTGTGGATGGGTGAACCTCATGATTTCGCTCATTCAGCCCCAGTGTGGATGGGTGAACCTAATGATTTCTCTCGTTGAGCCCCAGTGTGGATGGGTGAACCTAATGATTTCCCTCGTTGAGCCCCAGTGTGTATGGGTGAACCTAATGATTTCTCTCGTTGAGCGCCAGTGTGAATGGGTGAACCTAATGATCTCTCTCGTTGAGCCGCAGTGTGTATGGGTGAACCTAATGGTTTCGCTCGTTGAGCCCCAGTGTGTATGGGTGAACCTAATGATTTCGCTCGTTGAGCCCCAGTGTGTATGGGTGAACCTAATGATTTCTCTCGTTGAGCCCCAGTGTGTATGGGTGAACCTCATGATTTCGCTCGTTGAGCCCCAGTGTGTATGGGTGAACCTCATGATTTCTCTTGCTCAGCCCCAATGTGTATGGGTGAACCTAATGATTTCTCTTGTTCAGCCCCAGTGTGTATGGGTGAGCCTAATGAATCCTCTCAGCCCGTGTGTATGGGTGAATCTAATGATTGCTCTTAGCCCCAGTGTGTATGGATGAATCTAATGATTTCTCTTGTTCAGCCCCAGCATGATTGGATAAATTTGTAACCAAATCCAAATCTACAGTTTGAAATGAGGCAATGACCTTCACTTGAGCTTAAGATAATATGAGGGGCCTACTACATATTTTGTTTTGTGCCATTTTTATTGCCCAATTCCTGTTTACTAAATCGCACCCGTCGCAAATTTAAAAAAAAAAACCAGTAAAATGAAGCGATTACCGCTTGCCACGCCATCGAAAAGCTTAATGAAAAATCTTCTGCATTGGACACTTCCAAGAACATGGGATGCCGACATCCCCCGCTGTGCTCTGTGGTTTCATCCACTGTCCCCCCTACGTCACTCCAGGATATGGTACTGATGTAGGTCTGGCAGAAGGAACCACAGAATGCCGCAGAGACATCAAACCCACCCAAAAGCGTCATGAATGCTGAAGTTTCTTTAGTAAGATTATCCCTGGAAGACAGTGGAGTGGCAGTGCATACAACAGTAGGGATGTGTATTAAAACTTTTCATTGCAGCAATGGCTTAGTTACAATTTTTTTTGAATGACCATGTTGATTTAAAGTGCTTCTGCTGTTGGTGTTCAAGTCTACTTTAGAAAACTCACCTGCTTGCTGGTTATCCTCCCTGTAATAAGCGGTCCTAGCAGTTCATGCCAGTGCTCCTGCCCCCACTGGCTGCCTAGGAGTGTACTACCAGGTTCTGATGCCTGAGGGCAAAGATCTCTGAGCATTAATGTAGAAACTATTTTACAGCTTGCAAAATAAAGGAATAAAATATTAAAACAGCCCAACTTCGGAAAAAGCTCAACGCAGAAAAAAGTACCATTACCCAAAGCCAAAACAAAAAAAAAGGTCTTACTGGGGCAACGCTGCACCAAAGTACGCATTAATTCTAACAATTCTTCGGTCGTCTCTGGAAACGCACTTTGTTTTCCAGGTGATGAGATTATTATTCGGGCACGGAGATTTGCGCTTGAAATTCTTTTGGCAGATGCTAAATATTCGGTTTACTTATTCATTTATTACCTCTTTTGCATTTTGCTGACAAGACCTGACGAGTGCTGTACTCTTAATATTCAGAGCTTGTTAAAGTAAAGGGATGACTGTGTTTGGTATGCTATAGATAATATCTACAAATTCATATAGACTCTGACGGAGGGAGAAGCGGGCCGGAAAGGTGAAATATGAGCTGGGACATGAGATTAGCAACAATGAGGAAAAGGTATCCAAAAGGTATCATGTATTATTTATTGAAGAGATGCAAAATTATATTTCAGCAGATAAATACAGAAGATCTCAGGACTAAGTAAGAAGTGAGGTATTGTTTAAAACCCAGCAGATAATGAGTTTACTTTTTTCAAACTGCATCTGAGCCTAAAACGTTTAAAAAAAAATATTTGGCTAGAGTATGGAAGGGTTAGTATCTGTCAGGTTCTTACTTACTTATGGTGTCCTTGCTAGGGGGGATTAATTTTTTCTATTTATCCTGGTGACCATTGCCACCAGGATCGAAAATCCAAAATATTGAGCTTCCAATATGGATTTCCCTCACTTTAGAGAGATCTAAACGTAAAAAAACTTAAAAGGAAATCTCCCCAATATACATAGGTGGCAGAAAATCTGACAGGGATACGAACCCTTCCTACTATACCCAAAAGGAAAAATGAAGTAGTACTAAATGCTAGGTGTTTTTTTTTACCTTACTGCATTCTCTGCATGAAGGTAAAAAATGCTCAGAATCTTACCAAAACACTTACTTGTGTGAACCCAAACACTTATTTGTGGTTGCTTGTCACCTCCGCTGGGCCCAGTAAGATATGCGGCATTCCCCCAACTTTCTGGTTGTGAGGAAGGATACCGAGCGCAAGACTTGGCGCACGCTGTGTGTATCTATACATGCATTTAAAGAGGATGAGAAATAAAGAAAAAACTTTGAAGAAGAATAGTGAAGGCATGTAACAGTGGGCCTCCTCATCATAAAAATAATAAAAATATGAAGGTTTAATATCACTTTAAAGCTGAACTCTGGGGAAAAAATAACAGATTTACCCCACTGCAAGGGTTTACGGTCTTGGGGGTTATCAATAAGGTGATCCCACTTGCCTTATTCCTTACTTCTCCAGCAGCCGGCATTCTCCTTTGCTGTCCAGTGCTGGGAAATGAGAACAGGCTCTCAGGGTCCACCCATACAAAGCAAGAATGCTGATCCTGCATTGTACGGGATGACACCAGAGGCCTGTACCCCAGGGGAATGGTCACAGGAAGACCATGCTGATCCTGCATTGTACGGGATGACATCAGAGGCCTGCACCCCAGGGGAATGGTCACGGGAAGACCATGCTGATCCTGCATTGTACGGGATGATGCCAGAGGCCTGCACCCCAGGGGAATGGTCACAGGAAGACCATGCTGATCCTGCATTGTACGGGATGACATCAGAGGCCTGCACCCAAGGGGAATGGTCACAGGAAGACCATGCTGGTCCTGGATTTTACGGGATGACATCAGAGGGCTGCAGATCAGGGGAATGGTAACAGGAAGACCATGCTGGTAGTGGATTTTACGGGATGACGCCAGAGGGCTGCACCCCAGGGGAATGGTCAGAGGAAGACCATGCTGGTCCTGCATTTTATGGGATGACGCCAGAGGGCTGCACCGCAGAGGAATGGTCACAAGAAGACAATGCTGGTCCTGCATTTTATGGGATGACGCCAGAGGGCTGCACCCCAGGGGAATGGTCACAGGAAGACCATGCTGGCCCTGCATTTTATGGGATGACGCCAGAGGGCTGCACCCCAGGGGAATGGTCACAGGAAGACCATGCTGGTCCTGCATTTTATGGGATGACATCAGAGGGCTGCAGACCAGGGGAATGATTACAGAAGACCATGCTGGTCCTGCATTTTATGGTCACAGGGAGACCATGCTGGTATTGGTTTTTACAGGATGATGCCAGAGGGCTACACCCCAGGGCAATTGTCACAGGAAGACCATGCTGGTCCTGCATTTTATGGGATGACATCAGAGGGCTGCAGACCAGGGGAATGATTACAGAAGACCATGCTGGTCCTCTTTTGGACCATTTTATGGGATGACGCCAGAGGCCTGCACCCCAGGGGAATGGTCACAGGAAGACCATGCTGATCCTGCATTGTACGGGATGACATCAGAGGCCTGCACCCCAGGGGAATGGTCACAGGAAGACCATGCTGGTCCTGCATTTTATGGGATGACATCAGAGGGCTGCAGACCAGGGGAATGATTACAGAAGACCATGCTGGTCCTGCATTTTATGGGATGACATCAGAGGGCTACACCCCAGGGGAATGGTCACAGGAAGACCATGCTGGTCCTGGATTTTACTGGATGATGTCGGAGGACAGCAACCAGACGCAGAGGAAGTCTGAGGAGTGAGTAATAAAGGTAAGTATATCACCTCATTCACCCATTGCTTGAATTCCTATAAAATTGGCCACAATTCCAGCCATGTATGGCAAAAAATATAAATATTTCTGGAACTTGCTCACTTACCTGTAACGGCATCAAAAAACTCCTCCTCGCTGTTCATCCTTCTCTGCTGGGTTGTCTTCTGACCGGGACAATCACTGCATCTTCTCGGGGATTCCACAATCCAGCTGTGTGTTATCTAGGACCGCGCCCGCCTGAATTCCCTCTGATGCTAACAGATAAAAGAAAAAAAAAATTACGTTTTCAGTTTTTGAACTCTCATACACGCACAGAACTCATCCAAGCACATTGCAAACATCCATTTTGCCGCCTTTTATTTTTGCCAAATTGTTTTGATAAAAGTTCTTGCTGATGCCTAGAAGGGCTGAAGCATGAGAGTGCTAAGATCCTTATCTGTTGTTCCTTCCTCACCAGATTAATCAATCTTGCTGATTATGTAAAGTCTGGGTGAAGTTTCTTGTTGCCAAACAGTTACCCAAGGCAGAAACAGCAAACCAACAAGACGTGTGATTAGATCGCCAACGGAAATATGAATCTTTGTATGCAGGGCCCTTCCTAATCTAGATAAAGGCGAGGATTCCTTTAAACTCAAACATCCTCATCTGAAAGAACAAATCAAAATTCAGAGGGAACTATGTGGTAATGTTTAAACATGAGGGTGGCCACAAGCTGGCAGATACCTCGCTGAGAATGATGGGAAAAATGAACCTATCCTCCAGCAAGTCAATGGGATCTGCTGCAATTCTTGCCCGGAGGCGTTGCGGTGCACATGTGCCCCTATTCTCTCTCAAGCAAAACTCCATCAAACTGATAGACACTGCTTTACCTGCCAAAGGATTCGTCATTGTGTACAGCCAGTCTTGTGGTTTACACACATTTATTTTTTTTACACAGTGTGGCCTGACAGATGACACACGTAGATTCTAATCAGGCAATTCATCATCCTGCTTCATCAATGAGGCTTCCTACATTGCCTCCAGACTCTCGACTGGACAGGGAATCAGCATCAGCACCTCTCTCTGTGCAGAAAGGAAGCCAACCCATGCAATAGTAATAAACCAAGAAATAGCATAGCAAGAATGGCTGAATAGTGCCACACATTAGGTAAAACCGGTGTGTTTAGCGATCCCACTGTTAGGGGTCATGCACAGGGGCGCCTGGGAATGTATAAAGTAAAAAAAAGGCGTATTTCTCTGCCAAAGCTGCTGTGTACAGCCACCCAAAAGTCAATGGCTGCATGCGGGTATATGCCAATACATAAGCATGCGTAAAGAAAAAGTATCTTGCCGCGGACGTTCGTACGCATGCGTGTGTCCACCTACAGCCTTTGGTTTCTATGGGTAGCTGTACACAGCACTTATGGCTCCCGGTTCAGGGAAATACCTGAATTTTTCATTGTACAACCCCTTGTAGCATGCAAATACAAATGCGTTTTGAGAGTTCACAAGGTTCACAGGGTCCCCCTTCATCAGGGCTCATTCCTGTCGAACACAGCAAGCGCTGGACTGGGTAAATTCCTAAGGATCCCGAGGGGCAATCAGTATGATCACTCCAGATATCATCGGATTTGACTTTTATATCAGATCTTGGATGTGGCAGCACCCTGTCAGGGGAAGGACTTTTTTTCCATACGATCACGTAACAAAACCGCTTGCAAGGCAATCGTAAACGGCACACACATCCATTCTAATCCAAATGGGAGTTGCTCTTTAACTTTATGGTGATTTACTGCCTTTCCTGAGTTTCTTTCCTCCTCCATTCACATAACAAATTCGTACTTTTTGTCAACTTTTCATCCTACAAGAGTTTCCAAGTGAGCAGCTGTTACCGCGGCAACCTGTGTTGTCTTAATGGGGCAGCCATTTTAATTTCCCCAGGGAGAGGGACGAATGACAACTCCAAAATACACGTTAAACAAAACAGAAAAATAGATTCAGATTTCCCCGGGGCCGAGAAGTACAAAGAATACCTTTTTTTCTTTCTGACTGGCAAATGGATGGGAATTGTTAATGCAGCACAATCATCATTTTATGGTGCCTGTGCCAGAACTTCCGACAAAGAGTGAAACAGACTAATTTAATGACTTGAAGTAGACCTGTCATCATAACAAACCCTGCTATGCTTCCTATTCCACTTCCTGAAAGTTTCAAAAGTTTAAAGAAGACATGAAATACTTTCCCTCAATGCAGATCAACAAATCCATGATCTCAGAGAGGCCAGCCGCATCATTAAATGCCTAGGAACTTGTTCCTGTGAACTCAATCTGAATTGTGCTCCTTGCCATCAGAGAGGACCATGTGACCAAATGCCTAGGTACTTGTTCATTTGAACTCAATCTGAATTGTGCTCCTTGCCATCAGAGAGAACCATGTGACCAAATGCTTAGGTACTTGTTCATGTGAACTCAATCTGAATTGTGATCCTTGCCATCAGAGAGGACCATGTGACTAAATGGCTAGGCACCTGGACACAAGGCCAGCCGCTATAACAAGCCCAGAGCAGTAGATCTGCAGTTGCAATACATTATTTAGGGCTAACGTTTGCTCTTACAGGGTGAGCAGGGTATCAGGGGATGCATTATACCTGTATCTGCCTCTGGGAGTCACGCCTGTGGATGTCAAGAGTCTTGCAATGTCTCATGGGATTTGTAGTTTCACCACAGCTGGAGGGCCAAATTTTGGCTACCTCTGCATTAAACTATGTAGGGATGATTTCAAATAAATTATTTTTACAGGGTTATTAAATCCCTTCCCCCCTGCACTGCAAGTGTCAACTGCTCATTTTTGCGTAGGGTCAATAATAACAAAGTTATACTCACCCGATCGTCCGAGCTTGCCCGGGTGTGTGGTCTCCTCCGCTGCAGTGATGGTATGTCTCTTGGCGTCCTTATCCCCTTTACACTGTCTATAGAACATGATGACTCCGGGACCTTAGACCACTCCAACGGAGGAGGAGAGAGGCTCCAGAGCAAGCAAGCTACGAGCAAGCCGGCTTGGAAGATCGGATGAGTATAACTTTTTTTTATTTTTGACCCTAGGCAAAAACAAGCACTTAACCCTTGCAGTGCCGGGTAGCCACAGTGCAAGAGTTAATCAAATCTTTACCCAGAGTTCTTCTCTAAGTGGACCTGCTAACTAAATATGGTTAGTACGCGTAGAGCCACTTCCTTTCTATATACACTCCAGCGATGGCTGCATGGTATTTCTCGGGGCAGCTTCCCGATCAGCAGCCCATGCCTACGTAATGTGTTGAAATGGCCACTTGTAGCCTCCATTGTAAGTCTATGTGATTGGGTGACAACACAGGAGCACAATCGGTAGACAGGAACGGAGCATCGTTACTCTATAAGTGGAAGCACCTGCACAAGGACCTTCATGGCAGGATCACCAGGTATTTGCAGATCTAAAACTATATACAAATGGCAATAACATGTTGTAGCTTTTATGAGACCTTAGTAATTCAGCTTCTATTGCGGCCAATGAATATAATCTGCTCTAATATTTTGATATAAAAATAATAAACCATCTCTTGCATCTGCCAGCTTGGAATATCTTAGAGCGATCCTTCTAGCCCGAGGTACAGGTAGGTAATCCTCTGCACGTGAGCGCACATTTTCCCCACAACAAAAGGCATTAAGCAAACAGCTTCTTCTCAAACTTTTGCATCATATTTAGGAATAACACGGGGTATTAATCTCACATAAGGCTTTCTGCTTTCCCTGTGTGCCGACTGCTGATCTAACACACCGACAACCAGCCCCTCGGCCTCGCGGGCTACTGTAAAACTGCAATAAGGAGTGATAACGAGGCTTGCATGTAAACTGTGTACGTCCCAGTGGACGGGTACTAAGCAGGGGTAAGATTTCCATTTATAGACGAACAACTGGGAGCTTCCAGCTCAGCGTAATCGCTGCCGGGATAAACACGAGCGTCTATGCCAGAATTAAATACACAAACACTTGTAGTATGTTGTGCTGTGAAATGTTAATGGCGGGGCTGAATGTTTGCAAGGGGTCACGTTTAAAGTAGATGTAAACCCAATCACTAAGGTCTCATAGAAGCTTTAACCTGTTAATGTCAATTTCAATATTAGTAAATCTTCAGCATTCATTAAAATAATACCTGGTGATCCTGTCGTCAATGTCCTTCTTCAGAAACATCCTGTTTTAAAGGTGACAATGCTCAATCTCTGTCTACTTATTGTGGTCCTGTGTTGTCACCCTGTCACAAGGTCCAATGGGGGAGACTACAAGTGGCCGTTTCAACGTACATTACGTTGGCATGGTCCACTGTTGCCACCATCATGAAACCTGCCGTGAGAAATGCCAGGCAGCCGTCGCTGGAGTGCATGTAGACGAGAAGCGGCTGCAAAGAGGCTGAAGGTGATAAAAAGGAGAAAACAAGTATTTTATTTTTAAAAAAATAAAACATTTTTGATGCAAGCTAAATGACATTCAGTAAAGCTTTGGATCAAAGCAACAGGTTAATTAAAAGGTCAAATAGGGCTGCTGACTCTTTTATGTGACATTGCTGGCGATTGGACCAGCACTGTCACATGGAGAGAGCCACATGATCCTCCATGTCAGAATGTGCTAGATATATTGCGATGGCGGAACAAAGGAAATGTTATGTGCTACTGGGGATGGCAGCATTAAAGAGGACTCAAGGGATTAAAAAAAAAAAAAAAAGTGCTCTTGTAGTGCAGCTTACCCCCCGTACTGGGGTTAGCAACATGGATGGAGGAATCCCCACCGCTAACTACTGTATGCAGACATTCGCAGTGCCCGCAGGTGTCTGGATACAATGGCATTGCCAAACAATGACAGCATCTGATAGGATGCAGTTAATGTCCAGCCAATAACTTGCCACCCGGCTCAGTCCATTTATGTTGAGCTTTTCAGCCAAAATTGTAGCGGTCCATGGCAAGCTTAACCCTCTTCTCCCTGCCCACAGAGGTACTGATATGGCACCTGTGTCTTGGGGCGTTACAGTCAATATGGCCGTTCTCCTGCTAAGCTTCAATCACAGCAATCGGAATTCAGCCACTTTCGTGTTTACAGCAAAAAAAAGAAACTGAAGGCACTGCAACACGAGCGGGCATTCAGCGGGCAGATTATGGCTCAGCATGTTTACATTCCAGTTCTATGCTGGTGGCATCGGGGATTAGACTCGCCGCTCTTGGCACTTCTTCTCTAATTAGACTTTAAATCTGCATTTCCTTATTCAAGTAATTGCCACCGGAGGGTATAGCGCTATGTTTTGTGTTCTGCACGGCTGCCTGTTCACAGCAACCATTTCTACTTTCTGAAGCTTGACCTAAAGTCTATTTGCTTGTAAAGAGGCAGCCATTGTGGTGCTTAAAGTGAACCTGTGATTTGTCAACGCAGGACAAAGCAATAGGTCCACTTTAACGTCGCTCTCCCCAACAGCACATACTTGACTTCCTTTTGTTCTCCCGCCATTCTGTTCAGCTCCTGGGAGTGAAGGAAGCCTTATGTAAACTTCAAGTCGTAGCTTACACAGAGCTATGTACTTCCAGTATGGCAGCACCAATTGGCCCAGAGCTGTCACATGTAGTGAGTCACATGCTCCTCCAATCCCGTAGGTACTTCCTACAGCTTCCAACATTAAGCAGAATGGATGGGTAGCAAACGAAAGGTAGGTACGTGATGCGGAGATGGAGGAAAGCACACCCGTCATTAGCCAAACAACAAAGCAAAGCACAGGTTCACTTTAAACTGTGTTTAAATTGAAGTCACTTATCCCTGCTTTGGATACTGGAAAAATCTCCATGTGTAATATACGCAGGGCTGGATTTCCCACAAGGCCAACCGAGGCCCGGCCTTGGGGCAGCAGGGAGTAGAGGGGCAGCAGGGATTGGAATTCCTATCTCCCAAAGTCCGGGAGATGCAGTTCCGGGTGCCGGGCGGGTAGTTGTTTTCTACATTTAGCCCTGCTTTGGGCAAGCAGGGCTAAATTTACAGTGGGGAAGCCACAGCTTGTTTTGTACAAGTGATCATGGCGATGTAGCGGAGATCACTTGTATGCAGCCTGCACACACATGGCATTGAGGAACCTGGCATTGGGGCAGCAGAGAAAGCAAATCGTGCCCTGAATACATTATTTCTGCCACCTAGGGTGGCCACAGATCTAAAGAGATGCTCAAATCGTGAACAAAAAATGTCCTAACTCAGACAGCTATGGCCACTCTGTCAGGTCCAAGAGTAAAAATGTTCAGCTCCCAAGATGCAAGGGACAAGGGAGCTTTCCCCTTACTCTGCTCCTGCGTAAGCTGGGTAAAGAAATGCATTTTGCATGTCAGCGGTTCTAGAAAGCTGCTAACCTGTATAATAGATGCTTTGCTGTTACAAAGAAGAGTGTTAAGAGAGTTCACTGGCTGAATACACTGATTTCAGCAGATTTAAAACCATCTCCTGCTTTCTAATTAGTCTGGCGTGCTATGGTAATCAACACATGACTGTCACTTGCTGTACAACGATGACCTACAAGTGTGAATCAATGACCACATGTGAAGTTAACAGCTGTACTTGACCTAAGGTGACCTTTGGAGCTTGAGAAGCCTGAGAAAGGAAGAAATGAATGTCATGTAATGTTCTCAGGAGGAAGATTATCCTACACGAAGCACAGATACAGATTTGGCTGGCCTTGGGAATATTGAGCAACCAAAGCTGGGTCCTTCACACACTGCTGTTATCTCGCCGTGACCTCTATGTGTATTGAAAACTGGTAGTCCTTTTTCTAACCTTTTTACTCCAAGGGAAACCACGTAATATAAAAACATTTCAGCTTCAACCAGTTTATCAGTGGAACATAAATCCCCTACAACGGTGACCAGTGGGAAGAATGCCACCCTTACGCACAGCTAAGAAGACCATTGGCGCCATGCAGCTGGCTAAGTCAAGTGGTGTTGACCCCAGAACTATGTAGGCACCATTAGATGGAAAGTCAATCAGCCACAGCTCAAGAAACCTCTAACTCTGGTTGAAAATGGCTGGTTTAGGGGACCGTTCATTAGCTAAAAGCTGAGCAAGTTAACTTATCCTAAATGGTCATGTGATCTGTAGAACACAGCTCACCAAATAACCTATTGTTAGTGCATTCAAGTGTTACCATCAGTAGAGAACACAATGCTTTGTATGTATTAAAGCAGACCTATACATACTATCTAAACCAAAAACTTTTTGGGATAAAGTAAGGAAGCATTAACCCCAGCCCCCCCCCCCATCAAGTTTTATAAGATTTCTGTGTGCCATTGAGGAGACTTTCCTTCGTTTCCTGGCCGCAAATTATTATGGACCAGAGGTGGCAACAATGCAACGACCGCACCGTGAAAGGACTAAACATAGATGTAGTGTTTTTAACAAGCCCAGTGCACCTTCACCTGACAGCTGGTCAGCAGACATGCCTCATTAACCAAATGTTTTTATAACCAGCTTAAAGCCAAACATTCTGTCCACATAAGACTGTCATCCAGATCACACTATACCAGGACTATGCAAACTCCAACCCTCCAACTGTGGTGAAACTACAAATCCTATGATGCGTCTGCCTCTGGGAGTCATGCCTGTGGCTGTCAGAGTCTTGCAATGCCTAATGGGATTGTAGTTACACCATGGATGTACACCTTGCTCTATAGGGTACTATAAAATTGTATTATAATGACAGAAACTGAATTATGGCAATTCTCTCTGTGGCACATGTCACCAGACCAATGCCTTGAACGTGAACAAATGGCCTCTGCTAAGGGTGAGGAGCAGCATGACTTACCAGCTGTGCCTGAAGGCCAGTCCCCCAGGCCGCTTTGGCAGAAAACATGCCACCAATGCCTTGGCATTGGCCGTATGACTGTCAGAGGGTAAAGGAATTCCAAGAATACAGAGAAAGAAATCTGAGATGTCTCAGTATCACATTTTAATAAATACTTTGGGGAGTAATTACTAGAATAGTGTGTTATGAAGACAGAAGGGGTTACCTTTTAAATAGCTCTTCAATATACATTTAGCCATTTCAGGGGTCACCCCAGCTGCTGAAACCCCTGAAGCAGAGACCACGGCTGTGAGCACTGCTCTCTAATAAATGCGCCAAACACTGCAAAGTACACAGTGAAAAAAACATTCACTGAGGATCCGATATTTCCAGAAGTCCTCCTATTGTGATTTTTAAACAATATAATAACCAGCCGGGCGAGATAAAGCTCACAGGGCACCATCTATGGCGCGAATTCATGAGAAGACGCGCAGAAGAGATAATTAGCAGAGATAAGAATCCCAGCAGGTCAGAATCACAATTAGAAAAAAAAAAATACTATCAGGATTGTGAAACACAAAAGGACAGAGATACATCTAGCGCGATGAATACAGAGGAGCAGGATGCACTGGGGGGGTGCGCAGCCTGAGGGATAGGTCACAGAACTACCGCCGCCGCTCAACATGTCTGAAATAAAAATAAAAAAAACCACCAGGAATGAAAATGTAAAAAAAGAAAAAAACTCTTTATGTAGCACATAAATCCATAGACAAATGGTTATTGCCAGGGCTCCTTGTGAGACCCTATCAACAACTTAATTTTTTTATTTATTCTTTTAACTTTCTAGAATTTATGACTATCCTAGGAAGTGTCAATTCCCTAGCACAACTCTTCCATGGTGACAGGAGCTCTTTAAAGAAAGACTCCGGTCCAAATTCTATGACCAAAGGTTTGAGGACACCCAACCATCACACCTACTATATGAGCTTTTCGGACCAAGGGCATTAATAGATTGAGTCCCTTTGTGGCTAGAACATCTTCCACTGATCTGGGAAGGCTTTCCACAAGAATTTGGGGGGTGTCTGTGGAAGCTTGTTGCCATTCAGGCAAAAGAGGTGAGGTCAGGTACTGATGTTGGATGAGAAGACCTGACTCACAATCATAATTCCAATTCATCCCAAGGTGTTCAGTAGGGTGGAGGTCATGGCTCTGTGCAGAGCACCTTGGCTCTACACACCAAACTCATCAAACAATATCTTTATAGAGCACAGGGGCACAATCATGCTGGAACAAAAAAAGTGGCCTTCCCCAAACTGTGAGTACACAGTTGTCCTGAATGCCTTTGCAGTAGCAATACCCTTCACTGTAAACACTTGCAGAGTTATTCACAAAAGGGTGAAGAGTTTGGAGAAGGCAGGAGAAGGGAACAATCTAGGCCAACATAGCTCATTTGGAAATATTCTCCAATCCAGCTCACTTTCCAGTTCAGCTATGTTGTCCTAGATTGTTCACTTCTCCTGCCTTCTCCAAACTCTTCACCCTTTTGTGAATAACCCTGTTGGACTTCATCATTTGGAGGGGTAGCCACATACTTTTGGCCATATAGTGTATATGAAAGCTGCATCTGCATCATCATTTATATTTTAAATCTGAATGGAGGCTCCCAAGATGCTCCATAGGAAAGTTGGGTTGACAGTGGAACCCTGGGAGGCCAATGGCACTTCAGAAACATTGATATCACCTTATGGTACACTTTAGCATACTCTGTTAAAGTGTCAGTCAACCTAAAACTGATTTTTCAGTGTTTGGTAGACGCTGAAGAGCTAAACCAGTAAAAGTTTCTTCTTTCTCTTGAGGACTCTACTGGGGAGATCTCTACACCCAGTTCCCGGTCGGCACATCTCATGCACTCATTATGAGGGAGTTCCCTTGTCTAAATTACAGAAAATATAACAGGAGGAGCTGGAACATCGAAAAAATCCACGTGGACACAAAAAGTGTTGTGGATTATGGCAGAGATATTGCAGTGTTGGACTGTTCAAGTCCTATAAGAAACAAAATGCTGACTCTATAGCGTAAATATCACTTTTTGGTGGACTGAGCAATTAAAACCAGCAACATGCACTCATGATGAAGTGCTTCGGGGCTATAGCTGATGTAAGCATGGACCCATGTTGCTGGTTCTTACAAAGAATTCAATAAAGATAATGGTTTAGAAGCAACCTCTTTTATTGGTTTTCCACATAATTATGAACCTGAGGAGGCCGAGCTGCTGCTTACTTCAATATAAAGTGGAGATCAGGGATGAGCAATGAGTCAGCCATCCCTAACTACACTACAATTCCCTTTTAAAAAACGGTAAGGATATTTATTTCAGGCTCATCACATTTCCGTACATATCATAAAACGTCAGGTTCCCTTTAAGCATTTTAGCAAATGATTAAGCAAGTTGCTCCGAAGCAAGGAGAGACTTGAATTTTTTGTCATTTCATGAGCCACGGGGTGTCATTTGTAAAGTTATTATAAGACGCAGCAGGAGACAGAGAAAAAAAAAAAAGAAGCAGGCCGAGCATCGCGGAGAGTGTTGGAACGCTTGCTGATTACTGCTGATCCTAAATGAGAGTTTCCCTGACCACAACAATCTATCTTCACAGAGGAAAACACTCTGCAATGATGCCCTCCATTTTCAATGTTCTGCTTTTTTCTTCAAACTGCAATTAAAGCTACCCGAGTCCTATGTATCTGTCATCAGCAGAAGGATTGGATCATTTGGGCTTGAAGGACAGAAACTTTTCAACGGGTCTCAGTGCATGTTCCATGCCCCCAACCACAGATGATTATGGGAAAGAAGGCACAAGGCGCAGCCATGAACATTTAACCGTTTAATAGTCTATTTATAGGCTTTACCAGGGGTAGGCAACCTCAGCACTCCAGCTGTGGTGAAACTACAACCTCCATCATGCTGCTGCCTCTGGGAGTCATGCCTGTGGCTCTCACCCTTGCAGTACCTCATGGGGCTTGTAGTTTCACCGGAGCTGGAGTGCTGAACTTAACTACCCATGGCCTATACCAGCGGTTCTCAACCTGTGGGTCGCGACCCAAAAGTGGGTTGCAACATCCCCTTCTGCTGCGCCAGGTGAGAAGCTCCTCAGTCTTCTCCTAGCACAGCAGTGTCAGTCAGCGGGAGGACAGTAGAGGCTGTGAATAGAAAAGTGCCGCTATACACACTCCCTGTCCGCTGCAGCGACATCTAGTGGCTGGGGAGTGTGTACAGCCGCTGCTGTCCTCCTGCCTCCCATACAATGTGAGCTCTGCAGGAGGCGGGCGTCTAAGCAGTGCTGGGGCTGAGAAGGCTGCATGGAGACAGAGGAGGCAAGCAGGTAGCAGGGGCTGGGGAGGGCTTGTATTCTTGTGAGTGTGCTTCTATTTTTAGTCCCAAGTCCAGCTCTTTACTAAATCTGGGGTCCAGCGCTCCGTTGGGGGTCACCACAACTTGGCAAATGTTGCCAAGGGGTCCCGGCCCTAGAAAGGTTGAGAACCACTGGCCTATACAATTCTGCGTCCAGTTTATCATAAAAGGGAATTATGGGAAAGATTGCAATGTTAGCCGCTCTAATGGTTCTGTTTTATCCAATGCAAAAAAAGAGGCTTTATGTATTCAGTGGCTATAAAAGTGAGGCTGCTGATGTGATGAAAGGAGACAAGCCTAACCTTTAGACAATGCAGAATAGATGATATTGTAACTTTTTCGATCAAGCCCCCCCATGCCCTGCTACAACTTCGATTTGAAGCATCTCTCTGCTACCATGACTACAGGAATGTCCACTGCTCTCCCACTGGCCGTTGCTGGGATACCAAGCTGATCAACAGTGTGCTCTCCCTTACTCATGCCTCCTCTCTGCCAGCTTATTGGTTCCTTGATGGAGACTTATTACCCCTACATGTTTAACAGCATTTAAGCTTCACCACTATTGGTCCTTTTGCCCATTATGTGGATCTCTGGCTATTTGCCACTTCCAATTTTCTGCTTTCTATCTGGACTCTGTTTCCTACAGTTGTCCAAGGTAGAGATTTATAGTAAAACCTTTCCTAAGAGACATATGGAAGCTACCACTGCTGACCTCCTTCTGAAAATTATAGTTGCCCAGCTGTTATGCAGACCCACTTGTAGTCCATAACCTGGAACGAGGATGCATATAACGAAAGTCAGATATCTAAAGGGTAGCCCAACTCTATGATACATTAAAGAAAAATGCTGGGCTTGTAAAAAATAACCCTGGGTTAAGTGCTCGTTTTGGTCTAGGGTCCAAAATGAAGAAGATACATTCACCTGATCCTTAGTGCCGTGGTAGTGACTCCTCACCTCTCTTACCCTCCACTCAGGCTGTGGAATATCCCTCTGCATTCTTACGCCCAATGCAAGTCAATGCACATGATGACGTTGTGGATCCTTATACCGCTGGAGCCCAGGGTAGGAAAGGCTGTGGGGACCGGTGAGTATATCTTTTTTAATTTATTTTAAACCCTAGACCCAAACGAGCACATAACCCTTGTAGTGCGGGGGTAGCCCAATGCAAGTGTTAATTTTTCACATGCCCAGAGTTGTTCTTTAAAGTAAATCTGTCATGAGTGAAATATGGATGGCTGCCACTGCCTTCTAAAGAAGCTACGTGACTGCCAGTTATACCTACATAGTTACATAGTATTTGAGGTTGAATAAAGACACAGGTCCATCAAGTTCAACCTTCATGGACCTTTGATGGACCTGTGACCTGCGGACCTTTGATGGACACAGTTGCATCAAGTTCAACCTATACCGACATACTGGCTATAATACCTCCAGAGTATGTAGGTCAGGACAACCGGGCAACTGGCCATTTCAAATGCCGGAAACCTCAGAAAAAGGTTTCTGTTAAGAGATTCAGAATGTCACTTTAACTGTATCTTGTCCATGTACGTGTAATAGCGTGGTTCATGTCACAAAAGTGTGGCTTGTGTCCCTGCAATTGAAGCTGGAACCTCACTATTCTATCCGATATAGTACATACGGTAAATACCTACAAGGCATCTTGCACACCGGCATTTGTTTTCACTGCTTTCTCATTCTGTGACAACAAAGGGCTCTATGTATGAAGGAGATTAAGGGGAGAGAACGCAGAGGTGCCGAGCATAACAATTCAGACACTCTAACCTCCCGTAGGAATGTAATTTGACTGATATTCAGATTTCTGCAATCATAACCGCTTCTCTTTAAACACTGATTAAAAGTGATCAGAAACTGAAATTACAGATCATAAAAAAGGGAAATTGTGGTTTCTAAAAGACCACTTTCAGGCACCATAATCTATGATAACTGTTTGTTGAGTTTATGTTTTTTTCTTTATATATATTTACACGTAAATTGAGCTGTAAAGCAAAAGTGAGTATGACGGGTTGGGGTAACCTAGAATACGGCCAGGGGTATATTTACCATAGTCACCTTTTATTTGGTTTAAGAGTTGGTTCACGGTCCCTGTACTGGGCAATCAGAGGGCAAGGTTGGCAAAATTGTTTATAATAGTGACGTGTTCACATCAAAGCCCTGCATTGGTGTGCCCTGGGAAAATATAAGACGGGTTGCGTTGCATTGCATTGGATTAGATACAGGGGTGGCCAAAGTAATATGGAATTCAGGACCAAGTAGGACCAATCTAGAAGTCAGCAGGATGTATTTTAGGAACCAGCTCAATTCACAACTAGAGATAACCTCAAAAGTTATGCGCCATCTATAATTTTTAAGGAACATTGGCTACCTGGATCCTGTGATATGTCCAGGCCGTGTTAGGCGGATGAAAAGGAAAACGCATTTGCATCACAGCATGACATACCACAATGCATGGTAAATCTGCATGCCAGCCCATATGCCCTGAATCTAAATCTGGCCCTGAATGAGCCCCAAGGCCCAATTCACAGCAGATCCATTGTGTTGTGATCCACTTGACAATGGATGCTAACGCAAAGGGTACTGAAAAAATCTATGGGCCTGAATAGGACCAGTTCACACTGCTGCCATCCATTGCGTTCCGTTACAGTGTGATGAAAAAAAAAAAAGTAGAGCATGCTCTACTTTTTTTCAGCGCCACGTAAAGTAACATAACAATAACGTATGTAATCGCATCAGAAAAAAGTAAAAAAATAAAAATAACTAAATAGATGTTTGTTTGCGCAGGACATATTAACTAAAATAAAGATTGGAGAAAAAGAGAAAAAAAATGCAACGGAACAGAAGTCAATTGAGGTTGAAATTGTTGTCAACGGACCCTCCGTTGACTTGCAATTTCCTTTCGATTTTGGTGGGAATGGTTCCTTAAAGGAGAACAATGAGGTGAGTGATTTCCACTCATCCTCATAGTTAGAGCCGACGTGTGACAATGAAACTGTCACAGGTCGGCTCTATTGATCGGGAATTCAGCGATCGCATACAGCCGCTCGCTCACTTTCCGATCATCTCCCTGCAGAGAGCAGTGAATGTCAGCCACCATTACTCGCAGGGATCCCCCCTCACCGATCCTCCAGAGCTGACTGGAGGAACGGACGGGGAGGGGGCGGGCACAGCTGGCTCTGACTCTAGATAGGCCAAACCCGCAGTCAATCAGCCAGCTGGGTGGATCTCGACAGTATTGTCGGGATCCGTCCTGGCTGTGAGCTATATACTGAGCTTTAGGTCACGGGAGGATAATAGTATATGTCCTCCCAGGACCCTAAAGAGAACTATGGGTTAAAAAGGTTACCCCATAGTTCTCTTTTAATCTTTTTTTTCACTGCTCAAGCCCCCCATGCCCAGTCATGATTTGTCGTTACCTCTGTCACTGTCCATAAACAGATCAATAAAAGGTGTGTGAAAAAGGAATTCATATGCTGAAATCTATATGGATTACCTGCATACAGTTATCAGAATATAATACGTTAATTCCAAATCACTGTGTACTTTAAAAAAGGACCCAAATCCGAGAGTCCTCTTTCAATTCCATCAAGGACAGTCCAACCTTTCAGCAATGAACCCAAGGTGAGAGCACGAAGCAGAGAACTACCTTTGAATGATAAATCACAGTGTGTGCCTTCTAAAGTAAGGCAAAGGCCCATCATTAAACATGAATAAGGCTTGCACCTTTGTCATAGATTTTTCTCTTTGTACACAGCACCATTCAATAGAAATATCCCTCTGCAGGATGGAAAGACAGGTTCAGTAAAGGGAGAAAACTCTGCAATGGACTATTGTCCATTAGTTTCAAATGGAAACTATGTTTTCTACAGATTATTCCACATATCCTTCTAGCAGAGCTAGACAAATCCGAGGAGCTAGGTAGCCAATAGCCCAACACCGGGGGGTGAGGGGGTGGGTATGGTCGGATTATTCCATCCACTCTAAACAATAATCTGTTAGATCTCATTCTTTGAGCCCAATGTATAGACAATGCAGATTCCTATAAAGAGATCTTATAGTGTATGGCCAGTTTACCCTTTGAGGTTTCTTCTAGTGCAGGGGTAGGGAATCTCTGTCCCTCCAGCTCTGGTGCAACTAAAAATCCCATGAGGCATTGCAAGACTGACAGCTACAGGCTGGAGTTTGCCTACCACTGGTATAGAGTGATCTGGATGACAGTCTTATGTGGACATCATTGGTGGACTGGTTATAAAAGCGTGGTTGAACTTCTATTTGATTGAGGCACAGAGTTTGCCTACCCCGGCTCAAGCTCTTTTCATCTGAGCCGGCTTCTTAAAAAAATCCTGCTGTCTCCTGGATAAGACAGACCAGCTTCTAGATTCCATATAAATCTGTCCACCTCGTCTCTTACTAATGTGGACACAAAGCAAGGTTGACACATCTAAAACCGACTACCAGGTACATGCTGATTGTTTGGCATCATTGAAGAATGCATAATGTCTATTGTTTTCAAAAAGACAGACCTTATCAGAAAGATAAGAGGAAGCCGGGCCTGCTCATGTAATCGGCAAATATAGCTAGCCCCCATATACAAGGATGATAACAAACAAAGCATACAAAGAAAACCTTGGAAACATTAACAATGGCCCGATTCTCCAAGCTGTGATACGATGGCCAGCTTAACTCAAGTCAAAACTTAACTCTATATAGCTATCTGAGGTCTAGTTTGGGAGATTTTCTTTAACATCCTGTCCCGTTAACAAAGTTGTCACCAAGACAGGAAGTGAGTGGAAATATCCCAGTGGAGTCCCCAGACTGCAATAAAAACCTGAAAGAGAAGAGATGGCATGAAGAGCGTCAAACCAAAAATATGTCCGAGGAAATGTTATCCGTTCATCAAATAATTGAGAAAACATCCAACACATTTTGGGGCTCTGAAAACCTTCAACATTTACACTTTCTTCAAAATAATTTTTTACACAATTTGTTATATTTTTTTCTTTACGTAATTTTGGGGTGAAATTTTAAATCTTGGGTCAATGAGTTCCAATATACCTTAATCATGTTACTGATGGTAGGATTTCAGTATAATAATTACAAATGACTCCATATAGATTGTAAACTGCTGTATGGTAATCACTTGAACATAAGATTTCATACAAATGGTGATGACGTCCTCAAGAGATTATTCTTTGACACGGTTTTTTTTTTTTAAACTGTATTCTTGTAGAGCTGAGGAAGACCCCAAAAACGTGTTGGTTGTTTTCTCAATTATCTGATGAACGATTAAAGTTTCCTTTCACTTAGTAGAATTAAACCTTCGGGGTTGTTTTTGCATATATCTACTGCCAGCAAGCTTACCGGTGTCTCCGCCGCTCACTCCAGTCTGAAGATTCTCAAACGGGCATAAAAAATGATGGGGCTGGCACAACTGCAGTAGAGATCTTTGGCCGGGAGAAGAGGAGACACACTAGGTAAGGCCTGGTACAGACATACGCGATCCGGGATTGCGCTGTCCTGCACAATGCAGGCAGCGATTGCTTTCAATGGGGTAACATCTGCACGGCAATCGCAGAAAAAAGGTACATGTACCTTTTTTCTGCAATATACTACGCGCAGTGTTCGGAAGCACGGGCGTAATTGCGGCGGGAAACTGCGCGATCCGCCCTGCGCGACTGGGGTGTCATTAGACAATAATGGCACCCACAGCGTGATCGGTGCACACCTAGGTGTTAACCGGCCCTTAGTCAATGCAGGCAGCCTGGCAGTGTGTATGCGGACAGGCACCGTGGGACCGCAGTCAGCGCTGGATCAGAGACCGGCACCAGCGCTGCAAGAAGAAGATGATTGGATCAAGAGGCATCATTTAAGGTAATTGGGCAATTGAGCTTCAAAAATTGCTTTGGCCTCCTGCACCACCGGTATTCCATGCGACTCTCCAATAGCTTCTATCCCTTCACCACTCTATCCAAAAGCAGAAAGCACAGTTTGGCCGGAGATGCACTATAAGTGGTCATCGATCCCCATTCATAATTGCATAGAGGAGGTCCAGCTGCTTTAAATTAAACAGGAGCCTACAGTAGCCTCCTAATATAAATACAATAAATCATGGAAAGCTTTGCATTTTCTTACATGCCGGCAGAAGTTTCTTGCGCAGAAAAGAGCCACATGTTTCGGATTACACCGAGTACTATGACGGGCTGGATCTCTGACTCCCGGCCATAGTAAAAACATGGGGGGATTAGAGATGAAAAGTGCTGTGTCACCATTTGCCTTGTGTCTATTACACGTCACTTACAATTTAAGACGCCGGACAGGTTTCTCCACATCTGTTAGACAGTAACTACAGGCCAGATAACTTTATAGATCCTTAGTGATTAGTCATCGCTCAATAAAGACTGTAAGTGAGGCCTGGAGGTGCAGCTTTAAAAAAAGGGTATTTATTTAACAAACTGTGTGTTGAAACCTTACAAAATGCACCCGGTATGACATATTAAAGCGCAACTACACCCTCCTATCCTTCACAGCCAAGGAAGGAGCTATCTCAGCCTCTATTTGGATTGCAGTTGCCATGGTGCTGTACATGTGTTTGGCTATGATACCAGCTATTTGAGGGCTTGAGAGTTCGGTGGAGAGCTGAACTAAGAACACTGGCAACCTTATAAGTAACTGTTTTGGGAGACATAACATTGGTGGGTCTGGTTCCTCTTTAAAGGAACCAGGGTTTTATGCTGAGACATAAAGGAGGTCCCCCACCAATGACCTCCTCTTTTCAATGCTAGTTACCAGGCTCTCTCTGAATCAGGACAACAAGACATGTTCCAGCTTTCTAGAATGGGAAAAAGGGAAACGTAACTCCAAACTCTGCAGCTACCAGGGGACTTTTTTGTTCCTACTTCCCCAAGGCCAACCAAAATAGACAAATGTCATTACTTGTGCAGAAGACCACAGACATGTTCAAAAAAGGATATGGCAAAATCATAGAACAAAACCTGGCTTGTAATAGGAATCACTATATACTACCACAGAAACATAAGCAATGCAATGGTGTATATTCTTGTGACTAGCACATTTATATGGATCTTAGTGGAGACTAAAAGAGGGACTCGTGTGAGAAGGGGCTGAGGGGTTAGGGCCCAACCTTTTTAACCCAGAGGAATCCTTAAAATACATTTCCTGGAGCATCTTGGCAGCACACCATGGATCTTAACCCATGGTGTGCTGCCAGCGATGCACCAGGAAAGGAATATTACAGAAAGTAAGTATACAAATTTTCCGTTTTCCCGTCTCAGGGAACCCCTGTTAATAGTTATTATAGCTACAGCTCATGGTACATTAGTGTGGTGGTCTGTGGAAAGAATGCTCCTTTCATTAGTGATCTGTGGGAAGAATGTCCCTTGCATTGGTGGTCCAGTGAGAAGAATGTCCCTCGCATTGGTGGTCCAGTGGGAAGAATGTCCCTTACATTAGTGGTCAGTGGGAAGAATGCCCCTTACATTGGTGATCAGTGGGAAGAATGTCTCTTACATTGGTGGTCAGAGGGAAGAATGCCCCTTACATTGATGGTCAGTGGGAAGAATGTCTCTTACATTGGTGGTCAGAGGGAAGAATGCCCCTTACATTGGTGATCAGTGGGAAGAATGTCCCTTACATTGGTGGTCAGAGGGAAGAATGCCCCTTACATTGGTGATCAGTGGGAAGAATGTCCCTTACATTGGTGGTCCAGTGAGAAAAATGTCCCTTACATTGGTGATCAGTGGGAAGAATGCCTCTTACATTGGTGGTCAGTGGGAAGAATGGCCCCCTTACAGATAGCTAAAAAAAAAAAGTTTATTCTCCTAGCACACATTTGCTGTACATTCAAGGAAGACTAAGACAAAAGCCTGGATTGTGATAACAATAACTTGATCATCTTTTCCGGAAAGCCTTTGTGATAATCACGGAAATGATTGTGAAAACGAATACAAAGACAATCAATCTGAACTTTGTTTCTTTTGCTCGGAATTCCTTTGCCAAGACAGACACAAGAAGACACAAAGCAATACGAAGAGACACATTGGAGGACGGCACCATTTTTTACACTTACACACTCGTCAATGAATTTCAACACTGCTCAGTTATTAAAAGGAGAACTATGAGGTGAGTGATTTCCACTCATCCTCATAGTTCAAGCTGACCTGTGACAATGAGACTGTCACAGGTCGGCTCAATAGATCGGGAAGTGAGCGAACACATACCGGCGCTCGCTCATTTCTCGATCATGTCCCTGCAGAGAGCGGTGAATGTCAGTCACGGCTCCCTGCAGGGATTCCCCCCCTCCCCTGTCCGATCCTCCAGCGCTGACTGGAGGAACGGACAGAGGACGGGGCGGGTACAGCTGGCTCTTCCTCTAGAAGGGCAGGGCCAGCTGTCAATCACACAGCCGGGTGGATGTCGACAGTAATGTTGGGATCTGTCCCGGCTGCGGCGGTCTCAGTATACCGCGATATACTGAGCTTTGGTTCACCGGAGGATGCTAGTATATGTCCTCCTGTGATCCTTAAGAGAACTATGGGGGAAAACACTTACTCCATAGTTCTCCTTTAACTCATATTGATATTCAGAGCTCTGTTAGATAGATGTCCCCTCTAATGGTGACAACGGCTTCGCCAGACAGGAAGTGAAGGAAAATCTGCAACAGGAACACATGAGGGTTCTAGCCCTATTCTATAAAAAAAAATACTTCTTTCTGTCTGTTTTGTAGAGTTCCCTTCACTTCCTGTATGGGGAACATACACCAGAAGAGTAAAAGGAGGGGAAATCTCTGGATAGCACTAAAATTCCAGGTAGGGGTTGTAATCCTTTGTTATAAACTTTTGGTCTGACATACACATGATCTGTCACACTCAGTACAAGATGATGGTGTTGTACAGCAAACTGACACACAACAATCATCACTTTTACACTGGTCAGAGTGGAAAAATTAGCAATTTGAAGCCTTTTAATCTTTAACTTGTTAGATTAAAGCAGCCAATCAACTGCATACAGGTAGCTTCATGGTGACGCCCAGAGGAAATTCATTATCACACGTTGACAAGTAATCTGTACACTGACTGACTCAGCAAGTACACGTCACTCAGTCTAATTAGTGCCATGTTTATCCCAACACTATGTTGTAGGAGACACAAACGCTGCGAGTCAGTTACCGAAATTATATCCTTGTCAAAAATGATATTGTAACTTCAGCCAAAACTTTTATTTTTCTAGTTGTTGGACCGAACGGGGAACAGTTGTAACAGTCGGGTTCGCGGAGACTTTCCTTCACGTTCCTGAGGGCTTGTTCACACCAAATGCAGACCAGATCTGCATGAGTTTCTGCACACGCAGTGCAGTGGGTTGTGCCGCGTTTTCGGTCGTTATTTTTAGCCTCTAATGGACTTTCAGTGCGTTCCAGGGCGCTTGCATGCATTTTTGATGCGTTTGCATGCATTCCAGAGCAGGTAAAATAGGGCTTGCTGCATTTTTTTACATGCTCTGGAACTGAACGCTCCGGTGTGAACTAGAGCCCAAAATACCATTGGAACACATTGGACGCAGTTTTGATCCGGTCTGTAACTGCTCTGCTCTTGGAACGCGCTTGGTGTGAACTAGCCCTCAAGGTTGCCACCCTGGCAGGAAGTTAGAGAAAATATCCACTAGAGACACAAGAAGCCATAAACAGTTTCTGGAGGCTTCCCTACACCACCTAAAAAAAGTACCGTCAAGAGATTTCCCCAGCCATAACACATCCAAGCAACAACATCATCACCGAGACAGAAAAGTGAGGGGAACTCTCCCCAACGGGTCTCAAACAGCAATCAAAAAATCGACAAATAAAAGCTTCCCGTTGCTATTAAATCTTTATATAATGGATCACACCCTCAACTGACGCAGCGCAGATGTCAAGCAGGGGCTCGTCCGCACCCCAAACTGTCAACACATCCAGAGTCACACTTTTAAGTAATTTATCAAAACTTTAAAAAAATAAAAGTTCTAGCTGTACTTCCACATTAAATCATATTTTCTTACATCTATTTAAAATGATTTATCACCAGATGTCATGTAAACTGATTTGTTTTTACAATGAGGAATGCTCTTATATTACAATGTATCAGAAGGAATCACTTCAAAAGTAACACTAAGTATCTAGTTATAAGGGTCCGATAACAAGCTGCTGTACCCCGTGACATTAAAGTATCACAGCTTCCTATATTGACCCGAGACTCGCTGAGTTCTGTGCTTCTGAGTTCCCAGCTCCTCCCACCTGACAAAGCCAATAAGAACGTTCTCTCCCTTGTATTGTTCTCCGTTATCGAGGGATCTTGAGACAAATAAAATACCCGTGGTTTTTTTGGACCTCTGTCGTCAAAAAAAAAAAGTGGATTGGCCCTTTAAAACACAATAATGACACTTGTGATACTGTTGCTTAAGGCTCCAATCTGACATTGCAGTGGCAAGAACCTACAGACTCCAGTGGCAGGAATCCCAGTTGTCCCCAATTTGATGTGGCTGCTGTACCCAGGTTCTTGCTACGTGTGAATGGAGCCTACATGAATAAGTAATAAGCTCTGTGCACACTGTTGGTGCTATATAATCCTGAATAATAATAATAATAATAATAAATAATAAAGTAGTAGAGACTGGTGAAGACTTAACGACCACCCAATAGACCACCCAAATAATCCTGAACATACTAAAGAGAAAAAAACGCTTCAACTATAACCCATTGCTATATGTTGTATCTCTGGTACCCCTGTATGCTGTGTCTCTGGTACCCCTGTATGCTGTGTCTCTGGTACCCCTGTATGCTGTGTCTCTGGTACCCCTGTATGCTGTGTCTCTGGTACCCCTGTATGCTGTGTCTCTGGTACCCCTGTATGCTGTGTCTCTGGTACCCCTGTGTGCTGTGTCTCTGGTACCCCTGTGTGCTGTGTCTCTGGTACCCCTGTGTGCTGTGTCTCTGGTACCCCTGTGTGCTGTGTCTCTGGTACCCCTGTGTGCTGTGTCTCTGGTACCCCTGTGTGCTGTGTCTCTGGTACCCCTGTGTGCTGTGTCTCTGGTACCCCTGTGTGCTGTGTCTCTGGTACCCCTGTGTGCTGTGTCTCTGGTACCCCTGTGTGCTGTGTCTCTGGTACCCCTGTGTGCTGTGTCTCTGGTACTGCTGCATATTGTATCCGATTGACAAATACAAACAACATATGGTAAATAGGATATCTCTGCTCCTATAGAAACCCGGCACCAAGCAGCAAAGTCAGAGTCCAATTAAAGAAAATAGGAACAAGACTTTTACCTGCACAGGCTGGGGAAGAGGTAGAGTCCAGGACAAGGCTGACCGGTAATCTGTGCTCGGCTCTGTGATAGCCAGGGCTGTGTGTGTGTGTGTTCAGGTGATTTGAATAGAATGTGGAAGTTCAGGTGTAGTCAGGCAGGCGGAGCAGGTATGTGCATGAGTGTGTGCACCAACTGTTGCCAGGTCGGCATTTTAGCTCTATGGACTCTCTTAGCAACTAGACAAAAGGGGAGCCCCGTGCTGCGGCCAACTCAACAGAAGCAGAAGAATACAATGCGGCACACGCTGCAACGTCATGAAATGTTGGGACAGTGCAGAGCAATATGCCGCACAGAAAAGTCTGATCGCCTTTTCTATACACGTGTGAAGGAACATGCACAGTGGTCAATGATATCAGCTGCTAATTCATTTCATGGACCTGATGTATCAAGGTAAAAACACAAAGCCAACCCATTGTTCTTTTTAAACACTAGAATTGAAGCCAAAACTTTTTTTAGTTTTGGATAGTAAGGGAGGGCTATAACCCATCTGCTTTTTTTTTTTTTTTTTTTTTAGCCTTCCGCGTCCCATTGACGAAATTCCCTTCACTTTCTGTCTGACAGCCACAACGGGAAGCGAGTGGAAGTCCCTACAAAAGAGTGAAATCCCTGGTGGTCAGCAGGGTCACCAGAACTAGTGTCCCCATTGGAAGATTTCCTCTCAATTCCTGTTCTGATGGCAACCCACATTTTGGGATTCTCTTTCGGTGATAATGGTCACCAGGACAAATAGAGAGGGTGAATCTCCCAAACGGGGCCACAGACAGCAATAATAATACCCGACAGGGATTCTAATCCATCTCCACTCTATTCAAGACTAAGTTTTATTTGAAACTTTAAGTCGAAAGTCTGCTACAGTGTCCCTCCAAGTAACTTTAGTAATCAGAAAGCCCTCATCTATGTTGTATCCCTTTATTGACACTAGTCACTTTGTTATTCACTTCTTCCCTTACATGGCCATTCCCCTTGCCAAACACAGGGCTCAGAGGCCAAGAATGGCCCTCAAAATGGACAGGGGAATTGCACTTGGTGGGGCTACACCCTCCTATGCCATACAGCCAAGGAAGGTGCCATCTTGGCCTCTATTTGGATTGCAGTTGCCATGGCGCTGCAAATGTGATTGTCTATGACACCAGCAATTTGAGGACTTGAGGTGAAATAACCACACTGGCAACCTTGACACTTGGCAAACCTTGAAAGTAACTGTTTGGGAGACATTAAATTGGTGGGTAAAGTTCCTCTTTAGTTCTAAAGTCAGAGAAGTCAAGTCCTGGTAGCAAAGTGCAACTATTTTCAGAGAGGCACGAGCAGGAGCTTTTCAATAAAGGTTATAGTAGGTGCAGTGTGGTATCTACTATTAAAGAGACTCTGTCATTTTAAGAAAACAAAACAGCAGCTGACAGATATAAAATCCAGGCAGTCCCAGGTGTCTGTACATACCTGCAGCATCTTTCAGCACCTGCTGGTTTAATTCAATACTGGGCTTCTCTGATCTCACCTTCCATTAGTGCTGATGCTTGCCTGTCCCCTCCCACACAATCCTACTGGACAGTGAGGCAGCCCATCATAGTGATCTGCCAATAAGAATACATTACAGAGGAACGGGAACCGCCCAGAAATGTCGGAGCTTTGCCTGTCAAACTAAAGCATGCAGTCACTGCCATTCATTTAGGTGGCATTTTCTCATCTTCAACATTTCTACAGGTTTCCTTGAAGCATGCCAAGTGTGACTTTAAAAAAAAAAAAATGACAGAACCCCTCTGACTATTCCTTCCAGCCATTAGACCATGTGAGCAACCACATAGTTACTGTGTATAGCGTAAGTGATCACTGGCACTGGAGGCTAGATTAAGGGGATAGCTTCCCTGTGCCTACATAAGTGTGATGACATCATTCTCCCATATTCTTCCATTCCAGAACCAGAAAAACCAGGCACAGTGACTCTGCTGGAGCTCATAGGCTGCTTGTTTATAATAATATGCGCAGTACTCTACAGCCGTTGTATCTTGGTACATATCAGCAATGTATTTACATAGACTTGCCGTTACCAATAGGTCCAATAGCGATGGAATATCAGCACAGCATTTCGATGTACTGCATATGCAAATACAGAACGGTGATTTTACATATTCTGTGCTGCAGAATTTCTTTCTGCCGGGCCAAAGGAAAAAAAAAAAAGTTTAATGATTAATCAAATAAAATTCATGGACAGATTAGGAAGCTGCATCACCTCAAGTCACGGAGTGCCCATCGCTCAGGAAAATTGGCTACTCGAGCGCTGTGGCGGCCTCCAGAAGCATTAAAATTAATTGTGTGTAGCTGTAGAAATATTTGCAGCGTGAGGCTCTCTTCCCCGCAGCTTGTGCCCATACAGCTCCCCGGTGCCAGCTGGTCATGTGACTTACACAGAGTTTTGCCAGGATTTGCAGTATCTCTCTCTGAACTTGAAGGAACATTTTGCATTCTTCCTGACAATTTGACGTGTCACATAGAACAGGAAGTGAAAAAAAAAAAAAGTTAAGGTCTTGGGAGAGACATTTTTTGGCCAGTGATCCCTAAAATACTCAGTTGTCAACAACCTCTAGGGTGCATGGTATCTGGAGTAGTGGGAGTAAGCACAGCTTATAATAAGGGATGCACCGATAAGGCTATTGAGTACTGATTTTTTTTTTTCAACGGTACTCGCCGATACCGAAAGTCCCATTAAGGAAGCCGGGCGGCATGTAATGACTCACTGCCGGTTTCCTGATTAGCCGGGAAGCCAGGTGGAGAGGAAGCATGGAGCCGGCTATCTGGCCAATCAGGAAGCCGAGGAGCAGGTAATGACTCACAACCTGGCTTCCTGATTGGCCAGCTTCCGGACCAATCAGAAAGCTGGGCAGCGAGTCATTACCCGCCGCCTGGCTTCCTGAGTGGTCGGGAAGCTGACTACATTCTCCCTCGTCACTAAGTGACGAGGAAGCATGAATCCAGCTTCCTGGCCAATCAGAAAGCTGGGCAGCGAGTCAATACCCACCCCCCGGCTTCCTGGGTGGCTGGGAAGCCAGTTCCATGCTCCCTGGTGCCAATCAGGAAGCCAGGCAGTGTGTAATGACTCGCTGTCTGGGTTCCTGATCCCGGAAGGTCTGCTATCAGGATAGGCATTGGGAGTATTTGGGCAAAATACTCTGTGTCGGCACCGATACTAGTATCGGTGCATCCCTACTTATAGTACCAAGAAATATGCACCTGGAGGAAGATTTGGGTTTGCCATTATAAATTAGTAGGCTGCTAAGGGGGGTAAGTGGTTATGCACATCCTTGTGTCAAACTCTTACAGAGCCTGCTGTCTGAACTACAACTCAACATCTCAACAGTGCAACATTATCATTGCTTGCTAGAAGCAATGCATGATGGGATATGCAGTCTTGAGCAACTGAGACTGCATCACATCAAGCAGCAGGAAAATGATGCAAAGCACACTGGAAATCCAGGAAGTTGTTGAAAGTGATGGACAGACAGAAGGCAGCAAAAACAAGTCGAGTATGTATTCCTATTACAATGCTGATGTTATAACAGGAGAGGATGTGCTGGGACTTTACACTTCCTTTAACTGTGCTAGGTTGCATATTTTTTAACTGTTTTCTAAAGCTAGAGATGATGATTATGATTATTATTATAGTACAGGACGTGTATAGTGCCAACAATTTGTGCAGAGCGTTACAATATAAAGGAAGACAGCACAGATATAACACAATTCGAGAGAAAATAGGTTTTCCATGTTTTATAAAACATTGAATCTTAAACCTAGCCCTGAAAAAGTTTGTGCAAAACACATCATATTATGACGGCTTCTTAACTGATAAATCTAAATGATTTAGAAGTGAATGAAATCTAGACAGATATACGAGTTCCATTCCAGTTGCTATGGACTATTTCCACACCGCTCCGGCTTGGCAGTCACAGAGAACTTTCTAGGTAAACAAGGGAACAGAGGTCAATTTGTTACATGGCGCTAATAGCGTTCAGTCATTGGAGGGAACGGATGTCAACACTCATGGATCACATATCACTCGTCCAATGTTCTTCTAGTGGACAGGATTGCTCCCGAGGGAGCTGGGAATTAAATGGTCTTATGAAATGGAGTACAGAGAGCAGAAAAATAACTAATGGCCACTTTCACTTTAACCACCTGCTGTCCAGTCGATGTAATTAAATGACTGGACAGCGGCTTCTTGGATGCGGGTGGGCAACGCGCACGAGCGGGAAATTAGCTTGGAATGTAAATAGCCAGCGATGGCTGATTAAAAACAAGTGTTCAGGCGTTTGCAGAGACTGCCCATCATTTGTAATATGCGTGCAGGTGTGCGCCCCCCCCTCTGTCGCAGCCGCTGCTGGCAATTCTGAGCTCGGCTGTGCCCGGTGTGTGCTCGGGACCAGCACAGCAGCTCTGCGACCGGAGATCAAAACGGAGAGCAGTACACGATCTCCGTTTCATCTCCTCCTCGGAATGCAGGAAGTGATGTATATTACATCACTTCCGCATTCCCCTGTCACTCTCCGGTACAGAAGCCAGAGAGAAGCTGGTGAAGCAGGTCTCTATTTCATCAGCTTCTCTGGGGGTCCCTGGGTGACCCCTGATGGCTCCATATAGAGGACCTGTCACTGCAAATTGGCTATCACATAGGGGGATTGTTAGCCCCCTATGTGATAGCAATAAAGTTAAGTTACAAAAAAACAAAAAGTCACATATATCAGCAATTTAAAAAAAATGTAAGTCCCCCACCCCCACATACACATGCAAACATGCGTCGTGTGCGCCTACGTGCGAAAAATCAACGATTGCATCTATTGCACCACATGTTACATATCGCCGCGAACGTCGCAGTGCAAGCAATAATTTTAGGGCCATCAATCACTGATAACACTAAACTGATGAGTGGTAAATTCTTTTAAAGCGTCGCCTACGGCCAATTTTGGGTATGGTAGTTTTTTGCGAGTTAGCGGGCGCACGCAATTTTCAGGCTTGACATGTTTGGTGTCTATTTACCCGACGTGACCCCGTCTTTTATATTTTACCCAAAATTTAATAATAAATGTTTTATAACA
>NW_017306285.1:1197493-1208386 GCF_000935625.1 Nanorana parkeri | reverse complement strand
AAAATAACCCCCCCTCCCCCCCAAGTGGTGATTAAATACCACCAAAAGAAAGCTCTATCTGTCCCCAAAAAATTATATAAAATTAATTTTAGTACAGCGTTGCATGACGGAATAAATGTCAGTCAAAGTACCGCAGCGCTGAATACTGAAAAATGGCCAGGACAGGAAGGGAGTGTAAACACCGCGGTCAGCAAGTGGTTAATTCAAAAATGCATTAAGAAGGTAGAACGTCCAGACGTCAGTCAGGAGGCCGCTAAAAGCTCCCACAATACTATGCTTACAAAAAAAGTAACTCAAACGTCAGATCGAGGACACAAAATAATCCCAGCAGTAGTTTGGACTGTGTGTGGATGGCTAAGGTTCTCTCAGAAGTGTAAATTAGATATTAAGATACAGAAAAAGGAATTCTACTTTTACAGTTAAAAGGAAGAACAGTTATTTATTACATCAAAGTTCCAGGAGAGAGTATACAAAAGTTGACTGAAGGCAGAAAAAAAACATTCCTTCAAGAAGCTTCCTTGAAATAGTTTGCCTAAAACACTGGTCATTCCCCAAGCAGGCTGGGTCAGATCTACTGAAAAAGGCTTTGGGTAGGGGAAGGCAGAGGACTCCCGCAGCTGATTAATATGCGCACACATCAGTCACCTCCAACGGATGAAACTTATACCAGCAAAGCTAGAGAAAAATAATGGTTTATTTGTCCCCACTTCTGACATGTAATACCGGAAGGATCTCACCCAGGGAAGGGAGAATACAGCTCAGAAGATGGGCAGGTACCATCACTGCACCGGCATACACAAACGTATGTTTTCACAACAAACTGCGAGGTTAAAGACACAACGTAACAATATTTCATATTTATATTATGTGTATTATGTTATTTACACTATAATTATGTTATTGCAATAATCAGTACTACATTCAAGCAGAACCACAACCACTTTACAGCCATGGAAGGCGCTATCTTAGCCTCTATTTGGATTGCAGTTGGTGGGGCTTAAGCAGAACTACACAATCCTATCACTTACAGCCATGGAAGGCGCCATCTTAGCCTCTATTTGGATTGCAGTTGGTGGGGCGTAAGTGGAACTACAGCCCTCTATCCCTAACAGCCATGGAAGGTGCCATCTTAACCTCTATTTGGATTGCAGTTGGTGGGGCTTAAAGGAGAACTATGAGGTGAGTGAAAATCACTCATCCTCATAGTTCAAGCCGACGTGTGACAATGAAACTGTCACACGTCGGCTCTATAGATCGGGAAGTGAGCGAACACATACCGTCGCTCGCTCACTTCTCGATCATCTCCCTGCAGAGAGCCGTGACTGTCACTCACGGCTCCGATCCTCCAGCGCTGACTGGGGGAACGGACAGGGGAGGGGGCGGGTACAGCTGGCTCTGCCTCTAGATAGGCAGAGCCAGCTGTCACTCACGCAGCTGGGTGGATCTCGACAGCATTGTCGGGATACGTCCCGGCTGCGGCGGTCTCAGTATATAGTGAGCTGTAGCTCGCGATATACTGAGCTTTGGGTCACGGGAGGATGCCAGTATATGTCCTCCCGTGACCCTTAAGAGAACTATGGGGGAAAACACTTACACCATAGTTCTCTTTTAAATAGAACTACAACCTCCGAGCCCATACAGCCAAGCAAGATGCTATCATTGCCTCTATTTGGATTCCATTTGATGGGGCTTAAGTGTAACTACAAATTCTGAGCCCTTACAACCAAGGGAGGTGACATCTTGGCTAGAAAAAAATGGTACATGCATGAATCTATAACCGGCCTTTATAGCAGGGCGCACATTGGGAAGGCTTACAACAATACAAAACACAAAAATTCCCCAGCCTCAACCTGCCAGCCAGCCTGCAACCAAACAAGTAGCCCTGTCAACAGTATGCGTTAAAATCAGAGGTTTAGGTTGCACAAACTTTTGGCCAAAAATATGTAGAAGCCACACTGCCGCGCCAAGGCACCTCTGCAAAGTGTGGTCCTAACTCTATGTATCCGAGTCTCCAAGTGTGAGCATATTAATGAAGTTGATAAATTACATGCAGGTGTACCTGGAGGTAGCCAACTCCTCCTAATAAGGTGCAGGGACGCACTGGAGGCCCAGCAACCAAAAATGCACGCTGGGACTCCAGTGCGTCCCCCTAACCCAAAATAGTCTTTTAACGTATACTGTTGACAGGGCTACTTGTTTGGTTGCAGGCTGGCTGGCAGGTTGAGGCTGGGGAATTTTTGTGTTTTGTATAGGTGACATCTTGGCCTCTATTTGGACTGCAGTTGCCATTTGGATTGCAGTTGGCAGGGCTTAAGTGGAACTACAACCTTCTACAACCAAGGGAAAGGAACCACCCTAAATCAGGGTATCAGGGCTCACTGCACAGCTGATTCTGTTGGAAACTAAAACTTTCAAACATCAAGAAGCAGCATCAATTGTAAGTGATTTGAAATACAGTAATACCTTGGTTTACGAGCATAATTCGTTCCGGAAGCATGCTTGTAATCCAAAAGTGCTTGTATATCAAAGCAAACTTCCCCATAGGAAATAATGGAAATTCAGATGATTTGTTCCACAACCCAAAAATATTCACAAAAAAATTATTACAATACAATACTGTAATATAATACTGTACAAAATATAAAGAAAAATAAACCAATTTCCGGTTACCTTCGTGGCTGCTGTGAGGGGGACAAGAGAGAGGAGGATTATTGTGTATGACGACTTTCACCATCACTAACGGAATCAATGATATCTCTTGACTCAATGGAATCTTTTTCATTTCGTGAAACCTTAACAAGGAATCTATCCAATGTGACATTGCATTGTCGTTGAACAGACTCATCGCTCGCACTGTTACAGCCTTATTCGGGTGGCGCTTTTCTACAAAATTTTGCTCTTAATGCAAGACACTGCTTGTATATCAAGGCAAACTTTTTCAGAAATGTTTGCTTGTCTTGCAAAACGCTCTCAAACCAAGTTACTTGTAAACCAAGGTATTACTGTAGCTTCAAAACCTTTTGATTTTATTATCACTTTGCTATCACTAATGCAGGGTTAAAAACTACATACTGAGTGGTTCTAATTTTAATTTCGGGTAGCTGGTTGATGGATACATTTGCTGAGTTGGTGTCATGATTTGCTGGCCCTGAACCTGCAAAAACTCAGGACAGATGTCCTTGGTCCCATGCCCATCCCTCTGTAGTCCCAGGATGATGAGGTTGTATAGGAAGAGCAGCTTTGGAGGGGAAAGAAAAGAAAGAAAAAAAAAAAAAAAAAAAAAAAAAAAAAAAAAAAAAAAAGTGTCTTTCATGAGCAACAAATCAACTTGCCCTAAATGATTTCATGGCCACAAATGTTACATCACAGTGTCATGCATCTCAGCACATGCAATAACACCACGAGGATCCCCGGTGTACAACGCGCTGACTTGACGAGCACCTCGCAGAGAGTTCCCTGATCTGTAAATAGAAGCAGCCAGGTCAGTTTGCTGCTGTATACCGGGAGGCCATAATCTCCTTGGAATCCTTACAATCTGACCTGCTTGATGTACAAATGTCAAATTAGATCTGAATCACCGGCCTTGTAAGACCAGCTCCGCAGCTCCTTCCAGCCTCCCCCGGGCAAGGGCTTATGGTAGAAATATGTGTTTTATAGCACTGTCGTCATGTAGACAGACGATTACATCTGCAGGAACTGCTCACAAGTCACTCCAATGGGGCCCATAGGTGTAGTTCTCAAGCTTCAGAGGCCAACAGGATCACCTTTGTGACGGAGATAACAAGGAACGGTTACATTTGTTCTGGGGATGCACCGATACCGGTTTTTCGGTATCAAGTGCGAGTACCGATATTGTGCTTTTGGTACTCGCTGATACCGGGCACCGATACCGGGCACCGATACCGGGCATGAAGCCGACTTCCCGGGCAATCAGGAAGCCGAGCAGCGGGTAATGGCATGCTACCCGGCTTCCTGATTGCCTGGGAAGCCGCCTCCATGTTGTTTGGCCAGCTTGATTGTGCTTTGCCAGGAAACCGGCTTCCCAGCTTATCCGCAACGAGCCGGCTTCCCTGCCAATCAGGAAGCCGGGCGGCAAGTAATGAGCGCCTCCCGCCTAAAATTATCCAACAAGGGTTTTAATTAGGGATGCACTGTTACTGATTCTAGTATCTACTACTAGTATCTAGTACTAGTACTCGTACTTGCCCAAATGCTCCAATACCTTCCATGTCCCCCTAAGGCACCACTGGTCAAAGGAAATCTTCCGAAGAGGAAATTTCAGGGAGCCGGGTGGCGAGTAATGACCTGCCTCCCGTCTTCCTGAATGGCCGGGAAGCCGGCTGCATGATGATTGGCTGGAAAGCCGGGTTCCTGGCCAATCAGCATGGAGCCGGCTTCGCCGGCCAATCAGGAAGCCGAGTCATTACTCACCGCCCAGCTTTCTGACGGCACAGGAAGCTGGCTCCATGTTCCCCTACAGCACTACCGGACAGAGGGAACCTTCCTCTGTGTGGAGATCTCCCTCTCTATTAGTCTTGATGACCCATCATCACCAAGACACAAAGAGATGGGAGAATACAAAGTTGACCGATAGGGGGAATCCTCCATTGGGTTATCTGTTCTATGACAACTCTCTACGATGTAATTGCTTTGATTCTGGAGAGATTTCCTCTCATTTCCTATAGCGTCTCTAGGACAGGAAGTGAAGGGAAAGCTCCTCAGAGAGACACAAACACCAAATTATAACCAGAGAGGGGTTTAACCCCCCAAAAAATAAAGTTTTGGCTTCACACAACCTTTCAGCACATGCCTTCAATGGAGCACCTGACATGTACAAAAGGAAATGTGCCGAGAGCAAGGGAAGAAGAGAATCTGCCCTTGTGTGACATAAAAGTAGAAATCCTTTTAGAATTCTACAGGGGAAGTTTATCAGAACTGGAGCAGACAAAATCTGGAGCAGTTGCCCAGGGCAACCAATCAGCTTCTCTCTTCAGTCTGTTCAGTTGAGATATGAAAATGAAAGAGAGAAGCTGATTGGACCCCATTCAGATTTTGTCTGCTCCAGTTTCTGGCTCCCTTTCTGCTGTGGTCTTCGTCCCTGCTCTTCTGGGGGACCCGGGTCCGCGGCAAATTAGATCAGGTTAGAGAGCACGGAGCAGAACAGAGAACATGCTCTGCTCCATGTGAACAGTGACACAGAAATGCTCGCAGCCTTCCTGGCACAGGGGGGCGAGCACAGTTCTGTGCTAGAACTCCTGTGTTGGAGGTGACAGGGTCAATAAAGAGAACCTGTCACCTCCAAATGCTATCACACAGGGGAGCTTGTTATCCCCTGTGTGATAGCAATAAAGTGAAGTGAGAAAAAAAAAAGCCACAAAATAATAAAATAAACTATTAAAAATTTAAATATATCAAAATGTAAAAAACCAAAAAAGGCGATAAAAGTAAAAAAATAATAAAATAAATGAAAATTAAAAATACATTTTTTTACAAAATGTGGGGGTGCTGTAGCAGGGATCTGCATGGGGTTTCAGGCAAGTAGAGGTGCCACAGGGTGTCTGGCAGGGGATGGATTTATTTTTTAAGACTGCATTACAACAAAATACAAATACAAAAACATGACTTTCTCTGAAATCAGCTGCAATCGTGAAGCTGGACCAACTAGAAAGGTCAGTCCACGCCTAAAATGCTGGGCAACAGCAGATAAGCATCTTCCCAAACACACTGGGGGCAGGGCAAGTATCAGCTCACCAGTCTGTAATATTTGAAGGGAAACTCAATTCTAGGAAATGTATACAGTGAAATGTCCAGTGACAGAGGTATGAGGGGCAATATGAGGGGCAATAAATAACAATTGCTTTACTGCACAATCATATTTTCAGCATGACCTGTACTGTGATAATGGTGCAAAACCTGGACAGAAAACTCCGGGATCAGCAAATAATGTCCTTATGCAAGAGTCATGTGTATTCTTCCTGGAATCTTGCTGAGCTTGGTGTATGTCTTCCAGATCTGTGCAGCAATCCAGTGTGACACTTCCTGTAATAAAGACCGGTCACTACTGTTCTCTCTCCTTGTGCAGGGTGACTGATCTTGTATCCGCCCCCTCCTGTAATAAAAGACAGGTCACTGCTGCTCTCTGTTCTTGTGCAGGGTGACGGGTCTCGTCTCCGCCCCCTCCTGTAATAAAGACTCTGTTTCCTTGTGCATGGTGATTGGTCTTGTCTCCGCCCCCTCCTTTAACAAAGATGGCTCACTGCTGATCTCTGTTCTTGTGCAGGGTGACTGTTCTTGTCTCCGCCCCCTCCTGTAATAAAGACCGGTCACTACTACTTACTCTCTTTGTGCAGGGTGACTAGTCTTGTTTCCACCCCTCCTGTAATAAAGAGCGGTCACTGCTGCTCTCTCTCCTTGTGCAGTGTGACTGGTCTTGTCTCGGCCCCCTCCTGTAATAAAGACCGCTCATTGCTCCCTTTCTCTCTCCTTGACCAGGGTGACTGGTCTTGTCTCCGCCCCCTCCTGTAATAAAGATGGATCATTGCTGCTCTGTCTGTGTCTCTGTGGGGCTCCAACTCTCTCAGCAAGGCTTTCCTGAACTTCCTGTACAGTACAAGATCACAAAGAGCAGAGCAGACTCCAGCAACTGTTCATCTACTAGCTTGGAGAAGGAAGGAGCGAGGGATTGACTTGCCTTGCTCTGCCTGTGTGTTTATAGGGGATACACACAGCTTACTAGCACACACAAAAATGGAAGCCGCCCTAAAACAAGATATCAGGGCCAGTCATTTCCTGGCGTTACACCAGGACAGGAAGTAAAGATAGATCTCCTCAATGGGGAAACAGCAACAAAACCTGGCTGAGGATATAACCTTCAAACAGACAAAAACTTGTTACTTCCCTTCTCTGCACTTGAAATGGGACACAGGTTACTCCGGTCAGCTCGGAAGGGAAGAGGACCTGGGCAGGTTTATTGCCCTAGTTTAATATTTAATAGTCTCCGCCTCCCAAATGTCAGAATGAGCAATGCGTGCAGCACACAGCAGAGTACAAAGTAATATCATATCTCAAACCACCGCTGCCACCTGTTCAAATACAGGATAGCATTATGAATGCGGCACCCAGCTGTGTGGAAGTGAATGCAGGAAGTGAAAAGAGTAAAGTGCAGAGGAAGGCCCGCCCTCCATGCTTGGCTTGGCCTGACGGTCACTGTTGGTTCACCAAAACATACCTGGGACTCATCCATCCCTCAGAAGTGATTTTTAAAGAGTCTTGTGATCTCTAGCAGTCTCTTGTAACATATCCCCAGGCTCGAACAGTCTCCTCATATTTCCAGCCTTCAACTATGCCTGTAGCGTGTCACTGGTCCCTGACCATCTCCAGCAGTCTCTGACCATCCTCTGTAGCACTACATACATTGGGGGGAATTGATCAAATCTGGAACAGTTACCCATGGCAATTAACCAGCTTCTAGCTTCAGTTAAGCTTTGAAAATGAAAGAGAGAAGCCGATTGGTTACTTACTATAGGCAACGGCTCCAGATCCTGTCTGCCCCCGTTCTGATAAATTTGCCCCCCTGAATATTATATGTGCCCCCTGGGGATGTCTGGGGTCATAGCTGGGGCCCCCTATATCTATAGTAAGTTGACCACCACTGCAATAAAGAATAAATACAGTTTGGTCACTGATTTGCCCCAACCAGCTAAGTGGTCTCCCCCAGACAGTAAGCTTCCTGTTCAGGACTGACAGCATAATGCAATGCCGTGAAGATGGATTGGCATGCAGAGATGTCCCCCCTCCAGTCTGAGACCTGCTGTGCAGAGAACAGGAATGTAATAGAAGGACAGTTTGATCTACTGCTTGAAGATAAACACCGAGGAAAGAACTACATAGCACAGCCAGTCCTGAGCTTAGCAAAGTCCTGCCATACAGCACAGCCAGTCCTGAGTCCTGCCATACAGCACAGCCAGTCCTGAGCTTAACAAAGTCCTGCCATACAGCACAGCCAGGTCCTGGGGTGACTTTTCTTTACTTCAGCAGTCCAGCTAGGTCACTGCCCCAGAAGCTGTGATTGGACAACAAATGAGCAGAGTGTAACCTATCCCTCTGCCCTCTACTCCTGTCAGCAGGTTGCTTGCAGGGCACCTGACTGACCATAATGCCAGCCCTCCCTCTCCCTGTTAGAGGTACGGTACAGGGTATAAGCCCAATCCAGGTACTTGCACCAGTTGGATTTAGAAATGCATGTCATTCTATTATAATGAACACGTAGCTGCAGTCACTGGTGTTATTGTAGATGTGTCTGGAGTGCAGCACATTCATTAGAATATAGGCACAGTGCCTGCAGAACTGATTGAAGTCCATGAGCACTTGAGAAACATTCCGTTTTTTTGTGCTCGTTCAGCGTAATGAAATGATAAAAACAAATCTGTTCTGCAATACATATAAATAGATGTAAATCTAGCGTAGGATTGGGCGCAGTAACCACAATGAGGCCTGTGGTGACGTGGACCAAGTCAGTGACTGTCACCATCAGCCGCCTCCTCCTCCTCCCCGCAGTACATCAGAGAAACCCCACAGCCACGAGGTTACTGCCAGTCACTGACAAGCTCCCTCGTGCTCTTCCTTCTCAAGGAATGTTTGCCTTTCACAGAGAACGCTTCGCCAAAAAAAGTGTCAGAGTGCGGCTACAGCAACGGCCGGGGGTAAACCCAGGACACATCCAACAACAACAAAAATGAGATAGCTGTCCTTCAACAACTGAACAACAAAACAAGTCACATGGGCCGTACAAAAACAGAGTAAAAGGTTATAAAAGAACTTTGCTCCGGATCTCCTTTGAAAGTCTCTATTTACAACCACTGAACACTTTTTATGGCCTTTTTATTTTTTAAAGCAGCAGGGCTGCAAGCTTACTACTCAAACTACCAGGGCCGATTTAAAGGCAAATCCTAATGGGTAAGGGCAGGGCTGGACAAATGGCAGAAACCAGGAAGAAAAATGACAGTCGGTGCCCAACGTTTGAGGTTTTCTCTAGTTGTTGTCAATGGAGCTGCCTCCTAAAAACGATCCTGCTGGCTCCTGGATTGGACAGATTGGCCCCTGAATTAGATATTGATTTGTCCACCCCTGGGTTAGGGTCGATTTACACCGTTACAATTATTTTGTATAACATTTAATGTTGTGTGCATTCAAACCATCAAGGGTCTTATCACCGCATTCAGTTTGGCCCCTCTACTACTTCTCAGCGACTGGCAGCGCATCTCATGCAGGAGCAGAGAAGGGAGTATATGTATTACATCATCGAGGGTATTTTTCGCATTAACACTTGCAGTGGGGCTACCCCTGCACTGAAAGGGTTAAGTGCTCGATTTGGTCTAGGAGCTAATGGACCTGCATTAGACGTGATGATGTCACGGGTCCATAGTCCACCAGAGTCCGGGCTTTGGACCTGTGACATCATCATGTCTAATGCAGGTCCATTAGACGTGAGAACGCCAAGGGACATACCACAACCGGAGTGGTGGGGAAAAGAGGCGAGTACTGACTGCCGCAGGAATGAGGTTCGCGTGAGTATATCTTCTTTATTTTGCCCCTACACCAAAATGAGCACTTAACCTTTGCAGCGCAGTGGTAGGCCCACTGCAAGGGTTGATTTGCAGACCAATGTGATCCACAATGCAGGCCGCGATTGCCGTGCGGCCCCATTGATTTCTATGGTGTGACATGCGCGCTGCAATCGTAGGAAAAAAGGTACATGTACCTTTTTTCTGTGATATACGACGCGCGGCTGTGTTCAGAAGCACGGGCAAAATCGCGCCGGGTTTCCCGGCGCGATCTGCCTGGCGCGACTGGGGTGCCATTAGAAAATAATGGCACCCACAGCACGATCGGTGCACACCTAGGCGACTCCTGACCGCGCATCATGCACGATTGCCACGCAGTGATGTGTGTCGGCCTAGATGTGCATCGGCCCTTAAACAAAACCTGGGGATCGTCTTTCCCGGAATACAATATTCTCCTGATACCTGGTTTTTTATTTACCCCCACCCCCCACCCCCGCCCTGTTTTTCGCTGCATCTACCCGGCTCCTTGTCTCAGGTAGAGGGGGCTGGCGTGCCCAGCAATACAATAGAACGGGGGCTGTAGTTATGTAAACAGGATCTGGCATTGGCTCACCGATATGAAATCGCCCTTCCTATATGCATATTCCTGCCATAAACGTACACCATAACCTGGGGACTGATCCCGCTTACCCAGTGTTTCCAAACGCTAAATGGTTGAAGAGATTGTGCGCAGATGCAACCTATTGTTCGGGGACTTGTAAAACGCGTATCAAATCAAATATTTACCGAGTTCCCTGCCAGGCCGATTTCCCGTAGGCCCCATCCAGCTTGGACGGCCAAAAAAACTACTTTCCAGATTGTTTGTTCCTGTACAGATGCAAAAAGGAAAAAGCAGACGGAGCGGCGCAGTCCTGTATGTGGGGATGAGTTATCTTTTTCATATAGAGAATCAAAGCAGACGGAGCGGCGCAGTCCAGTATGTGGGGATGAGTTCTCTTTTTCATATAGCGCATCATAGCAAGGCTGGTTGAACACCTGTGTGGCAAGTGCCCGATACAAGCTGCCTCTCACTGAATATTCATTTTGCAGTAGGGAGTTTGCAATGATATTGCATTGTACATAAAGAGAACCAGTCTTCACTGAGCTTATTTGAGAATGTTGTTACAATTCTGCAGGCTTAAGCGAGCCATACGCGTATAGATTTCTCTTGTTCAGTCCCCCATTCATGCTAAACCGCGAGGATGGATGGAACTTCCCCTGCACACCCACAGCTGTCAGAATACAATAGCCTGGCGGGGGGGGGGGGGACCCCCACACCGGGAAAGGGGGG
>NW_017306285.1:1164881-1192213 GCF_000935625.1 Nanorana parkeri | reverse complement strand
GGGGGACACACACATCGTGAAATGGGGGGAATCTAGCGCTTTTTTCTCATTCAGCCCCACAGGACTGGTGTATGACTGGCATTGCAAACACAAGATCCCAGCACCCTAGACTGCCAGCTTAAGTAGAGGAGCACCAGAATCACCAAGTACACTCTCTCCGTCAAGGTAAACTTTGCAAACTTTTCACATATGAAAGGATATGCTATACGCCCCTAACCCAGCCTGTGACTGGACAGTGAAAGGAGAAGCTCAACACTGATGAGCTCAGCTCTGTGTCACTTTCCTCTCTCCTCCTACCAGAATGTTCCTTATTGGCACACAAGCGCTACAGCACAACTAATTGGCTCTTTGTGCTGCTTCTCTCTCTCCTAGCCTGAGCTCTGCTGTATAGGGAGATGCAAGATACTGGTATCAAGTCAAATGTAAGTACTTCACCTGCTTGCATTTAAAAATTAAGTTAAATGGTGCATCAATGAACACAGGGCTGCGTTAATTTGTGTCATGTATACCGGCCTGGAGGTCACCTCTAAATGGGAAGGCTATAGATACTAGCTGCATGTCTCCTTTCTGTGCAGCGTTTGTACATCACATTTTATACATGGCAGGGATAAGTTATGGATAAAGCACTCCATACACTCCAACACCAACATTTGTATTCAAAATCTACTGGTGATGCAAGCCAACGTCAGGATATGCGTCACCACAGAGAGATCCAGCCGTGGCCTCCCACCATGAGTCAGTTCAGGGCTATGTTGCAGCTTTTGTGCTGACACGTTAGGGGTATAACAAACAGGTTTAATCTGCTGGAGATGAAAGTTTAAACTGCTTTGTTATTTATTTATTATTATTTTTATTTCTTTACACATGAAAACATCCTCAGCTATCTTCAACCCTACAGAACTAGAAATTGATTACATTTGTCAAGCAGAAGATGAGGAAAACTAAGCATGATGGTATTGCTGTAATAAATAATGACAGGGTTGTTGCCATTGTGCTATTACATTGCAAGCTCAATCCTGGAGTTAAAAAAAATAAAATAATAATTGCAATATATGTATAGATTTTTTAGGGATGCACCGATACCGGTATTTCAGTATCGAGTACCGGTTTTTGGTTTTTTTCGGTATTCGCCGATACTGAATGTCTCATCACTAGGTGATGAGAAAGCATGGAGCCGGCTTCCTGTCACTAGGTGACGAGAAAGCATGGAGCCGCCTTCCCGGCCAATCAGGAAGCCGGGCGCCGTGTAATGCTGCGGCACCCAGGTTCCTGATTGGCTGGGAAGCCGGCACCATGCTCCCTCATCCTGAGGTGATGAGGGAGCATGAAGCCGTCTTCCTGGCCAATCAGAAAGGCAGGCAGCGAGTCATTACACGGCGCCCAGCTTCCTGGTACCGGAAGTATCGGGCTAGGCACCGGAGCATTTGGGCGAGTACGAGTACTTAAATACTCGGCATTGGCACAGATACCGATACTAGTGTGTGTGTATGGAAATATATATATTACACATATACACACACACACACACACACACACACACATATATATTACACACACACACTGCATCAGGGCTGGACAAATCTCAGGAGCTTAAAAATTCCAGCTGGCGCCTAACCTTGGGCTCCTAAAAAATCCTACTGGCTTCTGGATTGGACAGACTGGCTCCTAAATTTCACAATAACTGGCCCACCCCTGAATATACAAGCCTCTCATTACTACAGGAAGCCTATGGTTCTCATCTAGGATGCCGGCCTCACTAAACATCCGATCTTTGCCCTATGGTATTTGTCCTCATCGTCTCCTTTGGTTTATGTCTTGATCTATGCTCTTCTATATCCTCTAACATCTGGCTCCCGCAATAGAATCTCTTATTCCCCCTCCCCGGGTTATGTATTTTACATTAGTACCTACAATTTATACTCTGTGTTAATGAAGACATTACCATATTTATGTGTCTTCTTGTCATGTTTTATGTTCATACTCCACAAGCTGGTTTGTTGGCTTCAGGAACTTGCTTTGCTGTAAATCTTATTGCTCTGCTGCCATCTTTATGTTTTAAAAAAAATGGATTTTTATACTCACCATAAAATCCTTTTCTCTACGTTCATTAAAGGACACAATGGAGATCTGTAGGTGGTCACCGTTGTTAAGTTTTGTTATGATCTACAGATCTTCGCTGTGTCCTTCAATGAACGGAAGAGAAAGAAAGTTATAACCTTCAACAGCTTTCTGTCGGAAGCACTTTTCATAGCATACAGAGATTTCCCGACTTCCCATTTAGAAGAGGCAAAAAGCACTGAGCTACATGGGTACAATAGGCCAGGGCTGGACTAATCCAAGGAGCCGGGTCACCAATGCTCCATAAACATTACTAGAGATGCACCAATACTGTTTTTTTTTTGTCACTACTCACCGATACCAGTCGGTGAGTAGTCCTATTAAGGAAGCACCGCAGCGTGTAATGACTCGACACCTGGCTTCCCGATTTGCCACCAAGATTTGCCACCAAGTGATGAGGAAGCATGGAGCTAGCTTCCCGGGCAATCAGAAAGCCGGGGGGATAGTCATTACCTTCCCCCAGCTACCTGGCCATTCTCCCTGGTGACTAGGGTGCATGGAGCTAGCCATTACCTGCCCCCTGGCTTCCAGATTGGCTGGGAAGCCGGCTCCATGCTTCCTGGCCAATAAGGAAGCCGGGCGGCATGTAATGACTCGCAGCTCGGCTTCCTGATACTAGAAGTTCCAGTATCAGAATAAGTGTCGGGAGTATTGGCACCGATACCAGTATTGGTGCATCCCTAAGAATTAAAGCTGGAGACTGACTTCTGAGGTTTCCTCTAGTTGCTGTCAATGGAACTGGTTCCAAAAAAAAAAAAAATGCATGCTGGCTCCCGGATTGGCCAGACTGACTCCTGAATTCCATATTAATTTGTCTCCCTCTGAATAGGCTACGTTGTAGGACACTGCAGTTGTTGCCCTGCCATGTTCTTGGGGAGATATCAGTCTATGGTCCCCATTGAAGTTACAATGAGGTAAGTGGAGCCCAGCACGAGCACTGCACTGCTAAGCACAGAAGGTATGTGTGCAAACATGGCTGCCAGTCTTTGTGGATGACTTTCTGCAGCATCCAGAGTACCCAGACTCCATGCAGCTATTTGCTACAACGTCAGAGATTCAATGATAAGGCGTTCATTTTCCGCTACCGATTAATCCGCAAAAGTGCATGCATCTAAATATTAAAATGAATTTCTGCAGCGTCTCCGAACTCTCTACGGTACAGTCTATCCTCCCATGGAGCAGCAGCGATGATAAGCCAATGAAAAGGATTACCGGGCCTGCGCTTCTCATATCCCCAACACACCTCTCCTCTGGAAACAGATACGTGGACCTCATGCGGCGATTTTGAGTCCTCAATACAACATTCACTATGAGGTTTCCCGGCAGAGAACTCCGCCAGGAGAGCCGTTATCAGTATTGCCAGACATATCTGAAGCAAACAAAGACACAGTCATGGCAAGTAATGCAAAAGATAACTTTTAAAAACACATTAATAAGCTCAGCTGTGGCCAAAGTCAAGTGCAACTCTACAGCTTTGACCAGCTCGAGAATCAAGGTCACGATTCATCTTACTGCTTTCCCTTTACTTCTCCGATCAACTCCAACCTCCCTGACGGCATGTGCGGCTGGTGCAGGATTAAAAAATAAATGCCATCATTAAAGCTCTTATTTAAGGCCGCCTATTACAGCCAAGCGTTTTATAAATTCATTTAGAGGCTAGAAAGCCTCGCAGGTCTCTTCATCACGCTCCGGTTGAGCACTCTTCCTTGAGGAGATGCGTCCGAGTAAAAGGTTCAGCGGAAGAATTATTTCAAATCAAGTCAAATTTTTCTAACAAATTCCAGGGGAAGAGTAGAATTGGGCAATACAACAAGGTCATAGAAACCGTACAAATCTTTTATTACCTCGTAGGCGGTATAACAGTCCCCCAGAAGCCGAGCAGTCATCAACTTAGACAAAAATTCAGCTGCCATCAGTTTTTGATGCTGCGGTGTATCTATATGGCTTTTATATACTGAGCCGGCTGAAGAGACTTTAATATGCATTTGTTTTCATACACGCCATCCCCAGATCTATTGGGAATGTTAAAGCAAATAAGGACTTTCAGCTCAACCTGCTTCTCCCTGCCAAATAATTCCGAGTTACTTGGCTGACACGGAGAGGTGTGTAAAGAAGATACCAAACTCGGATCAAAAAGGCCAGGGCTGAAGAAAAGAAAAAAAAAACACAGGCTGTAGATCCTCAAATCATCTCTGAATTGGTGCTGACACTGTCCTTCCTTCTGGAGGGTGGCTACTTTTGTTCCCCATGGTCCCTGTGTGTGTTGTAAAGTAGCCAGCGCTCCAAGCTCACCCCCCCGATGGACTACAATCTCATGTACAGTTTACTAATTGGTATTGAGATCATAGTCCATCACAGGAGTGAGCTTGGAGCGGTGACTACTTTACAACATACACAGGGATCATGGGGAACAAAAGTAGCCCCCCTCCAGAAGTAAGGACAGTGTCAGCACCAATTCAGAGATTATTTGAGGATCTATAAATAGGATATACAGAATATATAAAACTTAGTTCAAGACGGAGCAGACGACTTGAAAAAATAAAACATGGATTCCCTGCAAAAGGAAAGGGAACGAAGATTTGCAGCAGGGAGCTTATGTCCTTACTCCTGGACACAGCAAAAAACGGAGCTACTTCTACTGTTGGCGGTGAGTTGGGTGGTTGGCCACCATCATGTGCCCTCCCTAGGCTGTACTTTTTTTTTTTTTTGCCTAGTGTCCTACTCCTGAAGGTTATGTTAAGCCTGATGAAGGGGACCCTGCATGGCCCCGAAATGTTAAATTTTTGATGTGACAACATGCGCAAATAAAAAACGCTTTATTTTGGACATCCTCCATTGGTGTGCTAGTGACATTTCTGATGTACACTGTGATGCGTGGCGCCGTCCGCAGCTGCTTCAGCACCCACCTTTCAGCACAAGGGACATTGGGGAAGGAGTGTGGCAGTTATCTACGGCTACTCCCTAAGGTGACGCTATAACCCAATCGTTGGGGGTGCAAGACCTATGCTGTGTCCTTCGATGAACGCAAGAGATTGATAAACTTAGTGCAATAAGTAGCAGACGATGCAAACAAAGCAGGTGGGTATTAGACCCGACCTAAAGTTAGATTAGCATGCAAGGGTTGGTACAATACAAAACCAAAAATTTGAACTGAAGATTGGTGTAAAAGCTTTGTGGAGGTGGCAGGAGATGGCAGAGTGAACTTGGTAATACCCTATGATGTCTAACACACATATATGATGGTCAGGCCTACAATGAGGTGTCTGGGTGGGACACATGCATAGAGGAAGAAAAAAGAAAAGGGAGCAAGCATGTATGTTGATAGACGATGGGGACAGGAATGGGGTGAGAAGGAGGGACCCTAGGGTGCCACTACCCCCTGATTACTATATTAACATAATCTTAAAAAAAACGTAATTTTGACTGTAAGTAGAGAACGATCATCCCTCTATTCATTTTCATAATATGGGAGGAGGACTGTAGTTCACAGGGAAGAACTGGGCAGGTTGATAACAATGTTTTACATTTCAGTGACACACAGGAAGTTACAAGCTTACTGGATTTCTCACAGGATCAACAGTTATTGAACAAATATAACGAAACATTTTCAATGGGAGATTAAACAGATCAAACCAGAGCATATAAGAGGGATTCATTGTTAGGGTTTACATAAATCAAAGGAGATCAGTACAGTTTATAAGTGCATGGAGGCAGCCATATGCGTGGACTACATGTACAAAGCCTCCGGTTTAACAGTGGTATGCTGTACTTGCACTTTGCAGCTCCTTCTCACAATGAGAGTCTATAGCCCTGCAATCAATGCATTCCTCATGTTAATAACAACATATACTTTTGCCACCTCTGTCCATCACAAGGGAAATGCTAGCTGCCCGGCTGTCATGCATGTCCATTTGTGCCAGTACTTTCCAGAATCTGTGCCCTGGAACACATAAGCAGATTAGAAGACCCGACTTGACTGACTTTCTGGTCTTCTTGATGGTTCCTGGTTAGAGACTCGAAGTCCTGAAGACAGAAATGGCCAGACAAATGGTATTCTTATAATGAAGGTCAGCAGCAATGGCGGTCTCTCTCATACGTGATGACAAGTACAATACGGAGCTGGCTTTACCGGCTTATTTATAAACCTCTATAATTAAAGACGGAATTTAAGAAGGTGTCATCTACAGGGCCCTCGGGGAGGACTAGAGTGGAATTTACATTTACCAATGTGGGGTCATTGGCTGGATGACCCTGTCTGACTGCTCAGCTAACAGTCCGGCCATATTGTCTGCATTGCTGTAGTCACATAGCAGATGTCTATTAGCACAGCCATGGCAGGATGCAGGCATTATAGATGTGCCGACAGCTGGGTTTTAATGCAGGAATTCACTGAAGGACACTATGGAGGTGAATGGAAATGGCACACTACACTTAACATGGAAGGCATTACACCCTTCTGGAGCTCTTTAATATGATAACATAAATATGGAAGCACAAGCATGTAAAATGTGGTCACATCACCAATTGCCGATTAGGAAAACGTGACAGGTTGTCTGGTAACAACCCGTCCCCGCCATCACCTATTGATATTCATCTTTCCTGCCCCTCCATTCTTCCGGAAGCCCAAACCCTCTGTAAGCCACAGGTGAAAGCTTACAAAGGATGAACGGGTTCCTCTTCATCATGTGACAGCGTTCAAGCCTAACTATTGGCTGCTCAGGCCCAAGCACTGCATCCTCGGAGGAGGTCCCTCACTCCAGCCCTTATGTCACTAGAAGACTCAAGGGTCAGAGACAGAACCACAATGTGTGTTGGGAGACACGGGTATTGGACACTCCGAGAATGGCTTGTGGGCCCTGCATTAGTCGTGATGATGTCAGCGGGCCTCTGAGCGCTGGATCGGAGGGGAGAAGGTGCCCGAGGGTGCCAGTATCAGGTAAGTTAAAAAAAAAAAAGTCCTTTAAACAGGTACCCTAAACCAGGTATAGCCAAACGTCGGCCTCCAGCTGCAATGGAACTAAAAATTCCATCATACATCTGCTTCTGGAAGTCATGCCAGGTTGTTAATGCTTTATGGGACTTTTAGTTCCACAACAGCTGGAGGGCCGAAGCTTGGTGCTGATGCCAAAGGGAGGGGGGACGCTGATGCCAAAGGGAGGGGGGACGCTGATGCCAAAAGGGAGGGAACGCTATTATTTTGTGTGGGTCCGCCTTTAAAATCCATAGTAGACCCCTACCTGGGATACAGTTCTGGTATGGATTTTGGAGGGGGCCACACATCTTTTTTTTTACCTTTTTAGATTTCAGACTGGGGTGCCTGGAGATTTTGCAAACTTTTAAAGGGCGCTGCGATTGGAAAAAGTACAAAAACGCTCCCTTGGGGATTACCAAGCAGTTAACCCTTGCAGTGCTGGGGTAGCCTCACTGTAGGAGGAGTGTTTTCTATTTCTAACCTGGAAAGATTCTGTAATGTATGAAATAATTGTTATAGTAAGAATGACGAATGTTTCTCTAAGGAAAGGTTTGCTTTTAGGTAAACACTGCAAAGATAACTCAAAATATATATCTATAAAGAAATCAGCCGTGTTTCATTTCACAACGAATAACATCAAAACAAAAGCAATGTAAAAACAAATTCCTGGGGTATGGTACTGCTATAGATGATGGATTCTGTGTGCACACAAATATTAGGCGATCAGCACATGTAGAAGACACAGTGAGCCCCGTCCTCCAATCACACTTCTATTAACATTAGTTCTATTCGCACTATACAGAGCCCGCTAATTGCTGAATCGACGCGCTGGGTTACTACGCCATTAGTAAATGATCCCCACCGGGATTCAGGATGGACGGATGCTACGGCAGGAGCGGTGTACAAGGCACAGAGAGGAGCTGCCTGAGGGCTCAGGATGTGACAGAGCCTCCGAATCAGCTGACAGCCTTCGCCTGTGACCTGCATGACTCAACATTCTCCAAACCCAATTGTCAATTTATCAGCCGCACACTGCTGTGCTAACTCCTCACATCAGACGGGGTAAACAAACGCAGGTCATGTGACCAGACGAGTCGCCGGGAGGCTTGTGAGAACTGCAAACACTTCCATGTAGAACTCTACTGCTACTTGACACGGCATCTGCGGGTGTCAATAAGTCTCCATTGCCAGGAGATCATGGCCGGCACTGCTAACGAAACACACAAATTGCGCATTAAAAATGTTACAATTTGCAGACAAATGAACCGAGAACCAACATGCTTAGGCCCCACGCACGCTACGCACCAAATGTGGAGTTTATTTGCGTTTGGAGCTCATTTCTAACTTATGTAATGCAGTTCTATGAATGAATGCGCACCTAGGCGTCCAGCTGCATCTAGGTGCCTTCAGTCTAGGTCTGTTTACTGAAAAGAGAAATTTCTGTGTTCCGGGTTCGACTAGCCCAGTTTTAGGTCCCGTTCACCCCCAGACACAGTGCGTTCCGGCCCTATTCTGGCCGGGACCCACTGGATCGCATTGCGGCTGGCTCACTTTGTTGTGGGGCAGGAGGGGGCATGGTCCTGCAGTGAAGTGAATGGCACCGCAGCCACGCCCTCCGGCCACAACACGAACAGCCGCATGGGAACGCGTGGCACATCAATGCCTGCGTTCCGGTCCGCTAGCAGCATTTTTTCCTGATGAGACTGGAGGCATTGATGTGCGGCCGATCGCAGTGCGGCTGGAGGGCCTGGCTACGGTGCCATTCACTTCACTGCACCACCACTCCTCCTCCCGCCCCACAACAAAGTGAGCCGGCCGCAATGCAATGCAGTGCATTCCAGCCATAATCGGGCCGGAACGCACTGAAGATGTTGTGAGCTAGCCCTTATGCGTGTAAACGCATGCAAACGCGTCTAAGTCCGGCACAGAAAAAAAGTGATCTGGGTTTATACTTAACCAGATAACTTCTGATGGGCTTAAACACAGCCTGCTAGTGTGCATGAGGAGTTGTAAAGTCCCAGCATATATGATCCTAGATATAACATCAGCATTGTATTAGGGATACATACTACAGGTTCAGGGTGAGCAAACTCTGTCCCTCCAGCTGCGGTGCAACTACAAGTCCCATGAGGCATTGCGAGACTCTGACAGTCACAGGCATGACTCCCAGAGGCAGATGCAGCTGGAGTGCCCAGGTTGCACAGACAAAGTGACTTGCCTAATGTCCTACTGCATCAGTTCACAGCGATGAGCAAAAACAAAAAGGTAGGACAGGATGCATTATAACGCTGCCGCACACAGCATTGTATGGAATATCAAAACTGTCAAGTTTAATAAAAGTAAAAAATAAGGTTTAATAAAGTTTAAAAAAATCACTGTGATGCGTTGTATAATGCACTGGACTCCAGAGGCACAATGCACCGGCAGTCGCACGTTATACGCACCTCAAAGCAAGCCCGCTGGCCCATAAATGTAAGTTCAGGTCACTAAATAGAAATCAGGGATCTCAGATCCCCCCTTCAGTCTATCATGAATGCAGCTGCCAGACTCATTCACCTTACCAACCGCTCAGTGTCTGCATCCCCTCTCTGCCAATCCCTGCACGGGCTTCCAATTACCCAGAGGATAAAATTCAAAATATTAACAATCACTTATAAAGCCATCCACAACTCTGCCCCCGGATATATCTCACACCTTGTCTCAAAGTATTACCCTAACCGTCCCCTCCGCTCATCCATTGACCTCCTGCTTTCCAGCTCCCTAGTCCACTCCTCCCATACTCGCCTCCAGGACTTCTCTAGAGTCTCTCCCATCCTCTGGAACTCTTTAACCCAACCTGTCCATCTCCCACCTTGACTGCCTTTAGGCGTTTCCTAAAGACTCATCTCTTCAGGGAAGCCTATCCCACCTCAACCATCACATTCTCAAACAATTCATCCCCACACAGCTCCCTCCTTATGTATCATTTCCCCCTCCTCTTTCAGATTGTAAGCCCTCAGGGGCAGGGCCCTCCTTACCATCTTGTATTGTATTGTAACTGTAATGTCTTCCTTATATTGTAAAGCGCTGCGCAAACTGTTGGCGCTATATAAATTCTGTATAATAATAATATCAAATATATTCCCACAAATCAGCCCGCTGGCCCATAAATGTAAGAACAGGTCACTGAATAGAAATCTGGGGATCTCATATCAAATATATTCCCACAAATCAGCCCGCAGGCCCATAAATGTAAGAACAGGTCACTGAATAGAAATCTGGGGATCTCATATCAAATATATTCCCACAAATCAGCCTGACGGCCTGCAACAGACAGAACCCAGCGGAGAGAAGTGTACACATCCTACTGTCATTAAATCATTCCCCCAGTCTGCATTTCATTTATAATAAGAGACAGAAATAAGACAGAATGTACACCGCGGATGAGGAAACGACATTATGCAACGCAGGTGACTAGGATTATATGGGATCACTGCAATGTATACAAGGAGGACACTCGCAGAATACAAAACCCCCACACCAGGCTCAATGTATTCAGAATATCAGCTCATGGGACAGTATAAGACCTCTATGAATATCAATTCCTCAGTGGTGACTAAATGGATGGCACTGTGACCCTGGCAGTGCTGGGGGCCCTGGGATCAGTTCCAGCCAAGGGCCACAACCTGAGTTCATATGTTGTGTTTGTCTCCTACAGATGCTTTACTCTGGAGAATTCAGACTCTGACCAAATCGATCCGAGTGGGTGTTGTTAAATATACAGCACCTCCTGACCCTGTCAGTTTTGTGAGCCGATAACTTCCTGTACTACACTCTAATCATTTACAGTGTTCTCAGCTCTTTCTGTGGACTGCAACATACCCGCCCCCTGTGTTCTATAGTCCTGTCCTAATCATTTACAGTGTTCTCAGCTCTTTCTGTGGACTACAACATACCCGCCCCCTGTGTTATGGAGAAGAAAAGAAGGCACTGTGTTCTGTCCTAAGGTGACAACACTGCTACTCCGTAGATACAGTAGAGTAAGTGTTGTCACCCTAAGAAGGAAGTGTGTTACTGGCCAGATCACCAGGTGAAAAAACTAATGCAGCCGCCACATCTAAGGACTGGTAAGCTGTAGTATATGATTTTTTGTTGTTCTTGGATGCACTGTAAGGCCTTGTTCACACCAAATGCAGACCAGATCCGGTCAGGTTTCTGCACACGCAGTGCAGTGGGTTGTGCCTCGTTTTAGATGCGTTTTTGATGCGTCCCAGACCAGATCCAGAGCAGGTAAAATAGGGCTTGCCGCAGTTTTTTCATCCGGTCTGGATCTGGTCTGGATCCACACGCTGCGATGTGAACTGGAGGTCAAAATACCATAGGAATACATTGGACGCAGTTTTGATCCGGTCTGCACCTGCTCTGGTCCGGATCTGCTCCGCGCTTGGTGTGAACAAGGCCTAAGAATACAAGAACATTTTGCATCCATCAGAACTCGGCATGAAAGCCAAGCCGCCAATGGCTGGTGTCATAGATGATCACATGTGCACCACCAATGGCAAATGCAATCCAAATAGAGGCAAAGATGCCACCTTCCTTGGCTGCAAGGAAGGGGTGGGCAACTCCGGCTCTCCGGCTGTGCTCTAACTACAAATCCCCACATGCATCTATCTCTGGCAGTTATGCCTGTGTCAGTCTTGCAATGCATCATGTAGTTCTTCAACAGCTGGAGGGCCGGAGTTGCCCACCCCTGCTGTAAGGGATAGGAGGGTATAGTTCTGCTTTATTGTTAGACCTTTGTGACAATGAATATGGAATTCAGGAACCAGAATGTCCAATCCAGAAGCCATCAGGATTAGTTTTTTTAGAAGCCAGCTCCATTGACAACAACTAGAGAGAACCTCAAGACTTAAGGCGCTAGCTGGAATTTGTAAGGAGCATTGGCGACCTGGCTCCGGGGATCTGTCCAGCCCTGTATTAGACCTACGTGACAAAGGCCAAGTTTACATGACAAAAGCGCCAATCATTGGACATTATTCCTCACAGCCTGAGACATAGAAAAACTGGAAATCACTTATCATCCAATGTATTAGAGATACATGAAGGACTGTCACCTTCAGTGTACAACCACCAATACCAAAAGCAGGAGCTGGAGATCTGATCCCAATACACACTGTATGCAATGACACAATGCAGCCGATTGTATACTTTGACACACTGAGATGTGATCAGAAATACAAAAGTCTCTTTTAACATTATACAATTCAGTGGAATAATGCAAATATATTACAAACACAGAACGTCTAAGAGCAGGGAAGGACATAATGCGGCCAGTGATTGTTACATGACATATTGCTGTGTTACCGTGGGCAAGCAAGCATTCCATATTGAATGAAGGAAGGGTTACAAAGAACATCTCACAGTCATACATTGTATATATGTACCAGTATGGAATGTGACTGGAAACATAACATCTCATACCACCAACCTGCATAATATTAGATGACCCGATCCAATGTAAACTGGTATCACAGCGAGTCAGGGTGACACAGAGCAATGCATGAGGATACAGCTTAAAGAAAGACTCCGGGCAATAATAACTGACCTTTGTAGGGGGGCTACCTCTGCACTGTAAGGCTGGCCATACACTGATCTATTTTTTTAGTTCAACCCACGGGCCGAATGAAAAAAAAAAAAAAATTGACGCGATTCCTCCATCAATACTAACAGCGTGTGGATCAAGGAATCCGGCTGTTTACATTGTATCATGACAGGAGCCGCCGGCCCCTGTCAGAATACCCAACGAGAGCGGGCAGCTCATTGGCTGCCGGTTCTGATCGAGCGAAGAATTTCCGACTGGCTCCTTCCATCAGCTGATCGAGGGATGCCGATCGAAAAGGTGCCGCCGGTCCCTGTCAGAATACCCGACCAGAGCGGGCAGCTCATTGGCTGCCGGCTCTGATCGAGCAAAGAATTTCCGACTGGTTCCTTCCATCAGCTGATCGAGGGATGCAGATCGAAAGGCTGCTGACAGCAAGCCACACACTGTGCGAATTTCGGCTGGTTCCTCAAACCTCAAAAAGTCCGAAATTCAAACAGTGTATGGGCACCTTAAGGGTTAAGTCCTCATTTTGTGTAGGAAGGTCAAATTAAGCGGATATACTCACCTGAAGCTCGGTCCCGCTGCTGTCCTTTAGGCTACTAGACTGGTCCTTGCAGCCTCTTCTTCCCTGAGCTCCAGTCATCATAACATCTGCATTAGATGTGAGGACATCGAGGGACATTGCATGGCCGGAGCGGACGGTGAGAGCTGACTACAGCAGGACCGAGGATCAGGTGAGTATATCTTCTATATCTGAGCCCCTGCACCAAAACAAGCACGGGTGCAAGGGTTGCCCCACTACAAGGGTACAGTTTTTCCTTACCTGGAGTTCTTCTTTAAAGAGAAACACAGAGGCCGCCATTACTGACCTGAAAAAGCAATCTGCCTTGGCTGTCATGCTAATCCAGTAGCTTCCCAACATTTTGAATAGGCATGCATAGAGCTATACTGACTAGGGCCACTACATATTATAAAGGGTCAGTGACTCACAAAGTACTGACGCCAGTAACAGCCAAGCAACCAGCAATGGCAAAGGTTGTGTACTTACTGGCTCCACTGATGAGGATCTGGCTGTACTGCTGGGGCAGAGCATAGGAGCAGGCATGTATGAAGCAAGACATGGCCCTTCATGCATATACTATATGGCAGAGCTGGACAAAGCCCAGGTAGTCAGGTAGCCAATGTTCCTTGGCTGGTACCTAACTTTTGAGGGTTTTCTAGTTGTTGTCTATGGAGTTGACTCCTGGATTGGACAGACTGGCTCCTGAATTCCATCATTTGTCCACCACTGCCCTATGGCCAAAATAATTTGGATACCCGTCCATATGCTGAAGCTCAGGCATTTCCGGTGAACGGTGCTGTTCATGCTACAGTATACAAAAGATGTTTTGAACAATTGTCCACTTGCACAAAGCCAGCTCCATAAAGACTTTGTTCAATGAGTCCGGTGTGGTAGCCCTGACCGCAACCCTACTGGACACCTTTGGGAATGCCGATTGTGACCCGGGTCTTCTCATCCAACATCAGTACCTGACATCACACGTGTTCCTTTTGCCTTAATGGGCACAATTTCCCACCGACACCCTCCAAGAGCCTTCCCAGAAGAGTGGAGCATGTAATAGCTGCAATGGGGGTCAACACTAAATGAATGGCCATGTTTTATCTTTGGAATGGTCAGATGTCCACAACCTTTCTTTAAACTGCAATGAGCAGATGTGCCACATAATGGTCCATAAAGGAACATCCAGGGTTCTGAGGAGTTACTATCACATCCCTATATGTCTATGGGACGCTTGTGTAACATCTACACAGTCACGGAATATTAATACTAAATATATTATATAATATTACAGAACTCAAATCAGTGCACTGCAATATGATCCGACGTATGCAAATATCATACAGCTCATGGTCATATAACCAGACACATTCTATCCCATAGAAGACACAGAGCAAGGCATTATTCACAGAACTACGGGCACTAAATGGCACAGGACAACATCAAACAGGTTCATCAGCCGTCACATGAGAATACAGTACATTGCAATATACAAGACAATCATACACTGTGTATATAATAAGAAATCAAAGATCAGCACTAAGATGACAGAGCCAATGGGAAATTCTATATGTACTTAATAATCGGCTAACTAATCGATTTTGAAAATAATCGTTAGCTGCAGCTCTAGTATCATGGTATAAACAGATTTATACAGCCTAGAATGAGGAAAGAACCAGCTACATACTATTACTTCATATAACCTATACAGCATGGTAAGGCAACCTCGGCCCTCCAGGTGTGTTAAAACTAGAAATCCCATGAGGAACTGCAAGACCGCCAGCCACAGGCATGACTCCCAGAGGCATGATCGAGTTTGTAGTTTCACCACAGCTGCAGTGCTGATAGGGTTGCCACCTGTCCTCAAAACCCGGACTGTCCAGGTGAATTTGGTCCTGTAGGTGCAGGCCAGCTATAACCCAGGCACCCAGGCACACTTATTATAGCTCTGAGATCATGTCTGGTAGATTGTATTACCCTGACCTGCCTCCAGCAAGCATGGGTCACCTGTTACAGTGTAGCTAGCTCCTCATACTACAAAGCAGAGACTAGGCACTAAACGGTAAAAAAAAACTTTCATAGATGTCCTCTCTGATATGTATCTGCTTTGCATGCTGGGTCCTGTAGTTCCACCCAGGCAAACTGGAACTGAAGAGCTCTTTAAAAGTTTCAACAAGGCTGCTCAAAGCTAGCTGTACACACTGCTCTTATGCAAGCTGAAGCCCAGGTGAACAAAGCCTTGAGGAAAACCCAACTCTACAGTTCAGGACCACTCTTAAACATCTGATATCCAAAGGGATGCAGGGGATGCTGAAAATCACAGTAGCAGTCTGCACTACATAGCTGCTCTCTCCCAGATGTGGCTCCATTGGCTTTCCTTCTGCACACTGAACACAGGGAGTAGCTCGCTTGGCACCGCCGCCACTCAGAGAACACCTTGTATTTTTTTCTGAAATCCAAAGAGATGCAGGGGATGCTAAAAATCACTGTAGTAGTCTGCGCTGTATAGCTGCTCTCTTCCAGCTGAGGCTCCATCGGCTTTCTTTCTGCACCAGCCAGTGCTGCTACCTGGGCCACTTTAATGAGCATATAGGTAGAAGCCAAAGGGGCACTGGGGATGCAAAGTCCCATTAAACAGTTATGTACATGAACCCTAAAAGCTGACCGGCATTCATATACATTTCTTCCCTTAAAGGAGAACTATGGGGTCAGGGCTTTTCCCCATAGTTCTCCTAAGGGTCACGGGAGAACACAAACTAGCGTCCTCCCGTAACCGAAATGTCAGTATATAGCGAGCTGCAGCTCGTGGTATACTGAGACGCAGCCGGGACCGATCCCGGCAATACTGTCTGGATCCAGCCAGCTGCGGGATTGACAGCCAGCTGTACCCGCCCCCTCCCATGTCCGTTTCGCCAGTCAATGCTGGAGGAACGGACAGGGGAGGAGGGGACTGCCTGCAGGGAGCCGTGACAGTCACCGCTCTCTGCAGGGACAGGATCGAGAAGTGAGCGAGCGACGGTATGTGTTCGCTCACTTCCCGATCTACTGAGCCGACGTGTGACAGTCTCATTATCACAGGTCGGCTCAGATTATGAGGCTGAGTGAAAATCCCTCGCTTCATAATTCTCCTCTAAATCCCACACCAATCCTTGCTTCTTCCTTTCTTTATTACTTTGATGCTTTTATTATGCTCGCTTGTTTACAATATTATTACTACAGCCACTGTAAGCCAATACAACCTAATGCTGTGGGTGACAAGTCGTCTCTACAAACCACAACACTTCCCGGGACAGATCCGACGTTCCCTGGCTTACCATCTGTGCCCGATTGACTGTTCCTAAACTTTTAGGCTGGGCACACACCTTACAACCATGGTTGTAAGGTACTTAAAAAAAACACGTACGATCTGCCTATCTTGCATAGGCAGATCGTACTTGCGAGGGGCGGGCTTCCGATGACCGCAATGCCGAACTGGCAGTGTGCGCTTGCGCACTCCGGCCCGTACGGCTTTTATCGTACGAACATGCCACAAACCCGCCGAACATCGTACGATGCTCGGCGGGTTTTCGAACATGTCCGTAAGTTAAAAGTCGTGCGACCTTACAGTAGTAGAGGTCGCACGACTTCCACACGCCTTACGATAATCGTACGATCGCGGGATTTCCCGCGATTATCGTAAGGTGTGTGGGGACCTTTAGGCTTAATGGAATTGATAGCCTCTTGCAGTGTCTTTGTATGACATCTTCAGCTCTAGTCATATACTGCTTGAAGGGAATGTTTACACTTTTCATGGCTGACTTGTACACATGAATGTATAAGAGATAAGCTGGTTGTAAATGATCTCATCAAGAGACTTTAGTGTTTTACAAACCTTGTTTCTTTGTATACTTTGTATCTATATTTGTACCTGGGGCCTGGCAGCCATATTTGCTTATTGCAGATGGAATCCCTGCCTTCTGATTTGCCGTGCTACACAATGGTTGTGTCTCACTGCTCCTTCTCTCAGTGCATGTCTAGGAGTTGTCTGACTGTCTGAGCTTTGCCTGACGGGTGGATATCTTATATCTCAGTAGCTGTTATGTTAGGCAGTCATTGCACGGTGGCTGATCTTCCGTGTCTCTGGTGGCTAATCTACAAATCTCTAATCTTAATGCAATAACATGGAAGAAGAGCAAGCTTGTAAACATGGAAAACCTACATACCAATACTGCGAGATAAACACTGCAAACGTGCGCTCACTGAAAACACCCAGCACCCGAACGTGCGTTGGATTTGTAGTTTCACCACAGCCGGAGGGTCGGAGTTGGCCTACCCCTGGCATAGGGGAATGTGAGATTGGTGTTTTTTGCCATCTGTGTCGCATTAAGGAGATTTCCCTTCACTTCCTGCCCTGCAGGCTCAAGGGGAAGTGAAACTATATCTCTCCAAAGTAAGGGAAATTCCTTCCTACACAGTTGTCACCAAGACAAGTGTCCCCATTGGAAGGTTTCCCCTCTGTTCTAGTTCTGGTGGCAACTCACGGTTTTGTATTCATCCTTCGCTTTTATTCCCGGGTGACATTGTGATCAGGGCAACTAGAGAGAGCGACCCTCCCTAAAGGACAACACTCAACAGGGGTTGTCACCACTCATCCATCTATTTAAAAGAAAAAAAAACGTTTTGCCTTTAGCAATCATCTATACTCATAGGAGGAGAAAAACTGGAGTAACCGCATGGCAACCAATCGGCTTCTCTCTTTCATTATCAAAGCCTAACTGAACAAGCTGAAGAGAGAAGCTGATTGGTTACTATGGGCAACTGCTCCAGATTCTGTCTGCTCCAGGAATGATGGTTCAAGGACACTTACATTGGCTTAGTGCAAGTATCCATATCTGATATCCGGAGGGATGCCGAAAAATCACTGTAGTAGTCTCCCCATGCTACATATAGTAGTAATAGCTGTGATCTTCCATCTGCGGCTCACGGATGCCGAGTACAGGAAGGCACTCTGCGAACACCTTGTGGGGGATTTATCATAATCTGGTGCACTTGCCTATGGCAACCAATCAGCTTCTCTCTTCAGTTTGTTCAGTTAAGCTTTGAAAATGAAAGGTGGATGCTGATTGGTTGCCATGCACAGCTGCTCCAGATTTGATCAATTCCCCTCCTTGTATGTTACTCAGTGAACGTAAGGCATTCTCTGATTGGACAAGGTGAAGACCGTGATCCCTCCCCCGCCCCCCCGTACACCTTGTCCAATATCCACAAGGTGTTCTCTGAAAGGCGTCGGTGCCCAGCAAGCGACTCCCTGTGATCGGTGTGTAGAGGGGAAGCCGCAGCCATTACTGTATGTAGCAAGGGCTACTCCAGTGATTGCCATCCAGATATCAGATATGGATACTTACCCCAAGCCGAGCTGGCCAATGTAAGCTTGCAGAGAAAACACACCTCCCGGAGTTCCGCTTTAACATTCTCTTGGTAAGATAGAACATCGGTGTCATGGATGCCAACAATCCAGAAATGGGTTGTCAGTAAAGGAAAGCGTCACATGAAAATAATGAAATGTTCTAGTACCTCCTGAATCTCAGAATCCAGATATGTCAGCGTGGTGCCAACCTGTCATATGACGGCTGCCATGGCAGGTGAACACGGATACAGAATATCATTACCAACACACAGCGACGTCATTGCTGAGCACTAGATCCATGTGGACTATACAATCACCGCCCTGTGTGATAATAAGTTTGGGCCGTCTGTAGATTCTCAGCCGCCCCTCCGATGTGGGGTTAATATAACTGAATTACAAGCACGGGGAATGCACTTTAAATCACAGCATACGTATCAGTCGTTAACAATTCACAGCTTGTCCTGGACCTGATAAACCCAATCACCCCCCAAGAGGATCTATTCATAAAAAGCTACAATCACATCTCATCTATTATAAACAAAGAACTGGACTGGTTGCTATGGGCAACAACTCCACTTATGTGCCTCTCCATATAACACAAGCCCCCCCAAGGAACGAGCCTATGACCAGTGGCAGCTGTGCAATGCATGCTGGGACTGGTAGTTGAAGCCCAGGTCGTGCAGGCATGCTGGTGCTTGTAGTTCCACCCCAGACACCCAGGCTGTATTTGATGTGCAGAGCATGCTGAGACTTGTAGTTCCACTGCGGGCACCCAGGAGCCAATGTATGAACAAAGCATGCTGGGATTTGTAGTCCCCCAACAGCCTCTGCCCTCTATTTACACCTAAACCCAGGTTGATGGGCATCACACAGGTGTGTACGACACGTCACAGGAAATATAAGCAAGTAGCCCAGCGCGGGGCCCCTGCCCTGGCCGCGGACACCTCACTGTGGCCCCATCTAGCGCCAGGCTTGGAGAGCGTGTGTGAGCTGTGATGTGATCCTGGGCTGTGTGTGTATATATGACATGAATAGGGCGGGGGCAGACGGATTACATAATACACACCTCCGATGTCCAGGGCTGAGTCACCGCAAGCACACCATTATACTCCCCGCCACACATGCATCAATTGCCTGCACATGCAATTAGAATTGCTCATGCAATCTTGGGTCGGCGGCACCAGACACGCTATTGCTACATTCACACATGTAAATATTGTCTACATTCTTTCTTGAATCTTGCTGAGCTTGGTGTATGTCTTACAGATCTGTGAAGTATCAGAGGGAAACTCCCTGTGATATAGACCGGTCACTGCTACTCTCTCTCCTAGTGTGGAGTGACTGGTCTTTTCTCCGCCCCCTTTCTGCAGGCAGCCTGTAATGTAATACATTATGGCCATTAGGTGGCGCTGAAGAGCACAGCAAATAGGTATTTACTTTCTATGCTCGTTCTAGTGGCCATAATGTTCTATTACATTACTTTCTATGCTCCTCAGCTCCATCTAGTGGCCATAATGTTGTATTACATTATATGCTCCTCCTAGTGGCCATGATGTTGTATTACATTACATTCTATGCTCCTCAGCTCCTCCTAGTGGCCATAATGTTGTATTACATTACATCATTACATTCTGCTCCTCAGCTCCATCTAGTGGCCATAATGTTGTATTACATTACTTTCTATGCTCCTCAGCTCCATCTAGTGGCCATAATGTTGTATTACATTATATGCTCCTCCTAGTGGCCATAATGTTGTATTACATTACATTCTGCTCCTCCGCTCCATCTAGTGGCCATAATGTTGTATTACATTCTCTCCTCAGCTCCTCCTAGTGACCATAATGTTATTTTACATTACTTTCTATGCTCCTCATCTCCATCTAGTGGTCATAATGTTGTATTACATTACATTCTGCTCCTCATCTCCATCTAGTGGTCATAATGTTGTATTACATTACATTCTGCTCCTCATCTCCATCTAGTGGTCATAATGTTGTATTACATTACTTTCTATGCTCCTCAGCTCCATCTAGTGGCCATAATGCTGTGGCCCTCTTTAGCATCTTGTCTTGAATTGTATTGTGATTGTAATGTCTTCCTTATATTATAAAGCGCTGCGCAAACTGTTGGCGCTATATAAATCCTGAATTAGAATAATAATAATTACATTACATTCTGCTCCTCAACTCCCTCTAGTGGCCATAATGTTGTGTTACATCCTCTCTTCAGCTCCATCTAGTGGCCATAATGTTGTATTACATCCTCTCTTCAGCTCCATCTAATGGCCATAATGTTGTATTACATCCTCTCTTCAGCTCCTTCTAGTGGCCATAATGTTGTATTACATCCTCTCTTCAGCTCCATCTAATGGCCATATTATTGTATTACATCCTCTCTTCAGCTCCATCTAGTGGCCATAATGTTGTATTATATAGCATTCAACCTGAATAGAAATTATACGACAAACGTTTGTTTTGCCTCTGTGCACAGAATGAATGTTTACAGAGATTCTCAGGGCGAACGGCTCTACGAATAGTTCATAAGCAGACACCTTAAAGTAAGAGTGGTCAACTCTGGCCCTCCAGCTGTTGTGGAACAGCAAGTCCCATGAGGCATTGCAAGAACCTGGCAGCAACAGGCATGACAAGAGTTGTAGTGTCACCTTAGCCGGTGTACACCGGTGAGATGAGATAAGAAGCTGGAAGATATGCAGTGTGAAGGTCTCTGCAGTGCTGTACTTCCCTGTTAGTCATATAATCAGATCCTGACTGACTACATATTGGTATTCTGAGCTCAGACTGACATGTGCGTGGTGTCAGGTATTAGTCATAGTCCCTGGGAGTGGTGCTGATGCTCTGACAGCTCGATCTCCTCTATATAGATGAGTATTTCTGGTATTCATTATCACACCTCTGTGTCTTCAGTCCTCCCCTCCCATCTGAAATGGGCACACGGCTCAGTCCCAGCTTCTTAGGGAGAAGACAGTCACTGGCCCTCGCTGCCAGCAGCATTATAGAAATAAAAATCCAAGCAGAACCTACATACATGAGGAAGCAGTGCCACGTAGTCACTTTTCCAGCCATATTGGGGTAACGCCTCCTTTATATTTGTTACATTTCCATGATATAAAAATTGCAGATTGAATTTTAAATGGCTGAAAAAACATAACTAGCTTTCACCTTTTAGGTACATGCTGAAAGAATGGCGTCTGCAGTGAGCAGTAAGCGGCCCTTCCTATCAATAGCAACCCCTGTTCAGGAGACACGGGATAGGTCAGCTGACTCGGGACACGCATTCATAAGGGGGGTGTTGGGGATCCCCATTAAACGTATGGAAAGCACAGGGGCGGACGTGGCTTCCTTGTATGGGCTGTGGGGGTTAGTAAGCTGTGTGTGTCGCCACGAAGACACATGAACAGCAAAGGCAAGACACTTTTAACCCCCCCCCCCCCCGCCCCCCCTCCCGCCCCCCCCCCGCATCCTGCAACTGATATTTCTTATTTCTTTATACCTTAAAATAAATATGTGCTGACATTAAAGTGATATTAAAGTCAAAAGTTTTTTTAAGCATTTCCAAATGCATTTTAAGTAATTTACAATGAATGCTGTTCCCTGGTGTATAAATGTTTTAGTTTCTTCCAGAACCAGCTGATCCCCTGAGCATTGGCTCAGATATCCTGTTTTTGGGTGGCTCCTTTTCCTTGCAGGGTCCTATGGAGCACCCTTGTGTGTGCTAGGAAGCTGAGTGTGTCTCCACAAACTCAAAGCAATGCAAGCCTCCCCCCTGTTCCCCCGCTCCTGGCTCCTCACTCTTCCTTCCTCGCCTTTTCCTTCCTCTCTCTCCAAGCTAGTAGAAGGACAGCTGCTGGAGACTGTGCTCTTCCAGGGGGCGGGTCCAGGATGATCGGGGCTCAGTGGAAGTGGGTAGAAAATGCTGTTCGTCAGCTGATCACTGTGCAGCTTCCATTCACAGGCCAGGGGCGGGTCCAGGTTGACATGAGCTCAGAGAAAGTGAGTAAATGATGCCGTTCAGCAGCTGATCACTGTGCAGCTTCTATTCACAGGCCAGGGGCGGGTCCATGATGGCCTGGGCTCAGTGGAAGTGGGTTAAATGATGCTGTTCGTCAGCTGATCACTGTGCAGCTTCCATTCACAGGCCAGGGGTAGGTCCAGGATGACCTAGGCTCAGAGGAAGTGGGTTAAATGATGCTGATCACTGTGCAGTTTCCATTCACAGGCCAGGGACGGGTCCAGGTGGGTTGATGATGCTGGTCATCAGACTGAGGACATCTAGTGGCATAAAAAAGTACCGCAGTGGGAAATCTCTGGATGTCAGCTGAATATTGCAGTTAAAGCCTCCTCTGTTCACGTATCCTGTAATGGGCTATTTATGTTATTTGTGGCTGGGATTCTGCTTTTTAAGTGGGCCGGTCATGACTGGAACATGGAGTCTTCCATTGCTGAACTTTCCTTTCGAAAATACTCATTGCCTTGTGTCTTTCTTACAACGCCAATGTCACTGGCAAGGACAAGAATGATGAAAAAAGACTGCTGACCTCACTTTGACTTTCCCAATCTGCAGACTTGTGGCAATCGGAGATTCAAAAGACATTCAAGCCCAGAAGGGGTCATCAAATCAGCCAGCATATTCCAAAGGAGAGGTCAGCTAAGGCAGCCCCCATACTTCTCCAGTACAGGTTTGCTTTACAATAGACTAGGGGTAGGCAACTTGGGCACTGCAGCTGTGCTAAAACTACAAATCCCATAATGCATCTGCCTCCGGGAGTCATGCTTGTGGCTGTCAGAGCCTTGCAATGCCTCATGGGACTTATAGTTCCACGACAGCTGGGTTGCTGAGGTTGCCTCCCCCTGCAATAGACGCCCCTCTATGAAGCAGACTATGTCCCATCCTCAGCGTGTGTGTTGATGAATCACACTACAGTGTCATAGTAATCTGTAATCAATTACGTCGTCGTATGTCTCTGGCGCTGCCTCTGGGTGATAAATCCCCCTTAAAGTGATGGCAGCTCTCTGAGGCATCGCCGTGCCTGACAAGCTTAGATACGCCGTCTCTGCAACAAATTATTTTAGGATGCTGGCGACCGCGATTTGGCCATTTTTATCATGCGTCTGCACTGGCGTTTAATCTCATCTTCCCCGGCCGGGCCAAGAATTGGAAAGCTGGCAAACTCCACTGGCAAAATGAATCAAATATCCCAGCAGCAGCTTATCTGTCGCCTTGTATTATCAGAGCCGTACAATGCACATGTGTGTCAGCGTCTGGGTCCCTTGGGTATTACACCCAATACCATGCAATAGGAGTAGAGATATCCCCCGCACTCCTTACAGCAATCATGACCTAGCATGCTTACATGAGCAGTGGTGCTTGTATGGATGTCCACGGATGGCACTGTGCGTATCCGAATGAGGGCCCAATGAGGGTCACCAGCACTCAAAGGATGAGCTTACATCCTTGTGTTTTTATAGAAGAATCGTGTCACATACATTACACAGCCAGGGCGCCTTCATCAGGGCGAACATAGGTCACTATATTAGTCCTGATGAAGGGACCCTGCGTGGTTCCAAAACGTTGGCTGTGTAATGTATGTGACATGATTCTTCAATAAAAACACAAGGATTAAAGCTCATTTAAGTGCTGGTGACCCTTATTGCTGCTAAATATGCAATAAAACGGAGCGCCCGCGACATGCGTTACGCACCCTATGTGGAGGGGTGGTGCACTGCTTGTTACAACACATCGCACGGTTTCCTTGTTTTTCCCTTTTTATTGCCACAAAATGACATTGCGTTCATTTCTATGCACTGCAGCAGATTGCGATGCGGGGTAGTGTGTTGCAACCGTCTGCACTGCTTAAAAATGGAGCCTGTCCTATTTTTTTTCAGTGCACACCATTGCCAGAGCATCGGCGTGAATAAGACTCATAGGACATAAGGCGAATTGCCTTGTCTATGCGTTGGGCAATGCTGTGTAAATGGGCCCTTCGGGTGGCCATTGACAGACAGATGTCTCTTCTACAATAAGGTTAAAGCTGCCATCAGATAAGGCGTTAGTCCCATAGAGGGAATTTCATGCTTCTCTCTGGGTTTGGCAGTTGCCAGGAGAACGGTACTTGCCTGACTGCATTGTGCCAAGTGTAAAGTTTGGGGGAGGGTTATTTTTCAGGGTTTGGGCTTGGCCCCTTAGTTCCAGTGAAGGGAACTCTTAAGGCATCAGCATACCAAGACATTTTGGACAATTTCATGCTCGCAACTTTGTGGGAGGAGTTTGGGGATGGCCTCTTCCTGTTCCAACAAGACTGGGCACCAGTGCACAAAGCATGGTCTATAAAGACATGGATGGGGGAGTTTGGGGTGGAGGATCTTGACTGGCCTGCACAGCGTCCTGAGCTCAATCCGATAGAACACCTTTGGGATGAATTAGAGAGGAGACTGCGAGCCCGGCCTTCTCCTCTAACATCAGTACCTGACCTCACAAATGGTCCAACATTCCCATAGACACACTCCTAAACCTTGTGGATGCCTTCCCAGAAGAGTTGAAGCCGTTATAGCGGCAAAGGGCGCAGCCAACCCAATACTGAACCCTACGGACTAAGACTGGGATACCATTAAAGTTCATGTGCGTGTAAAGGCGCCCCAATACTTTTGGCAATATAGTGTACTTCTAACAGCATGGATGGAGGAATCTCCCCTGCTGGCTATTGTGATCTGACCATGTTCAATGTTACACCCTAAATATCAGTAAAACATGAAACGTGGCCAGAAAGGTCAACTTTAACCCTTTGTTAGGACAGACAGTCCTGTTCATCTAGTTTACAAGTGATAATAAAAATCTGCCAACACAGTACAGACGGGTTGTATAGATGCCATTCAATATCAGGTAGTAGCGCTCTTTCTTGTGTTTTTCTGTTTACAGTACAGACGGGGTTAATCATGGCAAACACAACCCCCCGGCCCCCTCAAACATTGAGAACTAGGCCAGATGTGTCTGGAGTTTCCAGAAAAGAGCATCTCAAAAAAGTCATCTGCAATTTTTGAATATTTTGAAACCTTTTGCTATGTGAATGAGAACATGTAACAAATATAACGTAGATGTTATTCCAATTTGGCTGCCAAAGTGGAGATACACTTTCAAGTAGTTAGTGTATTCTCTCCTTTATCGTCCTGTACGTCTGTACACTTATATACGTCCATGTTTATTGATTCAGGAGCTGGCCTTCAGCTGTCAGCGTTCCACTGATAAATATAACCGTCTTTAGATAAATTCTACTATCTGCAAAGATTGGGTGCTGTAAAATAAACTTCAATTAAAATTTATGGCCCAGAACAATGTTATTCAGCGCTCCCAGTACTGTACCGGGCTGGAGACGGCTACAGAATCTCGCTGCCTCTGTCAAGACATTTTCCTAGGTACACAACACTTTAATCTAGAACGGAATGTTTATGACTTGACAAAGAAATGCATAGAAAAAGCAGACTTCCTGCAGGGCAGTAATACCAGGGGTGGAGATGACACAATTGTGACCGGGCCCAGGGAGGTGAGGGGCCCAAGTTTAAAGTGACAGTCCACCTTTTCGCCTCCCTAAGTAAAGCCCATCTTCTTATATTTCAAGTGATACTAAACTCAGGAGTTAAATCTTAAAATGCATTTAAGAACCCTAACTATTAACAGAAATGTCTCTTATTTGTGTATCACTCGGCTGTAGATCCTCCAATCATCTCTGAATTGGTGCTGACACTGTCCTTCCTTCTGGAGGGGTGGTTACTTTTGTTCCCCATGATCCCTGTGTGTGTTTTAGTAGTCACCACTCCAAGCTCACTCCCGCAATGGATCACAATCTCTTGTTTAGTTAACTTATTTGTAGTGAGATTGTAATCCATCACAGGAGCGAGCTTGAAGCAGTGACTACTTTACAACACACAGATTTGCTTGAAAAAAAACACCTGTCAGGATGGGAGGGGGGAATGGGAGGGAAATAGATTCTAAATGGAGTTGGGCTTTAACTGTAACCCCCTCCCCCCACTCAAAATCTACCCAATTTTAAATGTGGTTCTCACTTTAAATGTGCATCAACAGCCATTAGATACTCGGGCAGTGGCGGAACAACCGCCGGTGCAGGCGGTGCGGGCGCACCAGGGCCCCGGCCTGGGGGGGCCAAGTACAGTCCCAGCACCGGATCGATACCCAGCGGCCAGCGGGCCCCACATCTCTGCACCGAGAGTGTCGGATCATCCGTTCATCCGACACTCCCGGCGCAGAGATGGGGGGCCCGCCAGCCGCCGGATACTGATCTTAACATCTGGCACTCCAAAATGGGGGGGGCGCCCCACGACGCACTGAAATGGGGGGCCTGTCCGCCGGCTGAGATATTGGGTGTAGTGAGGTGGCGTGGGGGGTGGGTTTATACAGTGGCGGAACTGCAGCCGGTGCCTCAGCCTGGGTGGGCCCAGCAGAGTCCCTGTGCATAGATGGTGGGACTTGCCGGCCGCTGGATAGCACCGGATCGCTATGCAGCAGCCAGCGGGCCCCCAGTCTCTGTGCCGGGAGTGTCATCCGAGTGTCACTCCCAGCACAGAGATGGGGGGCCCGCCAGCCGCCGGATACTGATCTTAACACCTGACAATCCAAAATGGGGGGGAAAGTACTGTTGCAGCAATGGGGAATGGCACCCTCTATAGAGGACTCCAAATCTCAGCAG
>NW_017306285.1:1141205-1164788 GCF_000935625.1 Nanorana parkeri | reverse complement strand
AGAGCGTAGTCCAGACACAGTGCGGTGGTTGTGGGGGGGGGGGGGGGGGGGGAATCTTGCACCAGGGCCCTTTGTTCCTTAGGTCCGCCACTGTACTTGGGTATTCATTTAGCTCCAACTACTGTATTAATGTTATCTTCCCAGCTAATTCTCTTCTCTTCCTAACACAGCTCAGACTTGATTTACATAAATTGAACCTCAGAACGTTCTCATAGTTTGGGAGGAATAGTATTTCTATAATGAATGTCCTTTGAAGATTATTATATCTCCTACAAACCCTACCAATTAAAATTCTTTTCTCAAGACAGTGACAAGAGAATTTGTTAGGTTCTTGTAGTCACATCGGTCACACAGAATAAGCAATAGCTACCTCGCCAGAGTTTTTATGGCTGGCATAACAGCTAAGCAAGTAGCATTTGGAGAATAAGAAGTCGGCATTGGCAACTTCCCTGTTTATCTGAAGAAAGGTTTCCTTCAATTAATGTGCTTGCTTTAAAATTCTAATGGTCACACTAAACATATTGGCACCCCAATGCAGGGCTCACAACCCAAAAACGTAATTTTACAAAACATTTCCTCACTTGTGATTACGTCTGCCCGAGGCGAAAATAAGAAATTGCTTTGTCTACACGGCACACAACAAACATTATTCATGCAACATTAAGCAGAACAGCAAGATCAATTACATGGCTGTCCTGCCTTATCTAAGAACATTTAACACTATTTATCACTCTATCTGTAAACGATACAACAGCCCGATGTATATCATAGAAGTGAAGAAAACAGCAAAAAAGCAAGGATGATGATGTGCAAAATGCAGGAAAAGAAGCCAATCAAATGTCAGCATTCATCTGCTGATTGGTTGCTAGTGGGTGCTGCGTTTGTGTATTGTTGTTTATGTTATCGAATGGGCCCTAAAATCGGTTTTGCATTTACAAAGCAATATTTGTAGTTATCAGGGCAATAGTATTGCTTACAAAATGATTTACTTACCATAATTCTAGTCAGTGCCTAAAAAGCCCTCCATGACATCCAGCTCTTAGCCTTTTGGCTTCGGAACTGTCTCTTTTTGTCTACATAAATATGAACAAATAAAAAGCTATAGATTTGTAAGTTGTTCTACCGTGGAAAAGTTGAGTTTGGCTTTGCAGCTCAGCTCCTATACTACCAATGGCTCAATGATCTCTATGCACTGCATTTAATATATGGCTGCTGGTCTAGATATGCTCACTAGAGTGTTGACCTGCAGATGTCGCTAAAATGACTATTGTATTACATCTGTACAGTGATTACGTTCTATAAGACTGATCAGATCCCTGGGTCATTTTATCCTTGCTGCACACACTCATTGAAAATGATGTAATTGCCACTATTGTGTGCAAATCCTCATTACATGTTTATTGAATAGATGCGTATATTCAAGTGCAATACACAAGCTCCAGCACTATTATCTGGATGTACACTGTCCATACAATAGAAGTATTTACCATGATAAAAACCATTCACATATTTTCTTGGCCATTTACTGGTGTAATTCCCTCATTATTATTAGTATTATTAATGCCAAATAATTAGCAACTGGACTGGGAGACAGAAAACACGCGTGGAGCGTCTGATTGAATTTAGACGCTAATTAATCTTTTTTGCTTCACATTAAACATACAAAAATAAATTAATTTGCTGCTCTCATAAATAAATCAAATTGCAAATCACTTGACTGTCTAAGCCACCTCGTGTATTGGCTGGATGTAAGACAGATGTACGGGGAAATGTCAGCAAGGAATAAAATTGTTATGTTCTACAGAATTAGAGACAGGGGGACAGAGGAAGAGAGAGAGACAGTTCTGGATGGAGAGAGAAGGAAAAGAGAGAGACACAGACAGAGGGAGAAAAAGAGAGAACATGAGGGGGATGGATGAGAGGAGAACAGAGAGAGACACAGACAGGGGGAGAAAAAGAGAGAACATGAGGAGGATGGATGAGAGGAGAACAGAGAGAGACACAGACAGGGGGAGAAAAAGAGAGAACTAGAGAGGGATGAATGAGAGGAGAACAGAGAGAGACACAGAGGGGGAGAAAAAGAGAGAACTTGATGGGGGGGGGGGGGGGGGGGCGAGAACAGCAGAGGGATGAATGAGAGGAGAACAGAGAGAAACAGACAGGGGGAGAAAAGGAGAGAACATGAGAGGGATGAATGAGAGGAGAACAGAGAGAGACGCAGACAGGGGGAGAAAAAGAGAGAACATGAGGGGGATGGATGAGAGGAGAACAGAGAGAGACGCAGACAGGGGGAGAAAAAGAGAGAACATGAGAGGGATGAATGAGAGAAGAACAGAGAGACACAGACAGGGGGAGAAAAAGAGAGAACATGAGGGGGATGGATGAGAGGAGAACAGAGAGAGACACAGACAGGGGGAGAAAAGGAGAGAATATGAGAAGGATGAATGAGAGGAGAACAGAGAGACACAGACAGGGGGAGAAAAAGAGAGAACTAGAGAGGGATGGATGAGAGGAGAACGGAGAGAGACACAGACAGGGAGAAAAGGAGAGAATATGAGAAGGATGAATGAGAGGAGAACAGAGAGACACAGACAGGGGGAGAAAAGGAGAGAACATGAGAGGGAGGAATGAGAGGAGAACGGAGAGAGACGCAGAGAGAGAAGGAGAAGAATGGAGCAAAGAATAAAGAGAGAACAAGAGGATGAGAGAATTTGAAGCAAATAGAGAGACATAGACAGGGAAAAAGAGAAATAGGAAATAAAGAGAAAAAGATAGCAAGAAAGAGAGAGAAGGGGGAGGAGGGATTAATGAAAGGAAGACAGAGAGAGGGAAGAACCTGAAAGAGGCAAGAGACAGAGAGACAAAAAGAAAAAGAGAAATAGAGGGAGGAAGGAAGGGACAGAGGAAGGAAGGAAGGGAGTAGGGACAGAGGAGAGGAAGGAAGAGACAGAGAAGAGAAAGGAAGGAACAAAGGTGAGGAAGGAAGGAACAGAGGAGAAGAAAGAAGGGAGGAAATACGGAAGGGGGAAGGTAGGAAAGAAAGGACAGAGCACAGGAAGGAAGGGAAGAAAAAGGAAGCGGTAAGGTAGGAAAAAAGGGAAGAAAGGAGAGAGGGAGGCAGAAAGAAAGGATGGGAGGTAGGAAGGAAGTAGGGGAAAGGAAGGAAGGGAGGGGGGAAGGAAGGTAGGGGGAAGGAAAAAGCAAAAGGGGGCAGAGAAGGAAGGAAAGGAGGGAGGGGAAAAGAGGAAGGGAGGGACAGAGGAAGAAAGGAAACCAAGGGGGAAGGGAGGGAGGGAGGAAGAATGAAGGAAGAAAGGAAAAAAGAAAGGAAGAAAAATTGATGATAAGAAAAGTAATAATGCTTTATAGTGGGTTTAACAAAGTTAGAACAGGGAAGTCAGCATGATAGGAAGCGCTGTCTGGTTGTATTTTGTCAAAGCAAGCATTGTTGAATATTCAGTGTTAACATCTGCTAGACTTAAAAACTAAAGTGCAACTTTAAGAACAATTAATTTGGGCAAAATAACAAATGATATACAGTATATGCGATTAATTCTTTAGCTAGCATGAACACAGCAATTGCACACTGTAGACCCATCAGAAAAGAGGGGGGACCTAGAACCAGGGAACACACTGGTCCGTATTTTCTGCCTTTCAAGGCCATCGGTGGGAAAAAAAGCTGACAGTTGCATAATGTGAATGCCAGAATGAAAACAGCACAAATGCAACAAGTAGGTATGTGGCTCTCCTGGAACAGTTCAAATGTAAAATTTTTGTTGACTGTACCTTTAAGACATATTTCAGAATGAAGCCCTTCGTGTCCGAGCGACCTCAATAGTCCCTGGAAACCCCCCTTTCTTGGTGGAGCCCTGGTAATTGATGACTTCGGTGCATATTCCCGAGCGTTCAAATTAATAACGGTTCACAGCCACACATACATGACAACCAGATCAATAACCTCCCTTAAGGTTTAACTGAGTCAATCATTACCCGACAAAGACTACATGAGAGATCAATGGAAACAATTTATCTTCAGTGCTCAATGCTTCAGATCCATGTTTATATAGAGAGAATATGCCTATGGCCATGCAGAGATCTATTCTATTTACCTGCCCTGGCTACTGCCCAGCATACTGATGCCCGCCATCTCCTGTTCTCCGCAAACGAGCAGAATCCATGCAGATGAAAGATTTTAGTGCCACGCGGTCTTCCGCACGGAAAACTGCGTGGAAAACACAAACGCTATATGTGAATGGAGCCTTAACAGCACGAGAAAAAAGCAGCTCTGGCTGCAATACTCACTTCCTATCCTGTGCTGTCTCCTGCAGTAATTTCTTTCTGCCCCTAGATGTCCTCAGTCTTCCCAGTGTCATTTGAGCCAGAAGAATGAGGACATCCTGTGACTGCAAGGCGTCAAGGTTGTGCCTCGTGAGGGGACATCCCCACAGCGCCCTGCACTCAGTTTAGTGATGCAGAGAGTGACAATGATGTCATTGCATCAGAGTGGCTCCTTTTATTAAGAACCACCCACTGACAAAGAAGAGGAGAAGGGAGAGAGGTCTCTCCACTTCATGTTGGTCTTAAAGTGGAAGTAATGACTGGAGGACCAGGAATGGGGTTGCCCCAAATAGGCTTTACCCCTTCATGTATACAGGTTGTGGATTAATGTTATTAAGAGGGAACACTATTCTGCATTATAGTTTGGTCACCGACAGCCGTCCAGGCAGACTAGTGAATGGGAGCCAATCCACAAGTCAGCTACGACAGGCTTTCTCAACCAAGGTTCCATGGCACTCTGGGGTACCTTCTGGCTTCCTTAGGGTTGCCTTGAAATTTTCACACCGCATCATGATGTGAAAGGGGCAGGCAGGCTCCTGATGTAAAATGGGGAGTCTGATGTCAAAGGGGGGCTATTGATGTAAAGTGGGAACCCCACTTTTTTGTATGGATAAGGGTGTGGTACGGATTTTGGAGGAACCACACGTCCTTTTCACATACATGTTTTTTACATTTTACACTGGGGTGCCTTGACATTTTGCATACTTTTAAAGGGTGCCGTGACTGAAAAACCGCTGAGCTATGACAATGGTGATCACATGGCTTTGTTTGTACGCAGCTGAGCATTTCACATTGTGTGAACTCTGTACGCACAGAAGGAAGTACTTTTCTCAAAGAATAGAGTAGCGGAACTACTGCCGAACAGGGCCTGAAGCTGTAGCGGAGCCCAGTGAGGTCTGGTCCAGGGATCTCAACCTATAGCAAAGAAGCTAATGCTTCCTTTGCTATCTGCTGTTTTTTATAGTGTTCTGACAGCTGCTGCCGTCAGAACAAAACAAACAAGCCGGCATAGGAACTAATCGCTAGATTGCTAGTGGCGATTTCAATTTGCAAGCTGGCTATTGCACCCGCCCACTGCTATGGTCAGTCAGCAGAGGTGGACCTTTGGATGGAGAACTTCAGTTCCCCTATGCTGATTGACAGCAGCAGTGGGCGGGTGCAGCCTAGCAAGTCAGCTATTGGCTATTGCAAATTGAAATAGCCAAAAGCAATCTAGCTATGCATTCCTATGCCGTTTTTTTTTTTTCTGACTGATGGTGGCTGGTGCCCCCGATGTCAGAAAAAAAAAAGGAAAACAGACAGCATGGAAAATGTTTCTCTCCCGGGTGTCCGGGAGCCGCTATCTAATAGCGGAAGAATCCCGCAGCGTCTGGGAGAGTTGAGATGTCTGTGGTATCAAGTAAAATCCATACATGTCCTTAAAAATGAGCAATTGTAAAGTTATTTAGGTGGGTAGATTGGTCACAGAGTTCTAGTTTAGTCAATAGACTGACACTGCTAAATCTATTCTGGCCATCGAGGCATCAACGACCTCTGGTTAAAAATTGGTCAATTTTCAATTTTGAATGTAATGTCCCTTTAATTGGCCTCCACCCAACTCTGCCATAATGTGCATGTGCATGACTCTTGTATGAACATTAGAGCGTAAACTCCGTGGGAGGTCGGGGACTGATGTGTATACCGCTGTGGATATATTGTCAGTGCTAATTAAATGAGTAACCTCGAAAGTTTCTTTATTTCGAGGCTTGAAACAGTCCTTCCTCTTTAAAGATCGCATGACGTTCGCCCAGACTTTGTCAGCCCCACGCATTTCAGCCGCTATTTAAACAAGCGCTTGGTAGTAATTCTTTTGGAATCTTTTGTCAGCCACGGCCGGTTGCAATCAATATAATTCCCATCCTGCCGTTGCAATGAGTCTTAGCTGGGGGACGTGGGAGTCACAAAAACTGACTGAGAGTAGAACCAGCAAAGGAAATAAGTGACATCTCTGCAGAATAGGGGTCTATTTATACAGCACCGGGGACCAGTCATCCGGGACCCCCCGCAATCCGGTTATTTTTAACCCTTTGTGACAGTCTATAAATGAGATAATAATAAATGAGTGTGCTTGTATTTTCCACATCCGACATAACATTTAGCTCTTTTTAATGAGTAATCACTGACTGTTATTGACCTTCAGGCAGATATATATACATATAAAAAAAAAAAAACAATGCAGTTATGTATTCCTTAAAAATAATGAGATTTATTTTTAGATGCAGCGAGTAAAAGTGTTATGTAAACTCTGACAACGAGCTTGTCGTATTTGCTCTCTTTTGGTCTGGTAAATATACCTTTCAAAGCGTTTTGTTGTATCCGTTTGTTAAGTGCAAAAAAACAAAAAACAAACAAATACTTGTTTATCCTGCCGGAAATCCAGTGAGAGTTCACCCGGCAGGGTAAGGTATGCCGCCGCTTCCCCTCATCTCTCCTGAAACTATCAGGCTCTCGGTCCCTGACCGAGTCCCTGACTTTTCAGAGGGGGTGACAGCAAAATGACTGCCAGCAGGGCCGGATTTACTCTCTCTGCTGCCCCAAGGCCAGGTTCCTCAATGCGCGCCCCTACCTGCCAAACCCCCCCCCCCCTTGTAGGCTGCATACAAGTGATCTCAGTGACATCGTCGGGATCACTTGTATTAAACATGTGACAGCTTCCCCGCTGTACATTTAGCTCTGCTTACCCAAAGCAGGGCTAAATGTAGAAAGCAACTACCCGCCCGGAACTGCATGTCCCGGGCATCGGGAGATGGGAATTCCACACCGCTACCGCCCCAAGGCCGGGCCTTGGTTGGCCTTGTGGGAAATCCGGCCCTGACTGTCGGCCATTTTGGTGTCACCCCTCCATCGGTGTCATCTGGTTGCAGAACGCGTTCCCCTCGTGACGCCACTCAGATCAGATCACACATATTCACATCACTTTACCACTACTGGATGAGAAACACCAACAGAATAACCATGCAGGTCCAGGGCCTTCTTTCCACGTCCAAATATCCGCAGCGGAGATTGTAGCTAGGCAGGATATAATTACAGCAAGCAGAGCCTGGCAGCATATGCAAACTCCTTTGGCTGGTGTAATATTTTTAAGCTTCAGACATTTAATTGTTGTGTTTAAACACCAGAAGCTGGCAGTATACACTGGCACAAAGGGCTGGTTACATTGCACACCTTACCCAAAGCTGGCACTATATTTCCATTATTATCCTTATAATGTCCAGATGAGAGAATAAATGAATATTCGTCCTCATACGGTCCAGCGAATAGATGTCCATTCTTTTCCTCTCTAATTGCCCCAGGTCCCTTTGTTTCATTTCATTCTAATTGTCGTTTCATACAAATAGGACCGGGCTCAATACTTTTAGATATCTGTTACTAAAATAAGGTCCTGGAAATCCACAGATACCAATCAGTATTCCAATTTGGAGAGCTGATGATCAGGACTCTATGCCCAACCACGTCTGATTGGTTGCTATGGTTACTGACCATCTATACCGCGCTGTTAAATAAGCTTTAATGTATAAGGGTTACTCGAAAATTATTTCTAGATGGGTATTGCAATATTTATGCATTCTCTTCATCTCTCCATATATATAATGCATGCATGTTTTTTTATTAAGAGGGAAATTGAAGGTTCTCCAGTCAAAGCTCTTTTGGGCAGAGCAGCGATGGGTTATGACTTCAGGCAGATATCTATTGTTGTCAGTTTCTTTTCTAGTTGGGCAGATTCCCCCCTTACTTCCTGTCTCAGTGACCACACAGGAAGTGATGAGAATCCCTCCAAAAAAAAACACACATAGAATTAAAAACCTGACAGAGATTAAAAATCTAACTTTTAACTAAAAGTAGTTTTAAGGCTGTTTGCATAATCAGTGGAGAGATTCTATTTATTGGAGACTGGAGTACAATGTCAGTATTATATAAATATAGATTTCAACTTCCTGAAATGTGAACGTGCCTATGCATAGGCACTCCTGTTCTGTACCCCTATAGGTGCATATCTGATGTGTGAGATCATCTAAGGCACTGCTGCTTCTGACTGTAAAGCTGGTCATACACCGATAGATTATCTGCAGATTTTCTACGGTCAGATGGAAAAAGTGCAACAGATTCCTCCGTCTACGCTAAACTGTGTGTATGGAGGAATCTCCCGCTGGGCCAAGCTTCAGTATCTTGCTATTCGGCTCTGCTGGCTGTCAAAATACCTGAATAATCTGATTGGATGCAGGCATTGTTCAGGTGTTTTGCGAGCCAGTGGGGCTGAAGCTTGGCCCACTTGGAGATTCCTCCATCCACACAGTTTAGAGTAGATGGGAGGAATCTGTTGCACTTTTTCCACCTGACCATAGGCTGATAGAAGAAAATCTATAGGTGTATGGCCAGCTTTAGTCTCAACAGATTTGGAGTGAGATTTGGTGATGTCATTACTGTGCTGCTCACTGGAGAGGAAGCTGTACATGAGGACCTGCCTTGCAAGGATCTCCCTGCTTCTTCTGCATCCATGCTGTAGATCTGTGCTTTCTCCACCTCTCTTGCAGCCTTGTAGCTGTGTATCTGCAGTGTGAGATCATCTAAGGCACTGCTAGTTCTGACTCTTAGTCTCACCAGATTTGGAGTGAGATTTGGCGATGTCACTACTATGCTGCTCACTGAAGAGGAAGCTGTACATGAGGACCTGCCTTGCAAGGATCTCCCTGCTTCTTCTGCATCCATGCTGTAGATCTGTGCTTTCTCCACCTCTCTTGCAGCCTTGTAGCTGTGTATCTGCAGTGTGAGATCATCTAAGGCACTGCTAGTTCTGACTCTTAGTCTCACCAGATTTGGAGTGAGATTTGGCGGTCACTACTATGCTGCTCACAGAAGAGGAAGCTGTACCTGAGGACCTGCATTGCAAGGATCTCCCTGCTTCTTCTGCATCCATGCTGTAGATCTGTGCTTTCTCCACCTCTCCTGCTATTCTTGAATATTACCCCACCAGTCATCAGATCACCAATCATTAGGTTAGCAGTTCAGACATGACGAAGCAAAGTCTTGCCTCTACCAAAATTGCCTCCTCCACTGAGACACAACACAACAAGGCATGATAAATGAGTAATGGGGTAAAGATTAGCTGCAGGGGGGTAGAGGCAACAATGTTAATAAGTTCTCTGCCCTCTGCTTGCCTTTTTGTTTTTTAGCACAGCTTCTAGAGCACAGGTCCAGGTGAACGGACCACTAAGCAGACTCAGGAGGTGAAAGTGGCAGGGCTAAGCTGGCATTTTGTACAGAACAAACGTTGAGACTTGCATATAAATGTGATTGCCTATATATCTAGAGCTGCTGATTTGGGAACATGTTTTTCCTGAAGGTAACCCCCACTTATGAATGTATTCACTACATGTGACAATTTTTGTTTGTTTTCTTAAGCAGGGTTTGTTTTTACAGCACACACCATTGAAGACTTTGCTTTTTCATTAAAGACAGACACGGAGAGACTAAGCGGAGGGGCTACATGACTGGGGGGAGGGATAGTCCCGGGAGAAAGGGTTAAAAAATAAAATGGGAATAGCTGCTCTTACCTGATTGGACGTGGGAGTCAGGTGTCCGGGAGGAGCCGCATGGGAAGGAACTGCGAGAGCTGAGGGACGTCCTCTTTCTGGAAATCGACGAAGGAAGCAGGTTAGCCAACCCTCCCTCCCTGAATTTTGTGGTTATGGGGTTTGGGGGGGGTTTCTTTTGTCACGGCAGCTTGGCGGGTTAGGGGGTCTTTGGGGGGTCTACAAAATCATTACAAAAATGGGGGGCCCTCAGCTGGTATGGGCGCTTCCCCCTGTTGGTGTCCGGATTTGTAAAGGGTGGGGCCTGGCCCCTTGGGAACCCAGAAGGAGTAAGTGTCCTCGAGCTGGTTGTGGTGCGGCTGGGGACATGGGTGGAGTGTTAAGAGAGGCCTTTTTGGGCTGGCGGGCACCCAAAGACCCCTTCTCAGGTCAACCCTTGTTTAAAGTATTATGTTTGTATATTTGGTTTATTACTTTGGTTATTGTTAAAGTTGTTTGTTTAATAAAAGGGCTGCTGTGGCCGTTAAAATCCATGTCGCGCAGTCCGTGTGTTTATTGGGGTTTTAACGGAGGGACGGAAAATTGACGGCTCCATCAGTCATGAGGGCTGTTAAACCAAGCAGCCTGTGACCAATGCCCAAGTGGTATCTGGCCAATTATGGATAACGGCCCGCAATATGTTTCCATCCATTCTAAAGTAGGCCATCTTCTCTGCAATAAAAAGAAGGAACGTGTACATAAAATGACACCATAACTGTTCCACGACTCAAAAAAAAAACCCAATGACAATCTAATAGCCCAGCAGGTCCGTGGTCAGATTTACTGCCATGTTTACAAAACTGATCTTCATGCGGCGGATGTTTGCGTCTGGCGTACAACCCCCTCCGAGTGCTGAAAACATCCAGCAAGCAGCAACTGAGCCGATGATGACTGCGACTCCTCACATTCATCTACTGTCAGAGCGTCCTCTGACCCTGAGCCAACGGAATGCCGATCTAGGGTGTTACATGGGCCCGGAGTGAGAATTGGACATCCGCCCGGGTACAGGAAGCCACAGGCTGAAGTGATGTGGCAGAATTCACACTAATAAAACAGAATAAAATCAGTCTCAGCAGCAGGTCAGCGTTAATCTAAGAGCTGACAACAGAAAGATATCTCCTTTGGGTGAATCAATCTGCTTCCCCGCGTTCTGCTTCTTCGTTAATTATATCAATTGGCAAAGATTGCGGAACATAGTTGCAGGTACGGAGGAGGCAGTGCACGTCTGGGGGATTAATCCATATATCCAGAACGATTTATCTTGAGCAGCTAATGAGATGATTTGGGGAACAGATGATGATAAAATGAGGCATGTTCTAGCTATACGGTTCCGCAGTTGTCCAGTGAACACAGAGGCTTCTATGATACCAATCAATGATACTGATGTGAATGTGCAACTATGTAAAAGTACTGTGTAAATTGTCGGTGCTATATAAATACCTGTAATGATAATAATAATAATGATACCTCCGGGGCAAAAAAAAAACAAACTATATATAAGCCCAGCAAAACAAACGACAAACGCACTCAACAATTTGTCACCAGTTATACAGTAAGGTGCACACGAAATGGGCTTTGAACAGTAAAACAGCAGAAAGGCATCATGGCACACTCACAAACCAGCATGTAAAACATCTTGTCTCACCACTAAGGTTAATAACAGAGATTTGGATACACGTCTTCTGCAGAGGATGTGAAAGCCGCACTGCCGCGCCAAGGCACCTCTTATATTTGAAATCTTCTGCCCCCATGTGCTCCAAGATGGAGACTCTCATAGTTTAGAGTTAGGACCGCACTATAAGAGGTGCCTTGGCGCGGCAGTGCGGCTTTCACATCCTCTGCAGAAGACGTGTATCCAAACCTCTGTCATTGTCCTTAGTGGTGAAACAAGTTGTTTTACATGCTGGTTTGTGAGTGTGCCATGATGCCTTTCTACTGTTTTACATTTTGTTTTTAGCTTTGAATGGAATGGGGGTTTGATGAAACCCCCATCAGGTTTTAATTGCTGTCTGTGTCCATGCTGGCGAGATGCACTCTCTGTATTTGTCCTGGTCACCATCTTCACCGAGACAGAAAGTGATGGAAAATCTACAATTTTATAGCTGTCACCGCAAAAAGTCAGGAAAAAGTTTACAAAAAGGACACCATTTTCAAAGGCGAAAAAAAACGACAGGGTTTTTGTTAACCATTCCCTTCTCGAAATTAAGAGAAAAAAAATGTTAGCTTTGTATACATTAATGCAACCTATTATTCATGCTGGTATAGTTTATTACATGCTATGGTCATTAGACTTGTACTGTTTCCTATTTACTTATGCCTACATTCTCTGTATGGAGCATCAGTAGGTGGAGATGAGAGATAATATAAACTGAATATGACTCCGACCAACATAATCTGACCACTGGGCACGACTGTTATACAGTTCAATTACACTATACAGACTAGACTGCTACATATGCAACATGAACTGACTATTGGACATGTAATGCATACATACATATACTAGAGACAGCTACAGAATTCCATACCCCCACCAACAACCCCAACACATATATGGCCTGACTCGACATATGGAGCTGATCATAACATAAATCTGTAATATCCTAGACAGACATAAAAGTCTATACCTTTGGGCATGGCCACCTGGCATCATCATATTACAATTTTATTATACTCTAGATGGATATAGAACCCTGCAACACAATCATGATGTGACCAAAGGATTTAATAATACAATTCCTTTATTTTCTAATTATATCCAGATTTCTACACACCCAACTCGACTGACCACGGGATATAATAATACAGTTCCCTTATATTCTATAGAACATGACATCCCATACATGACCTGATGGCTGGATGTAAACACTACACCTCAACAAAAACACCATTGGATATAAAAATACAGTTCCATGATACTCTATAGAACCCTACAGCCCCAACACGACCCAATCACTGTGTATAACAATACAGCTTCACTATACTCTATAGAACACTACATCACTAACATGACCGACACTATACCCCCAACAGGACTGGATGTCTGGGTATAATAATACGATTGCATTATACTCTATAAAACACTACACTCCCGACATGACTGGACCCCTGGGTACATTAATACAATTACGCTATACTCTATAATATCTGGATATAAGAGTACTATTCGATTGCACTCTATCGAAGACCACATGCCCAACATGACTCATCAATGGATAATGGATATTAAGTACAATTTCATTGTATGCTATACAAGACCACATGTCCTACATGACTTATCAATGGATAATGGATATTAAGTACAATTCAATTGCACTCTATAGAAGTAGAAGGCCCCATGCCCAACATGACTCATTAATGGATATAAAATACAATTCTATTATACTTTAGATAACACAACACCCCTAACAGGACCTGACTGCTGGGTATAATAATACAGTTCCACTATACTGTATAGAACACTAAGCTTCCAACAGGAAAATTCACTGCATATAATAATACAATTCCATCATATTATCGAGAAAACAACACCTCAAACGGGACCTGACTGCTAGGTATATAATCTACACAGATAGAGAACACTACTCTGACCTGCCCACTGAATATAATAATATACTATTCTCTATACCAGTGGTGGTCAACTCAATTTGATTAAGTGCAGCCCCTAAAGTCACCAAAGGGTCGCACATCATTTTCAGTGAATGTATTGCTACAGAAAGCTGTCGGAAACTGCAGACGCGATATAGAAGATTGTCAGGGACTGAAGATATGCAATAGGAGTCGTCAAAGTGGGACATGCTTCAGGAGACAGCCTTAAGGTGCCCATACACTGTGCGATTATCGCACGATAATCGCGGGAAATCCCGCGATCGTACGATAATCGCAAAGTGTATGGAAGGCGTGCAACCGTTTTTACTGTACGGTTGCACGTCTTTTGTCTAAGGAGCATGCTAGAAAACCAGCCGAGAATCGTACGATTTTCGGCTGGTTTGTAGCATGATCGTAAGATCAATGCCGCGCGGGCCGGTGTGCGCACGCGCACACTGCCCGTTCAGCATTGCGGTTATCGGAAGCCCGCCCCCCTGAGGTGCTTGCAAGACGAAAGTCGTACGACCTTACAGTAGAAGCGGTCACACGCTGCCCATACACCTGCCGATTATCGTACGGGTGGGCGGGCTTGCGATGATCGCAAGTACGATCTGCCTGTCCAAGATGGGCAGATCGTACGTTTTTTTAATTACTTTACAACCATCGCAAGACTAAGGTTTTGCAATGGTTGTAAAGTGTATGGCCACCTATAGACAAGAGACACATTTCGTGAGACTGCTAGGGATCATCAGAGCCCCTTTCCAAATCAATGCTTGTATGGCCTGTCTGGCTACAGAACAGTGCAGAACCTGAACCAGCTTGTAATTTAAACACCAACACCGGCTTCCAGGGCCTTGGGGTGCAAAATCTGTGTGTTCTAACACAAGCAAATCATCTTTTCATAAAGGTCAGCGCAATTCTCATGGAATCCCATAAAAGCCAAACTTAATTTAGCAGAGGTAACAAAAATAAATAGAAAAATGTGTCTCAAACCGTCTAGCATGTCATTATGGGATTCAGCAGAGGATTGTAGACACATGAAACACTGGACTCCCGGCGTATTCTGAGTATTGGACATATGTTTAGTACAATTCTACTGCACTATATATGGATACCCCTCCTCAACCAACGTGGCCTGCCCTTGGGATGTAATCGTAGTACAACCCTATTACATGCTGCAAAAAGAACTCTGTACCCCCTACTTGTCTGAACATATCATATAAGATAAACCAATAGTACTTAGCTTTACCTTGTCAAGTCTCCGATGGTATTATCGAATGTTCTGACCACATTTTTCATATGAACGATTATAAAAAATCTACCAGTGTATGGGCAGCTTTAGGAGTAGATGTGTGTGCGTGTTTTTGAAGTGTTTTTTTTTTAGCTTTTTGCAGGCGTTCAGCTCAGGTGTTTTTCTATTTGTCCCAATGAAAAGCAGTGTCATCTGTAACACCATGCAAAACAATCCAAAAAAACAAACAAACCCAAAAAACTATCAGAAATGGTTGTGGAGCATGTTTTAAGGCATTTCCATTGTCTATGGGGCAAAAATGCTCACATCTGCCTGAAAAGAAGCTCATGTACTTTTTTCAAGCTACAAGCGGCAGAACGCTCAGGTGTGAACAGAGGCCATTGAAAACAATGGGATTCCTTGTGTTGGGCATTTTGTAGCTTGGAGGGGTGAACAGGGCCTTAAAGTGGACCCTTACCCATTTCTTTAAAAATACAACAAACACACTTTTAGAAATGTTTAGTAATGACAATCTACAAAACGCATCCTTCTAGATAATTTCCGGCTTTTTATTCTTTGTATAGCTTATTCTTTCCCAGTCTACTGACAGTGGCCATGTTTACTAAGGGCAGATTACTAGCTCTCCTTTTACTATCTGTATTTCTGGCACATGTGACTAGGACATGTGACCGGGCACATCATCCCAGGGGAGTAAAAGGCCTTTTCCTGAGATCTCGTGAGATTAGAGATGAGATTTCCCAGCAATGCTCTGCTGAATTAACCTTCCCAGAATTCATTGTGGTGGCAAGCTGAAGTAATTTGCACGTTCTAAGCAGGAAGTGAATGCTCTGCTTTGACAGAATGCTCGGCTTTCAAAATCACAGCATTTTACACCTGATATGTCTATGTTATTATCAGGGCTGGTGCTAGACTAATTTACACCTTGGGCAAGACCAGCTAAATGCACCTCAACTCCCACGGTGCAGCCTCCAATCCCCCCTGCGCAGCCCCATTCTCCTGCGGGTTAGCTTCTGCGGGAGACAAGTGGATGTAATTTAATTTGAAATAGCCAATAGCAGACTGGCTATTGAAACCCCACCCACTGAGAAGAGGAGCAAACCTGAGAAAGTTGTCTCTCAGTTACAATCCTCTGCTCAGTTAGTGGGTGCAACAGCCTGCCTGCTATTGGCTTTTGCAATTTGAAATAGATGGGGGGCATCGTGGGGGGGGTGAATGGTCAAGGCTGCACCCTAGGTAGCAGTGCGCCCTAGGCAGCAGTGCACCCTAGGTGGCTGCCTAGTTTGCCTAGTGGCAGCACCGGCCCTGGTTATTATTAATCATCATACATAGAGGGATGCATTGGTAGAATTTGATTTTTGAGTCTAAGGGTCTGCTTTAAAGTCATGAGCAAGCAGGGCAAGCCTACTAAAATGCATGTTCTGAGGCATGTTTTTGCTGTGCATTTGTGATGCATTTGATGAGCAACTGTTCCTGATAAATAAAGTTTGACTTCTGCAAGTTGTGGCATAAACACATCAAACATTTTCTAAATCCATACTGAGTACTTGGCCAAGTGTTTACACTTTGGGCTCATTACAAGGAAGGAATGCAAATGAGCAGGGCAGGCCGTACTTGGCAAAATTTAATGTGACACATTGCTAATGTAATACCACCCAACACACCGGCCTATACTACCCTGCAGAACGCTGCTTTCTTGTGACAGATATTTTTAGATGGCAGGCCAGCTGCTTAGCATTTCAGTAAGTTTGTCTTATTAAAGAAAAAATCGTTTGTTAAGATTATTGTTTTTCCTCCTGGATATGGCGAGCATCCTGCCATCATTTATGTGCAAGAAGAAAAAAAAGAACCGGGGAATGCGTTCCATAAATTACGTCTGACAAATGCGGTCTGACTCACATAAATTGGTCCCCATCTCCTTTCTTCCTGAATTAACCCCATTGATTCTGGACTGGCCAGAGCAATTATGAACTAGCATATCTAACAAAGGGAGAGAGCAGCGTACAAAGGGTGGCCAATCAAAATGTATCTCTTGTTGGATCAGCGTCAACTGAAATGTGATTGGTTCTTGCACTTTACTATTTGCGCAGCCTTACTGTTTTTAGTGCTGAATTTATTAAATAGAATATGTCTCATTCCTAAAACTATCAAACTAAGTGCAAAAGAGCTGTGTGACTTTTAATCTGTCAATGGAGCCCCCCAGAAACAGACTCCTCTCTTTCTGAAATCTGGAAACTCCCTTTAACTTTAGAGCTCTAGCCTGCCTCCTGTATCCCACTGGGTTAGCCAAACGTCGGCCCGCCGGCTGTGGTGAAACTACAAATCCCATGAGGCATTGCAAGACTCTGACAGCCACATGCTTGACTCCCAAAGGCAATGGAATTTGTAGTTTCACCACAACTGGAGATCCGGAGTTTGCTTATCCCTGCATTATGTGATGGACACCTTCCTATGGGCCACTGGGAAGAAAGAAAATACCTGGTACTTCCATATAGAGGAGGATGTCTTTCTCTCTCCTTCATCTCACGTGACAGTGATGAAGCTTGCTGATTGGCCCAGCACTGTTTAATGAGTGCAAGGATAGGTATGTGTGTTGGTGGAGCGCTGGACCCCGAAGTCGATGAAAAAGCAGGAGTCAGAATCTAGCTTTTTAGAGGGAGCTCTTTATCAACCAGAGCTTCACAAAGAATCCCTGGAGCAGTCCGCAGAATATTGGAAGGATGGGAGCACCACAAAACTTGAAAGAGACCAGTAAGATTAATTTGTCAAGAAACGTAAACAGAAAATCAATGCGTTTCAAAGCTCAAAACTCCTTCATCAGAGCTTTCTCAGCCGCGATGAAGGGAGAGATTTGAGCCCCCTGAAACGTGTTAGCTTTCTGTTTACGTGTCTTGATGTATAAAATTGCCAGAAATAAAACCCTTACTGGACTTGTGGCTCTCTCTCATGCATTTCTCAGCCTCGATGAAGAGGGAGTTTTGAGCCCCCAAAACTGTGGAACTCTCATCCTTCCGACTATCATGGGTACAAGAAGACAGTCCATAGCCCTAAGTTCCAACTAGATGGACTCAGGGATTCCCTTTCTTGTGGCTGCTGGCTAAACAGAGCAGTGAAAGAACAAAAGCTAGTTAAGTATTTGCTGCTTGGGAGGGGGGCATTAAAGTGAGCCTGCTGCTTTGCCTTGGATAGGCACTGTAGTCAGAGATGCCAATGATATACCCTGACATTAAGATGGCTTAGTTTAATGTTAAGCTTAATGGCAGGCCCCTGCAACAAAAGCTGTATTATACTCACTTCTCCCATGTCCCCTGCTACAGGAGGTGGCTCCATTCTACATTACTGCTGTGTCGTGTAGTGACACTGGGGTCTTACGAAGGGACCACAGCATGCAACAGGGTACAGGCATCAGACACTCCCAGAAGCACCGAATGTTGAAGAGGATGCAGTGTTGGAACGGAGGGTGCTTGTAAATATGGATCCTGCAGAGGTCAGTATAATATACAGTGGGGGGAGTTTATCAAAACTGGAGCAGACAAAATCTGGAGCAGATTTGCACTGCAACCAATCAGCTTCTCAAATCTTACCTGGGCAAACTGAAGAGAGATGTTGATTGGTTGCCATGGGCAACTGCTCCAGATTCTCTCTGCCCCAGTTTTGATACATTTCCCCCTGTATCTTCTATTGCACGCATTTAGATTTGACAAAGTCTTGTTATATAAGAAACCTAACAGGTTAACAATCATCTAATAAACACAGACACAAAATAACCAGACCTGTCACCTCTCTGCATTGTGCCTGACACCCTCCTGTGTTTACATGCCGGAAGACCCTGCGAGACTCACCAGGCCCTTTACTACTAATTATTCCAATTAGCCATGCAATATTAATATTTATGGTGGACAGCCCCTCTGCTTCCTGGCTTCATTAGGGGCTAATGGAAGCTAATAAAAGTCAGGCCGGCTGAATAATTGATCGATGTCCTTCTGACTCTCAGGACTACTGACGTTTATGCCAAAAAGAGATAAATACACTTTGATTAGGGAACCAACAGTTTAATTAAACAGCAGAACCTGTCAACATTGCGGCGGAAATACCTTGTCAATGAAATTAAGTCGTAGGTGTCGAAAAAAATATTTATTGAACGCAAACTGCAGCACATTTTGTGCCACCAATCTGTACTAGAAGTAAACAGAAATGTGTGACAAATCGGTTATGTATAATGGGATTATGTAGTATTGTACAGAGGATATGTACTATTCAGCTCTTATTTAACAAATAAAAATCTATAAAATGTGCTGTCCTGTAGCATTGCGTATCTATTTGGTTGCTGACAATGGCAAAAGTCGCTTTCTGTCATTTAAAATCTGCAGCGATGCGTTAAATAATAATTGGTGATCCTGCCATAAAGTTCTTTTATCAGGCACTTCCTGTTGTCTGGTGGGAACTCCCTCCGAAATTGCGCTCCTGTATTGTTACCCTGTCATATATGACCCTGATTGAAGTTACAAGCCAACATGCTGACAAACGTTGCCCAGGCACTGTCCACTGTTGTCACAATCAGGAAGCCAGACCACAGCAAAGATGTGCTACTGACGCTGGAGTCAGGGGCGTCCCGAGGCCGGGTGTCCAGACTCGGTGACACCCTGTTGCGTTGTCATCGCGGATGCGCGGCCATCTGATTGACGCCTGCTGGCGGCCATCTTGGTGATGGACGCCGGCAGAGAGAGGAGGGGACTTTCACCCGGCGGGATCAGGTATGCCGCCGGGTCCCCTCCTCTCTCCTGACACTGTCGGGCACTCAATCATGGACTTTTTAGAGGGGGTGACACCAAAATGACTCTTAGTCATTTTGTTGTCACCCCACCCTTGCAATGGTGTCTATTCTGACTCCGATCGTTGTGATAGCGAAATATATCCCTTGCTGAGACCTCTATGCCTGGCCTGTATAAGCAGATATACTCACTGCGGACAATCCTCGTCAGATAGCTGAACTCGTCAATACCGATTCATTCAAAGAGGTGTTTATTCTTAACATCAGGGTACAGCAGATGATAGGAACAGCAGTTGAATGGTTATAATATTGTGCGGTCAGAAGATGATGCCTTTCCTCCGTACTGTGCAGATTATATGTGTGTCCTTGTTACATGTGGCTTTCAACTGTGGCCATGACACAGGAAGTACTGCACACAGGAAGAAGGAAGGGGCGTACACTAGGGGAAAATACGTCGTCACATGAGGAATAATTACAGAAAGCATGTTTGTTACAACAAAAGGCCACTAGATGGCAGCATAGGATAACACATTGATTTAGCTATGAGAAAATAGTTAGGCAAATCACACTATATAAATTCTAACCTATATAACAATGCTAATATTAACTGAGGCTATGCATCTCATATTCTATGTCCCTATTGGGGCGGCACAGTGTCACCCGGGTGCGGGCCGCACCCCCCTTGTGATGCCACTGCCGGGAGTGAGTGCATGCAGACAGGAAGCGGCTTAAAGTGATATTAAAGTCAAAAGGTTTTTTAAGCTATTTTAAATGCTGATTTGATCATTTACAATGGATGTTGCTCCACGAGGGTTTAAAGTTTTAGGTTCCTGTAGAATCAGCTGGTCCCCTTAGCACTGGTGCTGATATCCTGTTTTAGGGTCCTATGGAGTAACCCTTGAGTAGGCGGATCCACGCATCCACGGCAAAATCAGATTTGGGAGAGAAGAACCGGAGATTTAGGTAAGTGGAGGGGGGATAGGCGGGTTTGCGATATGACCATCCCTGAATATGGGTGTAACATGAAACACAGTCAGAAAAGTAAAGTTAGCCTGAAAAGGTGGCAGTGTGAGTTTTGGGTCAGATCAGCAGCACTGACAACAGGTAAAAGGTTAAATACGGTATTTTACAACAAAAAAACATCAGTTGCTTATCATAAACAGTGATTGAAAAATGTCATTCGGTTAAAGATTGCATCAAGTTTTTGGATTGAAATCTCAGCACCCGGCGCAAATCAAAGCAAACATGGACAGGGTGTTCCGGAGTCAATACTGACAGCACCCCTGGTGGAAAATGAACACAGGTCCCTGGTGTACCCAAGCCCTACCATTCCACCCATCCTCAGCAAGGTGTCGCTGTTGGTCCTGGCCGGTTGATGTGGGAAGCAGTTGATGAGATAAGCACCAGCAGAGCGCGGAGAGATTAGCGGTGTTGGCTGAGGAATACAATTTAATTATATTCCTAACGGCCTGAATTAAAAAGCACATCATTATAAGAGGCAGCTAAGGGATCCTGCTGATAAATTGTATCCCCTTAATTTACAACCTGAGAAGTACCGTTGGCTGCGGCTGCCAGCTCTGTGTTTCCACCGAGAAAAAAATAACTCATAACATAAAGCGGCCCTGGCACAGGCGCAGATGGGCCCCGTTTTTCTGATCCCTGTATTATGGTGAACAGTGGGTGACAAGGGGGCTTTACGCGGCTGATTTGTTTTTTGCCGTTAATTACCCTGATTTAGAAAAGTTCCCCCTTTTTTTGTTGAAGAGAAATGAACATTTTGTACAGAGGAAGCGAGAATGGTGTACTTACGCCTCCGGCGCACACGATCACTGCTTTTCTTTTGGTCGCTTTATTCTGTTGTACCACAGGGCTCCTCTCTCTGTTTTTATAGAGCTTGCACACTGTACTCTCTACCATCATACCACAACCAACGCCAGTTTGTACTCCTTGGCAGTGCGCTTGATTTTGTCGCTTTTCTTTTGGTCACAAGGCACAAAATCCAGACATAAAAACATATTGAGTGAAAGGTTCTTTACCTGGGCCCGCCTGCTGCTTTCCCATAGGATATCCAGAAGGTAAACCGTGAAGACTCCGGCCTGGAGTGGGAGACAGCGGCAAGAGCTGGAGAGTCAACATAGTAGCCATTAGACGCAGTGCACTTCGAATGAGCTTTGAGCATCCTTCCACATCTTTCCTTCTTCCATGGGAGAAAGTCGCTCTCACCTGCTGTAAAGAGAATTGCAGTAGTTATTATACAAGTATTGCTGCTACTCGCAGAGACACACAACCTGATTTTTGGCTATGTTGTATCCCATCCCTACTACCGTGGCAGCACAGTGGGCTCAGAAGTTATCACTTCTGCTTTGCAGCACTGGGGGTCCCCGGTTTGAAGTCTGCTCAGGACAATATCTGCATGGAGATTGCATGTTCTCCCTGTGCTTGCGCGGCTTTCTTGGGGTACTCTGGTTTCTTCCCACACTCCAAAAGGCATGCTTGTAGGTCAATTGGCTCATGTCTATATCGGCCCTAGCATGTATGTAAAGTAGGGACCTCAGACTGTAAGCTCCTTAAAGTCAAGGAATAATGTGGATATGGATAGTATGTAAAGCAATGTGTAAACTGATGGTGCTATATAAATACCTGTAATAAAGAAATTACCATGTTGCGATCTTTGGTGCACCTCTGCCCTTGGTACCATACCTGAAATGCATACCAAGGCTTCATTAGCTTCTCGACGGATGCCATGGGAGTTTTCAGACCTGCACACACATACTAGGGCCATTTTCCGACAGATTAACCTACCTGCAAGTCTTTGGAGTTTGGGAGGAAACCTGAGTACCTGAAGGAAACCCAAACCGGCACAGGGAGAACATGCAAAGCCCATGCAGCTGGTGTCCTAGCTGGGGTGTAACTGAGGACCCCATTGCTGTGCTGCCCTGAGTGAATTTATTTTCAAGCTATTGCTACCTATAAAGTCTTTTCTCTTTCCATGAAATCAATCCTTCTCCTTCTCAGTGTCCTCCATGCTACACACATTATTCTGAGACTAGTTTTCTGATCGAGGAATTATTTTCTGTCTACAGGAACAATGATTGACACTTTACCTGCATGAGTTGACTGAGCTACAGGACCTGCTGCAATCATTGCCCTGATTCAGCTGTGCCTGTAATCTAAGCTACTGTATATCTTTTAGTTACTTATTATACTTAGGAATTCATATTCATATTTCAAACTGGGGCATGGAGCTCTTTTTCTTTCCCCCCCTGCTTACCAGGTTATTTCAAACTGCTTTGCTAAAAAGAAAAGCCCTTATACAGATCTCAGTAGCTGAAGCTTAACTTTTTAGCTTTGTAATACTCCATTGATGTATTCAAGATATGCACCTATAGCCCCCCTTTTTTTCTTCTTTTCTGTATCCCCTGTTTTATATTTGAAAAAGTTTAATAATGAGTTTACAAAAAAAAAATGACTTGCACAGGTGAAGTCAGAGTTATAGACTCATCTCCCTCCCAGCCATCGCTGTTCATATGGAGCTTCTCAAGTAGAGAGAGACACTGTGAAAGCAAACTGCTCTCTGTTTAAAAGACACATAATGATCTGTGACTCTAATGCACGGCGCTTCCAATGTTTATTTGCAAATATTAACATATCAATATTAATTTTTTTATAAATAAATAACACAAATTATTACATGATATTAAATATTAACCTAACAGCATACCAAAGCAGGGAGCACCCATTCCTCTTATGTGTACCCTGCAACAAATTACATTTTGTAATATATACTCTCTCTTTCTCTTCTCCCCCCCCATCTCTCTTCTCTTCTCTCATCTCTTTCCCCTCTCTTCTCTCTCTCTCTCTCCTATCTCTTCTCCCCTCTCCTCTCTTTTCTCCCCTCTCTCCTTTCTTCTCTCTCCCTCCCTCACTTTCTCTCTCCCCTCTCTTCTCTCTCCTTTTCTTCCTCTCCCTCCCTCTCCTTTTCTCTCCCCCCATCTCTCTCTTCTCTCTCCCCTCTCTTCTCTCTCTCC